>NW_028254584.1:0-427522 GCF_964263255.1 Lissotriton vulgaris
CCTCCCATGGTTCATTTTGTGGCTCAGGATCCTGTGGATAATCATAATCAGGCTGAGGATCCTCCCCTGTGTTCCCCTCGTTGTCCCCATAGTGAGAAGGAGAGTAAGGAGGACATTTTGCTGTTCTTTATCCAGTGAGGTCATCCGTCACTCAAAACAACAAATACACGCCCCCGAATCCGAACATTTTCAGAGTTGCCGGCCGCCATTTTGCTGCTCGAGCAGCGTCTACCGAGGACAATGAGGTAAGCCTCTGCCCCCCTGTTTGTGCCATTCTTAGTGCCCCTGCTCCCCTGTTTGTGCAGTTTTTCCTGCCCCCCTGTTTGTGCCGTTGTTTCTTGTTATCCTTAGTTGACAAGCACCGAGTCCGCGCGCCTCCCCGCAGCACTCCTGCTGGATGTTAAGGCCCCGGGGCAGTTTTGCATTATTGAGGAATGCATGCAAGCGTCTTCGGGGACCCTCGCTGTCTGAAGCCTGAACGAGTCCGGCACACCGCAGACGGGAGAGGTTTCACCTCCGAGGGGCAGCTTCAAAGGGCTTCAGCGCCCCCCGGATAATCAATGCCAGGTGCAAGAAGGGTCAAAGTTCACGTCTGGAGCAGGGAGGGGGGATTATGATGGCTCTGTTTGGAGATTCGCAGCGCCGTGAGATCGACTGTTCTAATCTGCCTCCTCGCATGTTTTACTGAAACAGTCTGATCTCTTTTACACGGCAGACCATAAATTATGCAAAACACGTGTTGCATACTGTAGCATGCATCATTACGAGGGTTGTTCATCTTTGATGGGGCTGCTCTTGGTCGAGGTCTGTGTGTTATTAAAACTTTCAGCAGGTGAGCGCCTCCAGTAGAACAGGACTGCGCCAGATGCGCCCTGGGACTGCTAAGTACCAACACAGTCTAAAATTAGTATCTTCGGTTCACGCCGTAAAGAGCAAAAAGTTGATCTTCTCCGCCCTCTAGCGGCTGCGGTAGATATTCCACCCACTCTGCACCTCAAGCACCAAGCGGCAGGGATGGGAGAAGGGAGGAGACTTCGGGCGCGAGGGGGTTTGGAGTTGAGGGGACAGCTTCCTTTCTGTGTTTATGGACCATCCTTTGCCTGCAGGCACCGGGGAGAAGGAATCAAGGCGGGAGGAGCAGAGGGCACAGCGCGATGAAGAGCCGCTGCTGTGAGGTGCACTTGAAGCCATGTGCTGGCTCGGGGATGGAGGGGCTGGCGCAGCTGGTGTTGGGTTGTTCGCGCTTCCAGTGATGCTCACACACAGACAGGGATTCTCCTCAGCCGGGCGATGCCACCAGTTGAAAGCAGGTAATCCCGAAGTCCCAGGAGGGCATGGCTCGCCACCCAGGGTAGCGGCGCAGTTCCTCCACTAGCCGGCCGAGTACCAGCTCCGTGATGGATGCGCAATGAAGCAGTCTTCTGTGAGCACTTTTGCGTCTCCAGACCTTCGGACCTCGGTACCCAACTTCTGCTAGCGGGGAGAGGGCAGGGCAGCGAGGATGCCTGCCGTCCACCCGAACATTCGTTTGGAACCGACTTTCTCCTGACCATATTAAAATGACTTTTGCCGATTTTGGGAATGCCAGCGTGAATGCGAGCCGTCCGGAGCCCGACCCATCCTCCCTGGCCGGGACTGCCTCGGAGAACAACGGCACCCTCAGGGCCCTGCTGCCCCTGGACCCACAGGCCATCGGGGTGGGCGTCTTTTGACCATCGAAATCAGACATGGCGCTGCTACTGCGTCTTTAATTACCATCCTCGCGTGCCTTTCCTCACTCATCCAAGTCCCAGCCAAGCATCCCTGCAGCAGGCTGGACCAGGCAGCGAGGCTCCAGGCATGCAGTCAAGGTGGGAGGGACCATAGAAGCAAGCAAGGCTTCTGGAGACCAGTGGCGCTCGATTTAAACCTTTATTTGCACATTTAGTTTATAAAACGCGGATCTGTTCCCAACTCACCGTCCCCTGGCTGAATTTATATGTTCATAGACACATCCAATCCTCATTACATTGGCATTTGCATAGCGCTTACTGCCCCTGGTGAGGCGCTATCGTGTATTTCACGCAGCGCAGCTCCAACAGGAATTTACAGAGGACTTTGGGCCATATGTACGAACACATTTTCCCATAGGCACAGCATGGGTTAAAACCTTTGATACATCCAGCCCTTTATATATTGTTGGAGAATCATGTAAGAAACAAGCGCTATCAAAAGAACAACGTGGCGCCTTGAGGCCAGATTACAGACGAGGAGATGTGGGTGAATGAAGAAAGTGTCAATATGACGGCGCACTGCATTGAATAGACAGAAACACAGGGGGACCACTGGCTCCATCACACGACCTGTCGGCCTGGGAAACTTCTGGGCGCTGAGCCACCCTGTCCTCTGGGGGGGGGGGGGGGGGGGGGGGGGGGGGGGTTGGGAGGAAGAGTGTAGCTTGGCTCTTGTGGTGTAGGAATCCCGCACCACGCGAAAAGCACACAGAGCGGAAAAAACATCACTCCAAGGGAATTAGCACCGGTGTCCTTCCCACACTTGAGCAAGAACGGGGGTGCCCGGGGGTGTGGCCGATAAACTCCTGCTCCCGCTTGGGGGGGGACTCGAGACCACCGTCTGAGCAGAGCAACTTGATGTACGCCCGTAATATTTGTAGCGAGATGTAACGATGGGCTCGCATACTACCAGCGAAACACATTGTTTTTGATTAAACATTGTGCTGAAAAAACAGCTTATGTAAACAAGTGTTCACACATCCTGCAGACGATGCAGAGTCATGCACTGGTTTTGAAATTGTGCTTTCAGATATGGAAAGCTGTTTTATAAGCTTGGCAGTGCGATGCAAATACGGCATTACAGGGCCAAACGGGTTTGTGATTGTTGAATAACTTTAGGAGACGCCGGCCTTTGGTTGACAACGAACATCTCTTTTCAACTGACACTGTTGACAAAACGTGACACCAGGGCCTTTTTGTATCAGTGCCACATACAACTCGTGTTTCCTTGTGGAAGTGTGCACAACACAGCTGCTGCCGCAGGTTTCTTTGTCCCGGGGTGTCAAAGGGGAATCCCCCCGCTAGGGCAGCTGTGTGTGGCGTGTGTAATGCCAGCAGGGAGAGATGGACTTTGCCTGTCTCCCAGCACCAAGCCTGATACCAGACAGAATAACAAGTTGACAATTAATGGGTACAGTTGTTTATTTTTGTCCACACTTAGCAGGCCGAGGAGCTCTCTGTGCGCAACCTTACATCCCCCCCTCCACTCCACACAGGAGCAGCCCCCGTCGCCTTCTAGGGCCTGAGTAATGCGACACTGCCCATTAACACCTTTTCTCCACTCTGGCTGCAGAAAAATATTTGCTCAAGCAGCCCTGATTGCGCTCTGCGCGAACAGAGTCCAGAGGATGGATGGGCCGGGCCGTGGCCTGGGAGGACCAGCTCTAGCCACAGAGAGGACAGGGCTTTAGAGAGGGGAGTAGTGCACGCTGACTCTTATAGAGAGTACCAGGAAAAAGAAAAAGCAGGCGTTGGCAGTGCCAGTAGGACTGGTGAAGTCTGTCACACTTTTGGCATTGTCAGTGCTTGTTTTGCTTTGTCTTGGTTCTAGAAATAAACATTGTCGGGAAGCTGCTAGGTCACCCAAGCACACATTTACCAGGAGGGAAGAGGGAAAAATTCAGCCAGATCTCGTCCTCGGCAACTAAATGTCAAACTGTGAGAAAGGTTATGATTCCATCTATGACACATTCGTCTATGTGTTGCCGTTAGGTCCCGTGTATGGATAGCGTCTGGAGTGAGTAATTACTCCTGACATCACCAATCTGGTGAGTAGTGATGATCAGACGCCATCCAGGATAGATTCATAGATACCCGTTTATTCTCCAAGTATTTTCAGACAGATGATGTGGTGCACGGTGTAGGCAGATAAGGTCAATTTTCTTGTTTTCATTTAAGGACAGTAGAGTTAGTATTGCACATTGGTCAGGATAGTTTTTAATATGCAGGATGTTATTGAGTTCTCAGAGGTGGATTGTGGCTCTTTCTTAATGCATTTATCACTTAAAGGCAGAGTTTGATTCATTGGTTAGAAGTTGAAAAGCTGTGAAAGGCTTGAATAGGAGATTGGACAGTGGGAGTGATATAGATAATGACAGCTCACCTATGTGTCTCCTAGGATGTCATGGTTGGTCAGTTTCAGTCAGATAACGAAGTTAGCCCTTGATTACACATTCAACAGCTTTAACATTGTTCTTTCGCTGTCACTTATGTCGACGTTTGTATTCTTTTGTTACTGATGGGCGCCATTGGTGCTCAATATGGTTTTACTTAAGCCAGCTGTTGAGTATCGTTTGTTTGCAATTTATTTAACGATTACGCTATTGGCAATTTAAATGACAATGCCAGGTATTTATGATATACAAAAAATCACCCAAAAAAATGTCATGAGCAATGCCAATAGCTCTACCTTTAATAATGCCGAGACCATTGCATTGTAAATGTTTGTTTGGTTGACTGTCCTTTCCCGAGTCGATGGTCTTTTTAGGATCGACTGGTGTGTTTGGAGCACTGGTCTTCGGGTCGATAGCCTTCTCCGGCCGGATTATAGGCTTCGATGCGGCACACTTCCCGTCGGCGACCTTTGGTTCAGCGACTTTTGGCACAGCCGGCTTTTTCGGGCCGACGTCCTTTTTTGTGTCGGCGCCCTTCGGCTTGGCGTATTTTTTGGGCTCGACTGCCTTTTTCGGGTCGACTCCTTTAGGCTCGACGGTGTTCTTTGGATCGACGCATTTAGGGTGTACGTTTTTCTTGGGGTCGACGGCCTTCGGGTCGACGACCTTGTTAGGCTCTGGAACCTTCTTTGGGATTGCAGTACTTGGCCCTGGGGTCTCTGATGGTTTCGGAGCCGGGCCGGATGGCGGGGCTGGCGAATGTTTCTTTGGATCTTGGCTAAGGCCTTTTGGCGATGCCTCTACCGGAGCCTTTGGTAACGGGGTAATCTGTGTCGGGGGCACTGTACTCCCGATTTGCCCCAGTGGGATCTCGTCATCGGAGTACGAGTAGTCCTCGACGGTGACCATCTCTAGGGCCGAATCTGGAGCTTCTTGAAGTTCTTGGTCATCATCGAAGATGTTGTCCGGTTCCGTTGCCTGTCGCTGCATCTCTTGCCTAGCGGCCTGTCGATTCCTATGGTATTCTTCGACCGAAACTGGGCGCAGGCTGGGCAGGTTTCTTCCTTATGGTCTGGAGAAAGGCCCTTGTTGCATACTTGATGCTTGTCAGTATTCGGGAACTTTGGAGTGGCATTGTGGGCATCTTTTTAACGGGCTCCTTTCCATCGACAGCAGGCCCATGTGGCGTCGAAAAGGCCCAACGGCCCGCGTCGACAACCGATTCGAGATGGAAAGCTTTATCGAGTCAAGAGGTCCCGAGCGAGAACAATACCGTCGAATTCGAAGGCCTTTTGGCCTTTATAAAAGCTTTGTTCGATTCCGAAGTTGGAGTTTAGGAATAACATCTGATCCCAATGGCGGAAAAAAACAATCTGAGGATGGAGAGGATGCCCATGCGCACTGTAGTCCAGGGGAGGAGTCACCTATCTCGTGATACTTCGAAGACTCTTCCAGGATAACAAAGTGCAATCATCCGGACCCAACACTAGGCGGCGATCTATGCACAGATATGAACTCAGCAGCCCACATGCCTCGAACATACTAGATTAAGGGGGGTTACAGGAAGGTAAAAGGTTGGGACCGATGGGTCACTTCCAGTGGGAGGGGGGCATACGCCTTTCCCTGGTTGGTTGAGTCCTCACATCTGCAATATGGCGGGACTGAGGTGCTTCACCTAGTTTCCCTCACCTGAGGGTTGGAGTTGGCAGAGGTGGGCACACCTCTCTTCCTCACCTTCCCGCCGCCCAAAGTGGGGGTCAGAATCAGCGGGAACTGAAAGCAGCAAGTTGCCTGGGAAGCTCACAAAGGCGGCAAGCCTTTGAAGCTTCCCCTTCGTAGACCCTGCCCATCCTGGGGGAGGAGGCTTGACACCTGTTCCTAGGATGTGCATCGTTTCAGGCCCCAGAGAGCAGCAGGCTCTCGACCCAAGGGTCCAGAAACATGTCTGGTGGTGGCAGCTGAAGGCAGCCACTCAGCCTGGACACTAGTGGTAGGTTAGTTTTCAAGGGGCATCTCTAAGATGCACTGTGCGTGCCTTTTTCATTAAAATCCCACACTGACATCAGTGTGGGTTTAATGTGCTGTATCAAACTTCTCAGTTTTCAGTGAAGCCATTATGGTGCTGTGGAGTTCGTAATGACAAACTCCCAGCACCATATACTCCTAATGACAGCAAAGCACTTACAATGTCTCAGAATGGACTTAGACACTGTAGCAGTACAGGGCTTATGCATATGTACTCTCACCATTGGTTTAGTGCACCCAGCTAGAGGGGTGACTGATCTATGCCAGGGCAGTGGTGTGTAGGCATGGCACACAGGGATGTGTACCATGTAGACTATTCACTTTGTTCTACACCAAAACACGCAGCTTGCAAAGGCAGTGTGTGAGTGTGAAGGTTGGCACAATAAGTGCTGCGGCCCTTAGAGGCCTTCTCTGGTCACAGTGCCCTGGATACCTGTGGTACCATTTACCAGGGCCTGACCTTTGGCCAGAGATGCCAATTGGGTTTAGGCTTCAATGCAGTTTTAGGGAAATAACATAGGCCCTGGGTACCTGGTTAGCAGGAGGCCAGGGCGCTCTCAGTCAAAGCACATCAGCAATTCAGGTAAAAGTGGGGGCAACCATGCAGAAAGATAGCACTTCACACAATTGTTTCTTGCATGAGTGTGTACAATAAATGCTTAACACTACCAACTGATAAAGCCTTACTGCTCACCCACGCTACCACAAATAGTGTGTAAGGTATTATCTACTTTTACCTCCGCCTACCTTTAGGGTTCCACTGGACTGTGCACACTATACCTTACTTTGGTATAGTATATACAGAGCCAGCTTCCTACACTGAGTGCAATAGATCACTTGTAATATGAAGACAATGTGGTGTTTATAACTATAATCTATTCTTCTGGATACAGGAAATGGAATTTACGAACTGTTCTGTACCCAGTTATGTTACTAATAAACAGACAAAAAAAAAGACAGGAATCTGAGCTCCCTTCTGAAGTACCAGAATTATATGGCAAATGACTTGGATTGCTTGAAGGCTGAATGACTGCTTGAAACTATTTCATGTCCAGTACGGCCCCTATTGAAAGGAGTTATTAGAAAGCTTTAGGTGAGACTTGGGTACACAGATGAAAAATCTCATGGTTGAACACCAGCGATGCGGTTGCCAGTTAGTGCTGTGCACCAACAGCAGTGAGTTGTCTTTAAAAGCCAGTCGTCCAGGTATAAAGAGATGTCTACCCTTCTGAGATGGGCCGCTACCACCTCCATCTCCTTTATGAAGACTGGATGCCTTGTCAGTCCAAATACAAGGACCACAAACTGGTTATGAGTTGACCATAAGACGACAGACCGTCACCTCTTAAATATACACATCCAACAGACTGAGTAACACCGGTCAGTCTTCTGCCTTCAGCGCAAAAAAAAAGCCAGACACAAGGACCGCATCGTAAAAACTTCCTTCAGAGAAAAGGTTCAAGACCTTTTGAAGTCTAGGATCGAATGAAGACTACCGTCCTTCTTGGGAATTAGGAAGGGCTGAGACTAGTACCTTTGGCTCATGTCCTGCTCTGGAACCAAACCCACTGCTCATTCTGCAGCAGGGATGACACCGCTTAGTGCAGTATCCTGAGATGGTCTTCTGACTGAAGAACTAAAGGAGATGGGTAGGAGAAGAGTAATGCTGGAAGGGTAGGGCATTTTCCCTTTATACAATCGGAAGGACCCATTGGTTCAATGTTAGAGAGGTGGTTACAAAAACTCCCATGGGTTGCGCATGCTCTTGCAAGGGTAAGTGTAGGAAGCTGGCTCTGTAAATATCATATTATCAAGCTGGCTCTGTATAGGATATCATCACTAGGGAATAATACCGTGCACAGAGTCCAAGGGTTTCCCAAAAGCGTACAGGCTCAATGTAAAACACAAAGTGCTCTATTAGTGGTAGTGTGGGCGAGCAGCCTTAAGCCTAAAACAGAGGTGTAAGACATTGATTGCACACACAAGATCAATAACAGAAACAAGACTCAAGCAGGAGATCCAGACCGATTTTATTAAATGACACTTTGTTTGCACTTCATCTTTAGAACCAGATCTTCGTAATAAGGTAAGTACGTTTTTAATTCTAAATACTTTTCACTTTCAAAAATCAACACTTAAAAACTTGTTCACACTGTTAAATGTTAATCTATGGGGAAAACAATAGTGCAGTTAAAAAGGTATGTAAAAAACGTACAATTGCAGTCTTTGGAGCCAAAAGTCAGCAAGGGTCAGGTAGATACCAAAACTGCACAAGCAGCTGCACAGGGGGGGCCATGTGTAGAGGTCAAAATAGGAGTTCGACCCAATGCTTTCCAATGGAGACAGGGAGTTAATTCAGGATTGGGTGGATAAGAATAATGTATTACCTTTTGAGCAGACGGGTTTTCGCAAAGGGCATGGCACGATGGACAACTTAATGGCCCTACAAGTAATATCTGACAAATATATCAAGGTCCAAGGTGGGAGAGTTTATGCAGCCTTTATAGATTTCTCCACAGCTTTTGACAAAGTCGATCGTCTTTTGCTGTGGAGGAAGCTATCGGACCTTGGCATGCCATCTTTGCTACTGGATTTAGTCCAGGATCTCCACTCTGATACCTGGTGTAGAGTTCTTCAGGGAGAGGAAAGAGGCCTATCTCAAGTCATTCCCTCTGCTAACGGACTAAAACAGGCCGTCTATTGGCTCCATTACTATTTGCCCTATATATATCTGACCTTCCCCAGTCCCTACTTTTAAGTGAAGGTATTGCTCCTGCCCAGGGGGTAAACCAATTATATGTTTGTTGTATGCAGACGACATATTAATATTGGACCTAACTCCAAAAGGTCTAAATAGCCATCTGCAGGCACTCCATACATATGCAGAGACTCACTATTTGAAGATAAATATTTCAAAGAGTAAAGTCATGTGTATGACAGGAAAGAAAAAACAGATACATGGGAATTTTAAGTGGTCGGTAGGTGGACATAAGTTAGAAGTTGTAAAATCATATGTCTTTCTAGGGAAAATAGTATCTGCCAATTTGAGTGATAAAGCCCATATAGATTACAACATTCGGAAGTCAATGGCACAAGGCAAGGGTTTAAGTGCGCTTTACAAATCTACAGGCAAAAGACATTTTGCTTACCTGTTAGAGGCCTTCCGCGCTAAAATCCCAGCCTTCTTACTTTATGGTATCGAACTACTTGAATTGGGGCAATGGGGTTTCTTACACACTACCGAGGGCAGACTCTTACGGAACTTAACTTCGGTTAACAATGGCAGCACTGTGGCTACCCTTAGGTTAGAATTTGGTATGCGTAGCAACTGGGTTCAGGGCCTTGCTGGGATAGTACGATGGGTTTCATATCTGGCAAAGGGAAAACCAGATACTCTAAGATATCTTATAGAAAAAGAATTATTGGGACCCCTGAAAGAGTATTCTCTAATTGTAAAAAACTTAAGAAGGGCGGTTGCTCTATTACAATTGGATGAATCTACTCTGTTTACACTATCTACACACCAGTTGAAGTCCACCCTAAGACTAGCTACATGGAATCTAAGCTTTGGGATGGATAGGGAAACACGTATCCTAAAGAAAGGTGTCTCTGCGGTTACTGGATCCTACCTATTTAGAAACATGCAACTGTATGCCTCTTGGAACCTTCGTCATGGTATACGGCGTTTTTGGTTCCTCTTGAGGCAGGACCTTCTCCCTTTGAACAATTTATTATCCAGATGGTATGGTTCCTCAGCAACGTGCAACCGGTGTAATAACTCAATCCAGGACATCGTTCATGTTCTTTTTGTACGCCCGGCTCTATTGTTGTATCGACGAAAGTGGTTGAGACCAATTTGTTTACAATTAAGTATTTCGACTGCCAGTTCTTTAATGGATGCCATTTATAACCCCCCCCACCCCCAATGAAATGTTTTGCTATAGAATTTTTAACTTTTTTAAATGCTTTTTAGACTTATATTAGTGGATATGTAATTGCTTTCTCTTTGTTTTTCTACCATATTTGAATGTATTTGTAATTATCTTTTATGTTGCTCTTTTATGTGGATCTCTTGTGAGTTCCAAAATCATAAATAAAAATAAATTGATTGAAACAGGGAGTGCCTGGAGCCCCACTGCTTGCAGGTAAGTAAATCAGTTGCAGGTGCCAAGCTTTGAGGCTTTGGTTAAGCACAGTGGGGCCACAAAGCAGCACCAAACACACACCCAGCGGCACAGGGCGGCTGGGATCAGGGTGCAAGTTAGACATTCGTTCGTCCAATGCTTTTCAATAAGGATCTGCTTGACGGTAAAGAGGCTGCAGGCGTGGCACCGGAGGTGGAAGGAGGAAGACCAGCGACAGCAGAGGTAAGTTGGGATGTAGGGGGTCGCTGGGGCACCGTGGGTTCAGCTCACCAAGGCCCAGGGGCTTCTGGTGCAGGGGTGCCTTTGGACATTGGAGTCTTCTTACTAGGGAGACTTCAATGCACAAGTGAGCCACTCAAACTCTGGCCATGGGTGTCTGGTGCCAAGTGGGTTGGGCTCACGGATCCGCCCGATCCTGAGTCTTTGGAGTAGGTTTCTTACAGACAGGTCCGCTATCCTCGGGAGATGAGAGTCTTTATTGAAGGCAAAAGTCCTCCCAGAGGTTTTGGTGGTTGTTGCAAGGCAGGACGCAGGGTTGCCGAAGCTGGAGACATGCCAGCAGGGCTGGGGTCAAGGCAGTTATCTTCTGGTTTCTGTTGCAGGGTGTCTTCTCTCCTCTTAGGTTGTCAAAGATCTGAGGTTCAGGTCTGGGGGAGCCACCTAAATACCAATTTTAAAAGGCATTTTAGGGGAATAGCAGGTAGGGTCTATGGGCACCTTACCTGGGGTGGCTACACCCTCCATTATGTCACCCTCCTTGTGAGGGGGGGCAAAGACCTGGCCCTGCTTGGAGGCCCCCCCCCCCCCCCCCCTAAGATGGCTGGGACTGAAAGGTGTGCTTCACCTTGCTTCCCCTCACCAAAGGGGTGGAGTTGGCAGAGGTGGGCACACCTATCTTTTCGAATTTTCCCAATGGTTTTCCCACCCAAAGTGGGGTGTGTAAACCAGGGGCTGCTATTTGCTGCTAGCAGCAGAGGCTAGGGGTCGCGTTACAAAGGCGACAGGCCTTTGAAACTTCCCTATTTGAGCACTGGCCCATCCTGGGGGAGAAGGCATGACACCTCTGAGGAATATTCATGAGTTCTGTTTGAAGCACGAGGAAGCATACACCACTAAACTCTCCTGGGAAGTATCGCTGGACAAGGCTGCTGGATCTAAAAAAAAAATCAGGCTGTCTCCTTTGGCACGTGATCAGCTCACTGATGGGACAGAGCAGACTTCTGCTTCTCCAATGCAGACTTCACTTGCTAGAGTAGAGTAGCACTGCTATAAAATCTAGAAACAGGTTCAACTTTGGTGAGGGCTGAGGGTGAGATTTGACTTTGCTTCCACAGATTATTAAGGAGGTTTGAGGACCACACACAGTCTTTTCAGGATGGCATGAAAGAAAAGGACTTGCATTACGGGAGGCACTGAAGTGGTAGCCCATATCCACCTCTGGTGAAGTGTCCTGCTCCTTACCTTGTGGAAAGGCAAGGTAGTGTGCACCATCTGATCATGGAGGTGGTGGCAGAAGGTTGGCTCCTTCACTACTGCGTCTGTGTGATGGAGAGTATTTGGCATTTGAATATGATTAGTGTCTGATTCACAAATCTTGAGCAGTTTGCCAGCACAGGGTGCAGAAAGTCTCCTATTGTTGCTTTCCAATAGCTTTCTCCAGCATAAGTATTTTTGCCTCTCTCCTTGATCTTTGCAGGAAAACCTCAGATTCGGACTCCAGTTCACTAGAGGGTCGAAGAGGATCTGCCGCTAGGGGCACTCAAGTTGCAATAATAACAACTGTTACCTGTGGCAGTGCAGAGAGATATCAACTGATAAAGATCTCTGAGACTGAAGGGTCGGCATGGTAGACAGAGGGCACAGGTGGGAAACCTACCAGCAGGGACCCAATCGGAACCCAAAACAGTCACATGGGCCTGTAGGCATTCCATAGGGTGCCGAAGCACACCTGAATATTCCCAGTATGGTGTGCATGAATAGTAGACTCGTCAAATAAGGATAGAAGTGAGGCTGCACCCATGGTGTCTGAGATTGAGGTGCCGAAACAGTCACAGAGGCTGGCAGCGCTGCCGCTAGCACGGGGTCCCCAGTTGGAGGTATCTACACTAACACTACATTAAAAATATACACAAGGAGCACTTGGGAGATCACCTCTGGAGCATCTCGTGGAAGAGCCTCCATGCTTCTTCCTCTTCTTGTGACACTGCATTTTTCCATGAAGGACATCGAAGAAGGCATCATAGTCAAGTAAAACCAGGATGTGGATCATAAAAGGTGTCAAAACGGATGTAAGAAAGTGGCTCTGTATATACTGGACCAAAGTAATACATTTAAAAAAAAAATCCAGTATTTGTAAATTGCACAGCTACCCGGACGCATCCCGGCGCTGGGGGCCGTTGGGAAGATTAAGCGAGCTATTGCCCTGAGTCACATAGTGTTGGGCTGACCCCTGCCGCCGGAGCAGAGGATCGAACCATGATCCCCAGCGTCCGGTGTCAGTCGCCCTGGCCGCGGCGCCACACCTCTTCAAAGTAAGGTACAGTGTGCACTGAGTCCACGGTCCCCAGAGGTTTGTCAGAGGCTAAAGTTAGATATAACCTTACTCTCTAAAGTGGTAGCTTGGTCGAGCAGTAAGGACAGTGTAAAGCAATTGTTGTACACAGTCAGCAAATGGTCTCACACACTCAAGAACTGAACTCTAGGCCAATTGTTTTGTATCAAAAGATATAGTTTTATTTTAGAACCAACAAGGTATCAACATATACTTTCTCAGAATGAGTTACTTAAGTTAAATACTTTTCAAATAGGCAATAGACTTTAAGTACAGTAGTTACAGTGGTTGCAATGGGCAACACAATTTCAAACACAATGCAACATTGAGCTCAATGGGAATTTCTAGTTAAATGCAATTAGTTACTTTATGGATTACTTTTCTAACCACAGAAGTGGATCTTAGATTCAGTCCTGAGACATTTCCTGTAAATAGTTGAGTAAAAGCATTGTGGTTACAGTAGTCCTTTTTAAGGAATATTATTGTATTTTAAAAGTTGACACTTCGAAACTTTTTCATATAGAATCACCAATGTCATCCTATGGGAGGAAATTCACTTAGCAGGTAAGTAGTGTTATCGTTACTTTTTCTTACTCCGTGTTGGATCCTGGATCCAGCACTGGTGCATCTCCTGTAAACAGTTGAAAGAATGCGTTGAAGTCATACAGGCGATTTTTAAGGAATATTTGTAGTTTGTGAAAATCGACACTTAGAAACTTTTATGGTGAAAACCAGACAATGGGTTCCTATGGAAGGAAATTCAAGTTACTGTTAAATACGGTTAAAATTACTTTTCAGGTTCAGTGCTGGGCTAAAAGATAAAGCACTGGGTTCTCTCCTGATAACAGGTGAGTAATTCGGAGTTCGTTGTTCAGCTGATTTTTAGATGAACATTTTAAAGTTCCAAAACTCCACACTTTGAAGAATTTTCAAGTGAAACCAGTCAATGTTACTCTATGGAAGAAAAGTGAGTTATCTGCTTTTGGGTAAGTACTCGACTGGCAGAGTTAAGGTTCTGGGCATAGACTTGGGGTCTCCCAGGGTCAGGTAGGTACAGTTGATACACCCTCAGCGGCACAAGGGCAGCCGGGTGCAGAGGTAGTTAGGCCCAATGTTATCCAATGAGAGGCAGGGGGCCTCTGGTTGGTGGCTGCTGGCAAGCAGGCCACGCAGCTGTGGGAGCTGGGCTCCCGGTCACTTTCTCAGGGCAAATAGGGAAGTAGGTTAGGACCAAGGTTGCACTGCCAGGGGCACTCGGGCGGCTAGGTGCAGGGTGCTTTTGAGCCGTCGGGTGCTCAATGTTAGTCAATGGAGATCTTGGAAGTTGAACAAAGGCTGCAGGCTCGGGGACAGAGACTCTTCAGGAGCGACAAATACTTCCAATTAAAAGGCATAAGATCTTGAAGGATAGGTAGAGACCCAGGAGGTGGGCACAGGGGGCCGGGTGCAGGGGTGTCTTTTGACGTCTGGAAATCTTACCCTCTGCTGGTCGCGGTTGGAGGGGTCTCTTGTTGTGAGACTGCAGGCGCCGTCTAGGAGGGTCCTTGGGCACTGGATTTCAGGTCACAGTCGCTGGGGGGGGGGGGGGGGGGGGGGAGTCCTCGGGGTCTTTGTCCACTCAGGCACAGGACGCGCTCGGCAGGTGCAGAGTGGGCTGGATTCGCGATTCCCGGCTGGCACCAGGGGTATTGCTCTTCTTGATCTTTCTTGTTTTCGAATCGGGATCTGAGGAAGGAAGGCTGAGGGTGCCCCTAAATACAAAATTTAGGGGTGTTACAGGTAGGGCAAGGGCAGGGACCAATGGGTCCCTGTCCTGGGGTGAATACACCCCCTATCCTGCTCCTCTCCTGTGGGAGAGAAGCAGGAGCCTATCTCCGATTGGGCAGGGTTCCCCATCCTCAAGATGGCGAGAGCCCAAAGACGTGCCTCACTTCGCCTCCCCCACCTGAGGGTTGGGGTTGGCAGAGGCTGGCACACCCCCTTTCCTTCCTTTGGGTTTCCCGCCAGTCTTCCCACCTGAGTGGGGGTCAGAACTGGTGAGGGCCAGTTGCCGAGTACAGCAAGTGGCCTGGAGAAGCTCACAAAAGGTGAGGCCTTTGAAGCTTCCCCTGCCCATCCTGGGGGAGGAGACCTAGCACCTCGCCCAGGACATGCATTGTTCAGACCCCCCAGGATATTGCGGCATAGATTTGCAAATTTAGCGGCACAAAAATGGTAATTTAGCGGGACAAAAATGAAAATTTTGCGCCATTATTGTGGCACTCTATTTTACGCATAATCATTTATTTTCAGCCCTAAATCAATGGAACCTGTTTTAGCAGAGTATTCCACTTTGAAATGGGCATGTTTAAAGTTTCTGCAGCTCTACCGAAGCACAACTCCAATCTACTAACCTCGTGGTAGAGGGCCATATTTCTCCCTGGGATGTTCTAGCGCCCATGTATGCACCCCTGCCGGGGCACCACTTTCACTACTCCCTGGTTTCAGTCGGGCAGCTCCCTTCACTCTGTGGTTTAAGTCACGCAGCCCCTTCCTCTCTCTGGTTTCAGTCAGGCAGCTCCCTTCACTTCCTGGTTTAAGACACACAGCCCCTTTCTCTCTCTGGTTTCAGTCACTCAGCCCCCTTCGCTCCCTAGGTGCAGAGATACAGCCTGCGTGAAGTAGTGTGGCTCACTGGTTAGAGGCGGCAGACCCGAGAGCAGAGGACGGCCCGGGACCAGGGTTCGATTCCCGGCGCGGCAGGTTTCTGGACCAGGGTCAGCGGACTCGATAATTCTCTCGCCTCGGTGCCCACTCTGATCAGCGATCACACTCGGCAACTCTGGGCATTAGCTTGCCTCATCTTCACTAACGGCCCCACCAGACCGCCGGGGATGCCTGGTCTCACCCTGGAGATACCCAATAAGGGACCATCTCTCAGGGAAGCCAGGAAGGGTTTCGCAGCGGTCGAAGCGCCTTGGGACCCTACGGGTAAGTAGTGCGCTATATAAATGCCAATACATTTACATTTACATTTACAGCCTCATCTTGTGTCGCATGAACTGACTCCCTTTGATAAAAAGGAATGGCTTGCTAACTCACAATATGTTATGGTTGTTCTTGTTTGGCGCCGCCTCCTTTAGGATTTAAAATGCTCAATGGCGCTGATGGCGCAAATCAAGTTAGCTACTAATGCCCCTTCTTTGTAATTCATATACTGGCGCTCTCCTGTTTCCAGCTATTAAGGCTGTACAGCACAGTTCACATCATGACGTATGCGCGTACAGCCAATTAAAAGGCATAATTTTTTTATGCCTGCCGGGAGACCTGTTTTTTGCGGCCGAAATAGTAAATATCGCGGCTATCTCGTTTCGTGAATCGCAAAATGCTTGAGGATCTGATTGTTGCAGGCCCAGGAGAGCGGATGTCTCTCTACCCAGGGGTCCAGCAACATGTCTGCTTTGTGGCAGCCTAGGCAGCCTCTCCGACAAGACGTGGATGGTAGGTTAGGTTCGGGGGGACTCTAAGTTGCCCCCTGTAGTGCATTTGGCATTCAATCCCACACTGGCATCAGTGTGGGTTTAATGTGCTGAGAAGTTTGATATCAAACTTCTCAGTCTTTAGTGTAGCCATCAGGGTGCTGTGGAGTTCTTAATGACAAACTCCCAGCACCATATACTCTTTATTGCATCACTGCACTAACAGTGCCCATGAATGGGCCTGGGTACTGGTAAGGCACAGGGCTCATGCACTTGTGCCCACACCACTGGCGTAGTGCACCCAGCTAGAGGGGAGACTGATTTATGCCAGGGCAGTGTGTTTGTGGGCATGGCACACAGGGATGTGTGCCATGTCGACTCTTTGTTTAGTTCTGCACCAGGACATTCAGCCTGCAAAGGCAGTGTGTGGGTGTCAGGGTACAGGGACCCTAAGGATGGCACAATAAGTGCTGCAGCCCTTAGGGGTCTTCTCTGGTCACAATGCCCTGGGTACCTTGGGTACCATTTACCAGGGGCTGACATGTGGCCAGATATGCCAATTGGGTTTAGGCTTTAGTACAGTTTTTAGGGAAGGAACACAGGCCCTGGGTACCTGATTGGCAGGGACCCAGGGCACAACAAGGAAAAGTGCATCAGTTATCAGGCAGAAAGTGGGGGGGTTACCCACTTATCAGAGGCCTTAAACAAATTCGATTCATGCTCTTTGACGGCTTTGTGGTTTACACTGACAGCTCACATGACCAGTCATCAAGCTTGGACCCCAGGTGCCAAAGACAAATCTCCAGATGGCTGGTAATAAGCATCTACCCATCGCAATCACTGCAAGGCACAAAACCAGACTTCCTTAGAGAAGACTTTTTCCCAAGTAGTGCATTTGGACGAAATTTGGAAAAACTTTTAGAGAAACACTGACTGAATGCCACATAACGACTTCCAGATCCACACTGCAAGGGAGTGGAAAAATAATTGACATTGACACACAGGAGCAGTTTCTATATGACTCTAGTGACAGGACGGCATAGTTTCCAGTGCCTAGATGGAACCAGTGCCCCTACTAGTGTGTAAGAGTGATGAAAGTTTGCACATGTGGTCTGGCATATGGTGATATTTAACAGGCGCCAAATCTGCAGGAAGAAGTATCCATCAGACATCAAGTCTTTAGGAATTGTCTGGAGATGCAGTACTGACCTTGTCAGTGCAAAATTCAGTAATGGCAGAGGCAGTGGCTTCAAAAGAGCTGGAGGTCGTCAGTAATGAACAAGTTACTTACCTTCAGTAACGCTTTTTCTGGTGGATACAGTATCTGCCTGTGGATTCCTCACCTTGTGAATATGCCCCTGCGTCAGCAACATTCGGAAATTCATTTGTAGCTCTTCACGCCGACTAAGTCACAGAAGCACGGCATCGTGCGCGGCTCCACTGACTCCATAATAGGACTCCGTTGGTGTGATGACATCAGTTCCGCCCTTTTTTCCGTGCCCTTGAGGCACACGGACGGACCGACAACAGTAGACATATACACAATGTACACAGTACAAAATAACCAAGGTAATACACACAGTGTGCAAACAATGCTGGAAAGCAATTAAAGTAATACACCTCTTTTGACAGTAAAATATATACATCGAAAGATTATCACTATACAGGTATACAAGGGTGGACAATGGGGAGGCGGGTGGGTCAGTGAGGAATCCACAGGCAGATACTGAATCCACCAGAAAAAGCGTTATCGAAGGTAAGTAACTTGTTCTTCTGATGGATACATCTGCCAGTGGATTCCTCACCTTGTGAATAGGTTCCCACTCCTGGAGGAGGGTGTCCACCCTTCTATACCAAGAAATCCTGAAGGACGGAACGAGCAAAGTGTCCGTCCCTCCTCACCTCAGCATCTAAACAATAATGCTTTGCGAAAGTCTGGAGGGAGGCCCAAGTTGCCGCCCTGCAAATGTCCTCCACAAGAACACCCTTAGACAAAGCAGATGTAGATGAATTTGCTCTAGTACAATGAGCTCTCAAACCTTCTGGAGGTTCCTTACCGGCCAGAGAGTAGCATATCTTGATACACAAGACAATCCATCTTGACAGCGTGCGCCTGTGCACCGCTTTGCCGCTTCTGGCTCTAACAAAACCCACGAAGAGTTGGTCATCAATTCTGAACTCTCTGGTTCTGTCCAGGTAGAAGCTCACCGCCCTCTTAGGGTCGAAACGGTGAAGTCTCTCCCCCTCCTTGGAAGGGTGAGGGGGAGGATAGAAGGTAGGGAGGGTAATGGACTGCCCTAGATGGAAGGGAGTAACCACCTTAGTCAGAAAAGCAGCCCTGGTCCCGAGTACCATTCTTTCAGCATGAATGATCAAGAATGGGGGTTTTGAGCTTAGAGCTTGAAGCTCACTTACCTTCCTTGCCGAGGTAATCGCAATCAGAAAGACCGTTTTAAAAGATAACAACCTCAAGGGACACTTGTGCAAGGGCTCGAAAGGAGAACTCACTAAGAAAGTATGGACAAAATTCAAGTCCCATTGAGGCACAATAAAAGGGGTAGGAGGAAATTTATTTGTAAGGCCCTTTAACCCCTTCCATGCTGGTGACGAACCCCAGCAGTCATGCACTACGGTGCTCGTGTGCTGATGACGGCTGGGGTTCGTCATGGCCCGCCCGTGTTCGGCTGGCGGCCGCACACGGGGAAAATCGCGGCCGCACGGAAGGGGTTAAAAACCTCAAAACAATAGGAGACTTAAATAAAGAAGGCTGGTCCGCAGACAAAGGAATGCCGACCAGGCCGAAAGATAACCTTTCACAGTCGCCACAGCAAATCTTTGCTGAGCCAAAGAGAGTGCAAACTGCAAAATGTCGGACAAGCGAGCCTTTAAAGGGTCAATGGATTTCTCTCCACACCATGAGTCAAACTTGGACCACCTATAAGAATAGATAGATTTGGTGGAATGACGCCTGGCTAATAAAATTACATCCACCACGTCATGTTGGAGAGAAAAAGAATTCAGGTTGCCCCGTTCAATCTCCAGGCATGAAGGTGGGGGTGCAGAACCTGCCCCTGCGGCTGCGAGAGGAGGTCTGCCCTGAGAGGGAGACGGAGCGGAGGGCACAAGGAGAGGTGGAGAAGATCTGTGTACCACACCCTTGTTGGCCAATCCGGTGCGATCAATATGACTTGGGCCTGGTCTTGGCGAATCTTCCTCAGAACCAGAGGAATCGAGGGTATAGGAGGAAACGCGTAAAGGAGTTGTGCGCTCCAACTCAACTGAAACGTGTCCCCCAAAGCTCCCTGCATCGGATACTGGAGACTGCAGAATGACGGGCAGTGAGCGTTCTCGTGAGTGGCAAACAGGTCCACCTGAGGAGTCCCCCATGCCCGAAAGACGGGACGAACTACTTCTGGATGAAGCCTTCACTCGTGGTCGGCTGAGAACTGCCGACTGAGACGGTCTGCATGTACGTTCAGAACCCCAGCCAGGTGATTTGCCATCAGAAAAATCTGATGGTCTTGAACCCAGGACCAGAGACACAGAGCCTCTCTGCAAAGGCAATGCGATCAGTCTCCTCCCTGCTTGTTGACATACCACATCGCGGTAGTGTTGCCCGTTAGGACTTTAACCGACTGACCGCGAAGGGAGGAAGGTCTTGAGCGCCAAACGTATCGCTCGCAACTCTAGAAGGTTGATGTGAAGCAACCTTTCTTCTGGAGACCAAAGACCCTTGATCTCCAGATCACCCAGATGAGCACCCCACCCTAGGGTGGATGCATCCGTTATTACCGTGGCCACTGATGGAGGCAGATGGAAGGGCTTTCCTTGAGACAGATTGCCTTCCACGCTCCACCAAGTCAGATCAGCCGCAGCTTTTCTGGAGATCCTGACTGACTCCCTGAGATCTCCGTTGCGTTGATACCACTGCCTAATACCCTTCGTTGAGAGCAGTAGTGATCAGTGATTGCGACAGTGAATTAGTGCGGTGAAACTGTTTAAAAGTCTCTTATTCCCAGATGTTTATTTTTAATGGTTCTGGGTTTGGAGGCAATAAAATCAAGTTAGGTGAAGGAGAGTGATTATGACTCTCTCACACAATAGGGTGTGATTTAGGTCGACATGTTTCAGCCCCTGGTTGCCGCTAGGTCAATCGGGCTTTCTTTGGGACCTGGGTGCAGGATGTGTAGAGACCACTGGCTTCTCTACGAAGGGTATTACCTCCGGGTGGAGGTTGCATAAACAACTAAACCCAATGATTATGCACACACTTGTGAGGGTTAGCGGAGAACCAAGATATACCGCTTGAGTTACCATCGACAAACACGTGCATGAGGGTTTTTTATTGGGACTAGTAAGAACAGACCCTGTATACCCTAGTTATGCAGGACAAGTGATCCTTCTCTTTTGATTATATGATATATGACCCAAGGAAACTGAATGGATCACGTATTCCTTCTCCCCCCACCTTGATCTCGGATGTTAATCTTTTTACAGCATGGACACCCTTGGACGTCATGGTCAGAAGACAGACACCATACAGTCTTCGTGCGGATCCGTTATGGACATCATCTTCCCACACTCTCCACAGGGCTTGAACCCGGTTGTCTTCGAAGACATCTCAACGGGAAACAAGAAAACACTGGAAACAACCAACAGTAACAGAGTATCAAACGAGATACTGAGGATCCCTAAAAAATAAATCAGTCAGTGATGTCAGCGGAGCCGCGCGTGATGCAGTGCTTCTGTGACGTCGTCCTCGTAGGTGTGAAGAGCTACAAAAGACTTTTCGAATGTTACTGACGCAGGGGGATATTCACAAGGTGAGGAATCCACTGGCAGATGTATCCATCAGAAAGGGCCTTCCTGCACAATGCATATGATTTCAGAGTTGTGAGAAAGTGACTATATATACTGGACCAGAATAAGGTACAGTGTGTATAGAGTCCACAAACCCCAGAGGTATAACAGAGGTTAAAGTCAGGACTGACCTTACTATCAAAAGTGGTAGCTTGGTCGAGCAGTAAGGCAGTACCAAAGGACAGTGTAAAGTATTTGTTGTACACACTCAGTCAGCAAAAGGTTTCACACACTCAAGGACTGAACTCCAGGCCAATTGTTTTTATATCAACAGATATAGTTGTTTTATTTTTAGAACCAACAGGTATAAAAATATACTTTTCTCGATAGGAGTACTCTCATGTAATTACTTTGCAAAGAGGCAATAAAATTTGTGAACACAATAGATACAGGGGTTGAAGTAGGTAGCACAATTTTAAACACACTATAGCATTGAGCTCAATGGGTTTTCATCATATATGTACAGTTGATTACTTTGTAGATTACTTTTGTAGTTCCAGGACTGGATCCTAGGTTCAGTCCTGGGGTCTAAGCTGAAACCAATTTAGTGAAATCGTTTTAGTTATGGTAGTGATTTTTCAGGAATATAAAGCGGTTTTAAAAGTTCACACTTAAAAACTTCAATAAAAAACTGGCCATGTTATCCAATGGGAGAAAGTTCCAGTTGCAGGTAAAGTATGATCTAGTTACTTTTGTAATCCAGTACTGGGCTCCTGGGTCCAGCACTGGGGTCTCAACTTAAAACAGGTGAGTAATTGAGTTTCAGTATTTCGTATGATTTTTACAGAATATTTCAAATTTTCAAAAGTAGACAGAAGAAATTTCATAGAAAAGCAGACAATGGATTCCTATTGAGAAAATACAGATTACTAGTAATCCCGGTAAGGATTACTTTTGCGGTTCAGTACTGGGCTACAAGGTACAGTACTGGCTTCTCCCCTGATCACAGGTGAGTACTTCGGAATTCGGGTGATTTAATATGAATATTTTTAGTTTCCAAAACTTCACACAGACGATTTTTCGAGTCAAACCAGTCAATGTTATCCAACGGCAGGTAAGTGAGTTATCGGTTTCCAGGTGAGTACTTGGCTGGTGAAGTTAGGGTTCTGGGTATAGACTCAGGGGTCCCCCAGGGTCCGGTAAGTACAGTTGGTTCACCCCCAGCGGCACAGGGGCGGCCTGGTGCAGAGGTAGTTAGGCCCAATGTTATCCAATGAGGGAAAGGGCGCCTCCGGTTGGTGGCTGCTGGCTAGCAGGCCATGCGCCTGTGGGAGCTGGGCTCCTGGTCACTTGCCCAGGGCAATTGGGGAAGTAGGATAGGGTACAGGTTGCACTGCCAGGGGCACTTGGGCGGCTGGGTGCAGGGTGCTTTTGAGCCGTCGGGCGCTCAATGTTATTCAATGAGGAACTTGAAAAGGGAACAACTCTTTGTTTGGTTCTGTTCTGTACTTAGACACCCAGCCTGCAATAAGTGCTGCAGCCCTCAGGGTTCTTCTCGGGTGACCATGCCCTGGGTACCTAGGGTACCATTTACTAGGGGCTGACAGGTGGCCAGAGATATCAATTGGGTTTTAGTTGTAACAGTTTTAGGGAAGGAACACAGGCCCTGGGTACCTGGTAGGCAGAAGCCAAGGGCACACTCAGTTAAAGTACATCAGCAGTCAGACAAAAGTGGGGCATACCAATGCAAGAAAGATGGCACTTTGTCACAAGTGTGCATGGCTAAAGGTTGACTACAGCAGTGTCCTTCACTTTAGAAAACATTTAGCTCCAACACTGAATTCAGGCCCCATGGACACGTCGGGTGTGCCTTGGATTAAAGTCCAAAGACTCTCAGCATTAGACTTGGAGGGCGTTTCTAGCACACTGAAAAACTGCTACTGTGGTCAATGGGACAAAGTTTAGAAAGGCTCCCATAGGGGCTAGATAAAGATTTAATCATCTTTGTGTTTCCTCTACTGGTTTCCACTTGTCCTAAAATCTTGGTGGCTTTCCTCAACAGATTTCAATAATATAGATGATGTAGTAAAGACCTCAAACAGAAGGCAAAGCTTTCAGATCACAAATATTTGCTGTGAAAATTAGACCCATCATCACAGAATATCGGTTCCTTTTCTTGATAAATATGGAAATGATGAAATGGTAGGCAGGTCATATAAAGGAAGGCTAGAATGGAATAAGTACTTGTTACTTCAACAAGTAACTCGTTCGTACACACTATCCCTACATCTGGGGAAATGTGAAGGATGGTAGTAATCATCAGATTGGAGGGGAGAAACTTCTCTTCAAGAGTCCACCGTCATTGTCTTAGCCTTAACTGCAAAATCATGAAAACATTTAGGTGACCAATGCTTGAAGACAGAGATGCAGCCCAGTGCACAAGATACCACCCAGCAAGTCACGGATAGCCTATATGCCTTCCTCTCAAAATTGAGCGTTCACAGGTATCGACTATACGAGTAAATTGACTTGGGAAGCTTCTGACAAAACAGTGCCATTCAGATTATGAAAGATTCTTCTTGACAGGTTAGAAAAAACAGTAAAAAAATATACTTCCTAGCTCATATGAAATCTGATAAAACTGGGTTGAAAGGAAGGCTGGATTACGATAACCACCACATCCTTGTAAAACAACACACATATATATAGAGTTGTCATCAGTGATGCCATCAGTGATGTCACTGACCATGTCATGAATGATGTAATATGTGACATCATCAGCAGTGGATTGCGGGTGCACGATATATAGTTAGTGCATCTAACTATATATGCGAATTTCAATGGTTTTGTGCGAGTAAAATAATGTTTTGAAAATGCTAATCCCCAACTATATATGTCTATAACCTATGGTTTTTTCAGTGAATTTTCAAGGTTTTGTAAATGCTAATTCCTAACTATATATGGTCTATAACCTACGTTTTTTTCAGTGAATTTCAATGGTTTTTTAATAGCAAATATCAAAAGCTGTAAAATGTATTCTTTTTTTTTCTTCTCCAAAGTACGCTCCCCAGTTCGCTTACTGGTGCGCGTACCGGGCGCTCCCCCGCGAAATGTAAAACATTTTTTTTCTTTAATTTTGCATGTATCAGCATCCTAATCCCCCCTCCGAAAACCTAGAGGGTCACAAAGTGTCTACCGTGCCCCCTTCTACCCATTCCGAACATTGTTTGTCCTCCATTTTGTGTCTCAATTCTACCAATACTCAAAATGGAGGACTCCCGTTTCGCTGCCGGTTCGTGTACCGGGGAGCGCACCGGTAAGCGCTCGATAAAAAAAGGTGGGAAAGTAATTTACAGAAAAACCACTACAGACACTTTCATCAAATATAGAATAGCCCCTACTACATAGCAGTCCCTACCATTTCCCCAAATTTGATGGAATTTCATTGTGAAAATTATGCTGTAAGCCTGATTAAATATCCTGAGGTAAATTACCTAACCAAAACACTTATGAAGTGTTAGAATTGACAACCAATCAAAATGCTTCTTTCAATATCTTCTATTATTTCATGACATTTGATTGGTTATGTACCTGAATATATATAAAGAAAGAGAGAGAAACACAGCCATTTTGACTACTACTTCTTGAAGTACATATCAAGTACATTTCAACTGATAACTTAAACTTCTATTTGAAAGGTAAGATGTTATTTTAAAAACTGAAGTATGTTCTGTACTGTAAGTTAATTAGGAAAACATTTTCTGATAGTTATATACTATCCCTCTGTAATACTTATAGAATAAAATAGACTTCTCTGTTTTAGTTATGGATGGAGTTAGACTGGTCTTGTATAATTAAGAATTGACTTAGACTTTATCACATACATTTTTTGATATTTCTACTTCCAGTTTGATACCATACACTGCCCAACGAAAAAATCACTGTTTAAAAAACCAAACTACCTGTCTGTACTTAAACCCAACAGTGCCCTATCTGTACTGATATATTTTTTAAAAATTTATTTTACAGCATAGAAATGGAAGGAGAGCAGAAAAATAACGTGGACATTGTTACAGAATTCAACCAAGGCACAGAAAATGATTCAGAATTCTTTGATGAATCAATGGACATAGAACTTCTGCAATGTCTTGAAGCTGTGGATTTCTCAATTGAAAATGAGACAAAATCTGACCAAGAATTATTAGAAGTTCTTTTTAATTTTGAAAATAAATCAGAAAAATAAATTTATATATAATAATTCAAAAATTGTTTGAGACAATATTCATTTTTATATGTATTTTTTAAACTAGTAGCAAATTGATTTTAATGTAAAATCAGACTTTAAATATACTGTGCAACTTTAAGTTTGCTCATAGTTACTTCCTTTCTTCCACTATATCATCTCCAATGTGTATTTAACATCTCTTTATCATGTCCTGCCTCCATTGTGTTTCTGCTTTCCCGACAGACTACGCTATGAATTCCATATACCTCAATAACTTCTGAAACAACCTGCAAGATATCTACAAAGGAAACAATGTATTTTTATTTTTAGACTCTGCATTGGTACCTACATGTTGGTACGTAAATAAAATAAATTAAAAAAAAACAAAAATAACAATCAATAAACATACAATATTTGAACATTCTTTCATCCTATTTTCCCAATATTACGCTTCCCGGACCGCTTCCCGGTGCGCGTACCGAGCGCTCCCCCCGCAAAAAAAACGATATAAAAATTATTATTTTTTAACCCCGAGAGGCCCTTTTAAAGCCCCCTCATCAAACCTAGGTGGTCAGGGAGGATGTACTCTGCCCCCTTATGCTCATTTCCCCCTTTGTTTTTGCCACCTCTTGTGTCTCGATCCTACCGAGACACAAGATGGCGGCCGCTCCGGACTGTTTAGAATGTTTACAGACACCGGAGAGCCAATCAGCTTCGCTTCGCGAAGATCCATTACGCGTCAGGTATGCGAACCGGAGCGCTGTCACAGATATATCTGTTTTTTAAAACGTTAATTTCTCAAAATCCACTGGAGCACATATATTGAGACATAGCAAAGGCACGTCAGGCAAACCATATCTACAATTTTGCCAAGTTTCGTGTAAATCCATTCAGCCGTTCGAGCTAAAAGTGAGTCCAACCGCCCTATGGAACACTCAATGTTAAAAACGCGTTTTGGGACCCCCCTTTTTTCTCGGCCCCCCCTTGACGAAACCCCCCCAAATTTTCAAGGGCTGCTCAGAAACAAAATGTGCCATTTTCCTGAAAACTTCAGCCAATTCCGTCTACAAACGCCAAAGTTATTCGACATAGAATTTTCAAAAATCCCATAGGAAAAAAATCCTAACTATATATACCTACTGGCGACCGCCAGTAGGTAATTTATATATATAGAACCTGATGCACCGATGTGTAGAGCTGAAGCACTAGCAACCAAAACTGTGGATTTTTATTTCAGTAGTTTAACAATGCTTTAAATGAGTTTAAAAGACTTTGGAGATAAAACAGATAAAATATTCCAGGCGTGGCCAAGATGGCGGAGTAGAAGGACGCGGCCTCGGCGAGCTCCTCCGGCCCAGGCCCCTGAACACCTTATTCACTGCTGATCTCCCCCCATCGTCGCTAGCCGGCGACGGCGGGTGCAGTGGTGAACTAGCGGACCTTGCTGGGAAGAAAATCTGCGCGCTAGAAGGCACGGTTAGCGGACTGTGGAAGCGGAGCCGCGACCCTCGAAAGCTGCGGCCCGACAGGAAGTCCTGTTGGGTCCGCCCTGTGAGCAAACTCGAGCCTGAGGCGCTGTGCGGAGGCCGCCGGCGCGGCCTAGAGGGGAGAGGGGACCAGCTCGGGTCCGCCCCCATCTGCAGTGCGGAGCCGCTGATTGTGGCGCTGAGCGAACGCGACGGCGGCGACGAGAAGTTGGTGCCCCGCCAAGAAGAACGGCCGATTTACAGCCGTGGGTGGGACCGGAGCGGTGCCGAGGATTTCGGAGGCCCTGCCTGGCCTGGCTCGGGGCACGAGACCGTCCCACCCGCTGAAGCTAAACAGGAGGTGGTGGGGGCCTGGCGGTGCACTCGGGCCCAGTGGGGTCTCAGCAGCCTTTGAAACGGCTGGCCGCGGGGACTTGTCGGCTCCCTTATTGTGAACGGATTGGGGTCCGCTCGGGAGCTACTTGCAAGGCAGCGTGCTACGGAGCGTGGACGCCATTTTGGACTGGAAGCTAAGTCCCACCAGCCTAGTACTGAGGTGGAGTGGGCAGGAGTTGCCGCCCGAAGAGCACGAGGAGGTGGAGAACAGGTGTTGGACTGCACCACAGGAGCGACGTACGACCTATCCGGTCAGGGCGGTCACCCAGCGGGTAGCTAGGCGGTGTAGTGAACGCCGCTGGTGAGGATTGAACACTTTTATTTGGGGCCCAAGATGGCCGGCAACAGGGGGAACAGGAAGGGTGACCGCACCCTACCGGAGATGCTGAACAGGAGCAATGCTCGGCAAGACCGCAGACAGCCCTCCCCAAGTCAGTCTAGCAGTTCACAGGGGGCGAGTGGAGGGGAGCCACCAGTTACCAGGTCATTCCTTGAGTCGCTTTTTAGCTCCCTACGAGAGGACTTCCAGACTCTTAAGCAGGAAGTGGCGGGGGAGGTGCGAGAGGTCCGGAGAGAGGTTGATGGCCTGGGAGAAAGGGTCTCATCCGTGGAAGAAGCGGGACATGCCCGGGACGAGGAACTCA
Organism: Lissotriton vulgaris; assembly: GCF_964263255.1. NCBI lineage: Eukaryota > Metazoa > Chordata > Amphibia > Caudata > Salamandridae > Lissotriton > Lissotriton vulgaris. The sequence goes on from NW_028254584.1 coordinate 27,876, forward strand.
CACAGCTTCAGCAGGAAGTGATCAGGCTCCGGGACCAGCAGATTGATCTACAATCCCATGTGGAGGACCTTGAGAACCGTTCCCGGAGGAACAACATCAGGGTCCGGGGCGTTCCGCTAGTAGAAGAGGGGGAAGATGCGGCCGCCTACCTGCGGGATCTGTTCCGGGAAGTCCTGGGTGAGCCGGCAAACTTTAATCTCAGGATTGATAGGGCACATAGAGTGGGCCCACGACGCCTCCCCCCGATCTTCTGGCCTTCCTGCCGGACTATCCCCTGAAGGAAAGGATTCTAAGGGTAGCTCGCACTAAGCCCTCCTAGGAGTTCAGAGGCCATAGGGTGGCCCTCTTTCAAGATCTCTCAGTGGTCACCCTACAGAAACGCAAGTCTTTTAAAATTGTGACTGACTTCTTGCGGGAGCATGACACTCAATATTCTTGGGGCCACCCTTTTCGTATTATCTTCCGCTGGAACGGAATATTGCATCAGCTGCGCTCCCTTCAGGACACCTGTACTGTATTGGGCATCACGGCGACCGACGAAGATGCTCCCACTCCACGTCGTCGACGGATCACTAGAGATGGCTGGCAATCAGTCCCTGGCCGCAGGTCTTTGACTTCTTCGGTGAGACCGGACTCGCCTACTATCCGGGCTGAGATGGATAATGCTGTGCGAGAGGTCGCTAGAGAAACGGCGACAGAAAAGGTTGCTTTGACAGCCTAGGAATTCTCCGGGGGGAGATCGACATCGCTTCTTCCTTTTTTGAGCTGCAGGTTTGGGGGCCTGGGGGGTTGGGGGGGGGGGGGGGGGGGGAGAGCGGGGGTGGTGTTGTGGCTGGACGTCCACTTTTGAGACTTTCCCATAGACTTGCCTTTTTGGGCCGGCCTTGGACAATGGTTTCCTTGACTCCTTTCTTGGGGGGACAGGACAGTGTTTTGGGTTTGGAAGGGGTTGTTTTGGGGTGTTGGGGTACCGGGAGGGGTCGTGGGAGTTGGGTGTGGGGGAAGAAGTTGTCCAGTGCGCTGTGCTAAGGATTGTTGCTTTGCCTGAGTTTCTCCACCTTGTTTTGATTTGTGACGATGGGGAGGAGCATGGGGAGGTGGTTTGTGGGGTTGGCGCGTGTGTGGTGGGCGAACTGGTCACATTGGGGCTGGTGGTTGGTACTAGGCCGCGCTGCGCAGGGGGGAGAGGCGTTACATACTGTTGGTGGGAGACTGAATTGCTGTATCAGTTGGGGGGAGTAGGCTCACCCACTGTGTTCATCACGCAGGACACTTGCGCCTTTACATACATTTCCTCCTATGCCTTCTCATACCTTTAAAATTGTGACCTTCAATGTCAGGGGTCTGAACAATCCCGTTAAGCGGCGAGCGGTGCTTTCCCTGTTAGAAAACACCCAAGCGGACATTTGCCTTCTTCAGGAAACCCACCTGTTACCACAAGACACACATAGGCTACGCTCTTGTAAATTTCCGACGCAGTTCTTTTCTTCCAGTACTACCAAGACAGCTGGGGTAGCGATTCTAGTGGCTCGACACTTCAGGGGGGAGCACACCCATAAATTCGCAGAAATTAAAGGGAGGATGTTGGCACATAGGTTTCGGGTTGGGGGCATTACATTCACGATAGGCTCCCTTTATAGTCCCAATGACAAACAGGAGCGGTTCTTGCAGTCTGCGGTGGAAGAGATTTCAGCCTCGCCGGATAGGCAGGTTATCCTCGGAGGCGACCTTAATATGGTCTTTGATTCGGTAGTCGACAGATCAGCGCAGCGCTCACCGCAAGTCGGGGAATTCTCAGCTGGTTGCAAGGCGAGACTTGCGGAAGTGGACCCCCAGGACCTCTGGCGTCATAAGCACCCCGTGGACAGGGATTACTCGTACTACTCCCACGCGCACAAGACCTACGCGAGGCTTGATCACCTCCTGGTCACCTCACCGGTGCAGGCCCTAGCGTCTGCCGTAGACATGGGGGTTATTTCCTTGTCGGATCATGCCCCTGTTGAGGCATCCTTCTGCTTGCCACCGTCTGCTGCCCCGGCGCCTCCGGGATACTCTGCTCCACAGGAAAACGGTAACGGACCGCATTGAGCAGGTACTTCGTGAATATTTAGCGCACAATGACAACACAGATACCACCAGAGCCACCCAGTGGGCAGCTTTGAAGGCGGTCCTCCGGGGAGAATTCTTGTCAATCTCCGCGGCCGAAAACAGGGAGCGCAGGATAAAGAGGGATGAGCTTACTGATAGGGTCCGTGAACTGGAGTTGATCCACCGCAGAACTGGGGCTCCGAGGATTTGGCGGCAGCTTAAAGAAGCAAGGAAACGTCTTGCCGCCTTAGATGTGGATCGAGCGGAATATGCGGCCCTTCGACTACGCCATGCTTTTTATACTGGGGGGATCGCTGTGGCAAACTTTTGGCCAATAGACTCCGGGCCACTAGGCAGAGCCAGTTGGTGAAAGAACTCACTGATCCCATGGGCGGTGCAGTGACAGACGATGCCTGCATCTCGGCCGCGTTCCGAGGGTTCTATGGAAGCCTCTACGCGGGTGACCCGCCGGATGTGACGGCTATGACCTCCTACCTGGACTCGGTCACTCTGCCCTCCTTGGACCCACTACAGGCAGACCACCTAAACAGGGACATTAGCATAGAGGAAGTAGTGACAGCCATTGCCAGACTCAAGCACGGCAAAGCACCAGGCCCAGATGGCTACTCGGCCCTCTTCTATAAGACGTTCTGCGGGTCGTTAGCCCCAATCCTCGCCCGCCTTTTCAACTCCTGAGGGCTTCCGTTACGGTCATCCCCAAACCGGGGAAAGATCCTAAATACTGTGGATCTTATAGGCCGATATCTCTCCTGAATGTCGACCTGAAACTCTATACTGGGATTTTGGCAAGCCGCCTGGCGCTCCATCTACCCGGCCTTGTCGACCCGGATCAGGCCGGTTTTGTTCCGGGACGGCAGACGGTGGATAATACAAAACGGGTGGTCCACCTGCTGGAAAAGGCGTCCCGGATTCCGGGTGAGAGAATGATGCTCGCGGTTGAAGCAGAAAAGGCGTTTGATCGCGTGCATTGGCCCTTCTTGGAACAAGTGCTGGTGAAGGCGGGTATCAGAGAACGGTTTCGCACTATGATCCTCAACTGCTATAAGGAGCCCTCAGCAGTGGTCCGGGTTAACGGCCACACCTCCGCAGCCTTCCCCATCGAGAGAGGCACCAGGCAGGGCTGTCCACTCTCACCCTTGCTCTTCGCTCTCTACATGGAGCCGCTCACTCAAAGGGTGCGGACGCGACCGGCGGTGGAGGGTATACGGATGGGTGGATTTACCCATGCGGTTAGTCTCTACGCTGATGATGTCATCTTCACATTGGCTACACCCCGGACATCACTTCCGGCCTGTATGGAAGAACTGGCGGCGTTCGGCACAGTCTCGGGCTTTAAAGTAAATATGGGGAAGTCGGTGGCTTTGGATATTTCCCTGGCGCCTGATACCAAGGCATATTTGCAGAACAGGTTCCCGTTACTTTGGTCCTCAGAGGCGATACCATATCTAGGGATTCAGATTGCCCCTAAGTTGCCAGCCATGGTCTCAGCCAACTACTTGGCCTTGGGTGCCAAGATCAAGACCGAGCTAGGCCGCTGGAATCGCGGCATCCTCTCCTGGTTGGGTAGGATTGCTGCCGTCAAGATGACGATTTTGCCACAAGTGCTCTACTTATTCAGGGCCCTGCCGCTGCTGCCGCCGAAGGGGTGGATACAGCAATTGCAGTCGGATGTAGCCCGTTTCATTTGGCAGGGGAAAAAGCCTAGGTTACGCAGGACCCTTTCCCTTTTGTCTCCTGACGCTGGAGGCCTAGGCATTCCCGACTTCCGTAAATACTTTCAGGCAATGCAATTGAGGTACTTGGTCGAATGGTGCAGGTGGGAGTCGGATAAGCATTGGCTTTTCCAGGACCAAGCGGTGGCGGGGCGGCCTCTGCAGGAGATACCGTTCCTACACCGGACTCATCGGCCTAAGAATCTCTACGCCTCCTTCATTACTAGGGTACCTTTGCGGGTCTGGGATGCGACCTACCTTAGGTATGACCTCACCACATTTCCTTCGCCGCTAGTGGATTTTCCTGCCCCTGGGATGGAGAAAGGAGCTTTCACACATTGGCGGCAGGCAGGATGCAGAGCATTATGTCACCTGTATGGCCCCGAGGGTGTCATCCCGTTCACACAATTTCAGCTGGAATTCTCACTCCCTGAAACGGAGAGACACCGTTATATGCAGGTTCGGCATTGGGCCCTTCAGCCACAGGTGCGGGAGGTGGCGGATAGGATGCTCTCACCGTGTGAGAGATGGCTGTTGTCCCGTACATCGGACTCGAAACTAATCTCGGACCTGTATAAGTTTTTGCAACTACCCTCAACACACTTCCACAATCCAGGGAGGGTTAGATGGGAACGGGAGCTTGGGAGGACACTGAGCCCCAAGGAATGGGACCACATATCTTATAGGGCGCGCCACTCAGCCTATCATATGGGCCTCACAGACACTTTTACTAAAGTATCCACTTACTGGTATTATACGCCTGAGCGGATCCATGAGTTTGACCATAGTAAGACAGACACATGCTGGCGGGGGTGCGGACACCGGGGTACGCTCACGCACATTCTCTGGGACTATCCTCTCTTAACTGACTACTGGAAGGAAGTGCTGGATGAAATTGATTCTCATTTCGGCATAGAGCTACCGCGCTTCCCGGCATATACCCTGCTAGGACTCCCAAATGATCTAATGTATCCCCTCAAGTCCAGAAGAGGCAGGCAGATCGCCATTGCACTCGGCTCTGCAGTTCAGAATATCTTGATACACTGGCGTACAGACACAGTACCCACGATAACGGGCTGGCTCCACAGACTTTGGCACGTGCTGGGTATGGAGAAATTGTCTTTGGTGGTGGCTGGGGATGTAACGCAATTTAATGAACTGTGGCAACCATTCCACTCTTTGCTGCTCACAGAGTGAGGGAGCTCACCTGTCCGAGGTACCTCCGCCTCCTACGGCTTACGAGCCCGCCAGCGCCAGATCAGTGAGAGGGATGAGACCCTCCTCCCCAATTACCTATTGCCTTGGGAGATAGGCTGCATGTCAGTAGCGCACTGGACAGTGGGGGCTGTTGGGTGGGGCATTGGGACGTTGGGGTGGTGGGAGATGTTTGTACTAAAATGTTGTGACATGCCGGACTTTTGCTCCTTTTCATTTGCTGATCTTATACTGATGTACATAAGTTTGGATGTGTCACACTGAATGAATAAAATACTTTAAACATAAAATATTCCAAACTTAAATGGGAACGAGTTAGGGCATCTATGGGGTACACACAAAGTACCATCTGAAACTTCCATCTGTTCTGTATTATAGGGAGAAACATCTCCATTATAATCTGTATGTGCACTATTTTTTGTGAAGTACAATTTGCACGGCAAACAAAAGAACCGTAGAACATCTACTTGTAAAGCACGCATTCACCCCAAAAGGCACCTCAACACTGAAATAAAGGATGTATATGGTTACCAAACTAAATGGCACTCATTTTATGACCTCTGATGGATGAAAGGCTCAGGGTACCAGCCTGGATTCAACATGTGAGTATGAGAAAACATTTTATTGCTGTGGATACTTTAGTCCACGAGTCACCAAACCTAGCGACTTATCTACTGAGCAAGACTAAATTGGAAAGATTTTTAAAAAGCAGAGTAGAAATCAGGGAAGTACACAATACAGTGCTTATCCTGTTTAACACTTTATAAAAGGCAACAGCAACACTCGTTTTGTTAGCTATTAGAAATAACTAATTTCAATGTGTAAAGGGGAATTCCTAGACTTAAGTAACTTATGGCTGAAATAGCATATGATAAATAGTTTTAGTAATTGATTAAAACAGGCAAATATACAAGCTGAATTTTGAAAGCATTCGGTGAGAAACCGTATTAGATGCCAAATTTTAATGCTACGACAAAACCAACCATCTGTTCCTCTTAATTTCTAAAACACTTTAGAAATATATCTGACAGACAACAGCAGGACTGCCAATTATTTTTTGGAAGGCCTAGTTTATAAAAGACCCACTAGACCACAAAACGTTTATGCATTGACCAAATGAAAATACAAAAGCCTCGTCACTTCTAGTAAAGAGAATCAGTTAAAAAAAAAAATAACAATTAAGAAATTTGTGAACCATAATTTCGGACACCAGGTGCCCACCAGCAAAATACAATATGGCAAAGTGTGACAAAGTTTGTTGATCAATTTTAGAACAAGAGGAATGTGCAGAAAGTCTACAGCACATTCCAACAAGTAAAAGCATCCTTGAGCAATGCTGGATTTGCCAATTCAGAACGCATTTTAGCACACTCCTGATGTCGCTCAAAAGGTTTAAACTTTCGGTTGTCTTGGAGGTGTTCAGTTTTCTACTCCCCAGTAAAATGCCTATTCATTGGGAGGCACTAATTAAGATGATAACACAACGACCTGACAGGAAGAGAATACAAAGGCAGGCGGAGAAGGGTTCTGAGAGGAGCAGCAGGGTCAAATTTCTTGTAAAAACAGGGACTACAAAATAGTTTCAAGGACCAAACCGTTCCGGCAATATGAAGTAACAGCATTGTTTAAAGCACAAATAAATACATTGTTTTATAGCAAAGCAATCCAGTTTCCAAGCTATTGAAACAAGCAGCAGTCCTCTCCTTTGGAAGCAGTCAGGCAAGGAAGAATCTGCTCCAAAGAATAGCAACAAATAATCTATCAGCAAAAGTAGATGGAAAGTTTTACTATAACTGAACAGCAGTTGAAGGATATGTCAGTGCTATGCATTTACCAGATGGCATACAATAATGTAAATCAAGGTATGTGATCACTGAAAAATGGAAGTTGTTGGGTGTGCAAGTATATGGTACAAACACATTGAGTGATACTAAAAGAACATGATGACCTAACTGTGAGCAACAGAAGCGCAATGCGCCCTGGTCTTTGTATATTGGAATAAAATGCAATTCCAGACTAGTCGAGTAGTACTGTAAAACCCTATGATCAACTATTTGCAATGAAACTTGTGATGTGTGCATTTTACACTGTACGTTCTATTACAACAGTTGGATGATGCTTGAACCAATGTGGCTGGTAAACCCTTCACATCAACAGCAATACTGTGTTGAAGTGGGGTAAAAATATTTTTAACAAATCTTTCTTACGTCGTTATATGTTTGTTGATGTAAAAACTTAAATTAAAAAGAAAACTGTGAGCAACAGAGAGCAAGTTATCAATGTTATTTAACATGCACTGTTTTCATTTAACATCACTAATTAAACAAGGGTGTTTAATGAATAATAAAAACCTTCAAGATGGACTGACTTGAATGGCTTGAAAACTCCGCAGATTCATCTTTAATATCATCTTGTCGTCTTTGGACAAGGCGGGAAGCTCGCTGTTTGTACAGCTGGTGCATTGCCGATTCAAGTTCATTTATCAGAGGAACCTGCAAAAATATAACAAACTACGTAACATCGAGTCCTTTACGTAAATGACTGTTTGGGGTCCATGCTAAGCCAAGATAAACTGAACATGCTTCCTAGCAGGAGCTAAACAAAATTATAACTAACAGCAAAATAATACAGTATCAAGATTGATTGCATTAGACTTCTGATGTACATAGTGAATGCTTTGTAAGAGCCACAAATATTATACAGGTAATTCCTCTAATCTGCGTATGCAACCCCTCTATAGGCTTCCAACTTCCAGAGAACAAACATAACCAGAAGACAACGGAACAGGTTTTTTTTCGTTGTCAATCAAAAATGGCGCCTCCCGTGTGTAACGTTATTTTGTTTTCTCAAATCACTATTCTGACGGTGCCACAGAAAGGAGGAGAACCCATAACCTCCAATTAGGACAAAGATCCATACACAATTGATACAACAGGGATTTGTGCACACGTCAACTTAGTGCAGTGTAAATACTGTAGGTAGTATTACAACAAAAGAAAAAAACACAATAAATGCAGAGGAAGTCTTGATGTATTCATTCAATTCAGATTTTATTCACAACGCCCAGCCAACACGTGTTTCGTCAGGGCACTTTGCCCACGACTTCATCAGGGCTCTACAAAATGTACAATGGTTGCATGTTACATACGTGTAATTGCACCACATGCATCACTACTTTTCATATCCAAACGAAGGCGTTAAAGTGACTACAAGTGCGAGCACATACACCAAACCGAAAAGAGAGATTCCCAAAACGTACGCACATTCAGTGAAAGTGATTTGTGATGTGTATATAAAAAAAGGCAACATAATTTATTCCAACTGCTCCACGTAAAAGAGAAATAGCACACATTATAAACGTAGCACACATGTAGCCCAATGTGGCCACTACTTGGTCACCTGTAATGCATATAGAATGATTTAAGAGACAATATGGAACACAGTAGGCACAGAGCGGCATTCATTGGACTCTATGCATGACTAAAACTCATGAACATCGTGAATCATCGTGGTGTGATGGGGTCAGAAACAGGGTCACCATGCTAATCAGTGACCCACTCTATACACGTAAGTGAAGGGAGACCAGAAGAGACAGCAGATAAGAAAAGCAACACCCTAAGGGCCAACACAAATGCATGCTTACCGACATACGAACTGCTGAGACGATTCAGCAAGATCCCCCACATCACCCGGCAGCCAGGACAGAAGTATAACCGGCTGAAAGGTGAGACTCTAGTTTCTTTTGGTTGGTGAAACTGGCGTTACAATGTAGGTGCGACTTAAGAGTAGGAGCATTGTAGATTGACAATCCTATGTGCTATTAACGTCTTCACAGCATATAGCCATTGTGGCAAAAGTTTTGGAACCACTGCCCATTGGGTAAGGTGCACGCATTTGTGTTGGCCCTTAGGGTGTTGCTTTTCTTGAGTTTATGTTTAGAGTCATGCATAGAGTCCAAGGAATGCCGCTCTGTGCCTACTGTGTTACATATGGTCTCTTAAATCATTCTATATGCATTACAGGTGACCAAGTAGTGGCAACATGTGTCCTACGTTTATAATGGGTGCTATTTCTCTTTTACGTTGAGCAGTTGGAATAAATTACGTTGCCTTTTTTATATACACATCACAAATCACTTTCACTGAATGTGCGTACGTTTTGGGAATCTCTCTTTTCGGTTTGGTGTATGTGCTCGCACTTGTAGTCACTTTAACGCCTTCGTTTGGATATGAAAAGTAGTGATGTATGTGGTGCAATTACATGTATGTAACATGCAACCATTGTACATTTTGTAGAGCCCTGATGAAGTCGTGGGCAAAGTGCCCTGACGAAACACGTGTTGGCTGGGCGTTGTGAATAAAATCTGAATTGAAGAATCTGAATTGAAGGAATACATCTATCAAGACTTCCTCTGCATTTATTGTGTTTTTTTCTTTTGTTGTAATACTACCTACAGTATTTACACTGCAATAAGTGGACGTGTGCACAGATCCCTGTTGTAACAAACATAACCAGCTCAGCTTGAATAGCGATATTCTTAAGTTTAACTCAGAATGGCAAATATTTTTATCAACTCAACATGCATTTACAAAAATGACAAATCCTATGACGAAAGGATGAGCAATCAAAGTCACTGCAATAAAGTAATGGGTGCCTGCAAAAGATAGACAATATATGTATGCAAAAAAAAATACCTATTGTGAAAAAAGATACAAAATACACAACTGCTCTACACAGGGTGTACAAACCCTATAGGAATATCTGATTTTTGTGTTGCAGAAGAGCATTTTGCCTTTCATTGCTTTGTGCACAAGCAGATGTTTTGATGTGGCCACTACAATAAGATTATTACAGAGTTTTTTCTTTTTTCAACACCAACCCCTAATGCTGCCAGAACAAAAATATTACCTCCGTTTAGCCAGGTAAATGGCAATGCCCATCTCTGCAGTGATCTGTCCAGGCCACATTTGGTGTAGATGCATGCAGTGGTTTCTCATCTTTTCTATGCGATAGATTTGAACTGGAACGAATGGATGAGGAATGGAGTATTCAGTTATTCCATGCCTTTTCAGATGGTAATGGGTGGCTTATTTCTGTGGACTAGTATGCTACTGGGGAAGGCGATAACACTTAGCAGTTTTGTTTTATGCGAGTGTGTCAAGCAGTAAAGGGAAATATTAGGCAGCCCATATGAACGACAATCGACTGAGTGCTATTATATTCGTTTTAGCATGGGTTAGATCTTGTACTGGGATTGCATTATAAAGCACTTAATAACCCTGACAAGGCATTGATGTGCTTTGAAGCTGGGTAGCACGCAGTTCCAGGTCCCAGGTTTAGTGTTTTTGTAGTTATTGTCAGTTATTGGGATTAGTGTTGGCCTCTACCAGAGACAGCACATACCTTAACTCTAGGTTCAATGAGGTAAATGACATCAGTAGGAAATTAGATGAGATATAGGGAGGGGGGTGGGTGGGGTGAGGCGAGATTTTTTTAATTGGTTGGCGGAGTTAGTAGCCTAGCTACGTGAGATTAGGTATTGTTAGGGTGCAGGGGTAGAACTTTTATAGGAGCAGTTGTGTGATATTTGAAACAAGTTGTGGGCAATTTGAAGAGGGACAATAATAGGGATTAGGGCAACCATGCATGTGACGCAAGAGTGGGCTGTGCTCAGAGAAGAAGCATGCAGAGGATGCAAAGGAAGGAGGACCGTTTGAAGCAAAAAAGAGAATTGACAAATTGAAGTTTTAAGTCAAGGTTGGTTTATCTTGCAGGATTTTAATAATTGTGGAGACTTTGAGATAGCATGGCACAACACACCCTTGTGGTCAGAATACGTGCCTCACATCGGATTTTCATACAATCTAGAAGATGATATAAGTAAGCTTACATTAAAATATAAAATCCCAGATTGCTAGGTTACTTTTCTTGATGTTTGGAAGCCTGAGCTGACCCTTAAGGCAAATTCAGAAGGTATGGTTCGATGGGTACCTTTTGGTGGAGATGGACAGATCTTTCTAGAAGCATTGAATACTATGGCGATCTTGCCCAAGTTGGAGCTATGAGGGTCATGGAAGTCTGACATATTTCCTCACTACTTATGGAATCTGAGGAAGTGTAGGAAGTGGACAGTTCTTTCAAAGTGTACTGTGGTAACTTGGAGGCGAAGCATGGGAATTTTGGTGTTTCTGGTTTATATATGTATACATACACAGTGAATGTGTATGCATACACATATACATATGTGCTATCAGTGCAGTGCTTAGGAAGATAGAAAAAATGCACCTACATTGTTATTACTTTTGATGTAGTGACATCACTGATGTAGCAGGTCTTAATGCACTTATAATTCTTGCATGGAGACATCAAGCCTGTAAACAAAACGTTCTACAACTATAAGACTAGGAACGATATTCACCCTATATTTTTGTAATCTTTTTTTCAAGTACAGGGGACTAGGTCTCCTGAGTGCTAAAATGGCTGCTGCAACATCGTACTTGATGTTGTGGCAATCAGATCTTGAGATATGTCGGGTCCGTCTCATATTAGTACCATGTCCTTTTCATATCTGTATGTCATGGTTTATAATTTAGTGAAGAACTGCTGAGCTCATGAAAAGACTGTATAAAACGTTGGATATCAGAACAAGCGAATGCCCTATTTATTCACGGATAAGCAATTATGGCTTAATCCACTGATTTATGATTTCAGTATATGGGTCCAACCATCCCAGTCCAAAGGACTGTTTCCCCTTATAATGTTTCAATATCACTTTAAACTAAGGCACAAGTTTTTAGTGTTGTATATTGAAGTATGTCCTTTGTTTGTGCGAGGGTGCCCATTCTTAGGTCAAACAGAGCCAGAAGCCAGATTTAAAGCCAAGGTCAAAAAAAGAGGATTTAGCTACTGTTTGATCTTCTCTGAAGTTGGGCCTATAAAATGATGGCTGTCAAGAATTATATTTCCTGCACAGGAGATTACTCTAAAGTGGCACATATTTTTAACAAAACTAAATGGACTCATTAAGAGTTTAAGAACCTATCTAATTACAAGAGGTGTTATTCTGGTTATATGGTTGATTAAGTTAATCTTACCCTCATTTTAGGGATAGTGCTTCTGTATGAGGCGTTCAATGTAAATGATAGACCAGTCATGTCAATCTACTTTACGGATAGTAGACAATTAGGGACACATGAAATATAAAAATAACATTCAGAGTAAAGCAGTGTTGCCATTGTTGACTTTGAAGGGTGTTACTGTAGAGAACACCTAAAACAAATCCTACAGGCTAATCTGGCACACTAATACTGCAACCAGTGCCTCTGGTGTTTCGCTCAATCTTGTTCTTAAGGGAACATATCAACTTGACATGGATTGGGAAACCTTGTAAGTTGAAGAGCTAGCTGCATTAACTTGCAGTTTTGCCCAAAAACGCTGCACAAATTATAGTATTCACCCTAAAGTCAGATGTTGTCAATGTGGCCACAATATTTAAGCAAGCCATACCAGGTCCACAATTCAATCGGAAATATTGAATAATTAAAGCAACAGAGCAAGGTCTGTTCCACATGGATAGAGATGCTTGTAATGACGATTAAAGATTCTTACAATGGTTGGGATGACTGTCACTGTAAGAAAGGTTATGCAGTGTCAATTAACAGTGGAACTACACATACATGGTTTTAAAGTTTAAGTGACACTGTCTTCCTCTAATAGAATGCCACATGAATATGCTTTGAGAAACTCCTGGTAGTGGAGAGATGCAAATGGCCAATTTAGTATTCTATTACCTACTTTTATTCTAGGGAGGAACAGGTCTTAATGAATGTTAATGCACGGCTGGAAGTGCCAACCTGCACGGAGATGTAGCTTGTCATGTTACGCCACTCAAAGCAAATGGTGCTGCAAATATTGCAGTCTTAACAAGAACAGTCTTACTATATATTTGCATGTCTCATTAAATTTTAGCGTTGCTTATTTATTAAGAGGCTTGTCGTCATAGCCTTTTTGGGGATGTCTCTTTAAGGCTCTGGTTAATGCTTTCATTTTGAGTTCTTGGTCTAACAAAACCTTGCAGGTTCTTGGAAAAACGATAAAAGAGCATAGTGGTAATCCAACATCTTGGCCTCTTGTCCACAATGCTGTGTGACATCAGGCATCTCGGTCTTTTAAAGGAGTTGTCCTCTGACAGTTTCGCATTAAGTCGATGCAGTGTTCTGGAAGCTGCCTGGAGGAAGAACCTTCTGGTGATAGCTTACCTTCCGGATCGTGTTCAAATAGCAAAGCCACATGGAGGTGGTATGCTCAAGTGCCCTAGCCACACGGCATCATAAACATCACAGCTTGAAATACTACAGCTCTGGAGGGTCATGATTGTGTTTCATTGCCTTTTCGGATATGGCACTTTAGGCAACTGCCTCTTTTGGCTAGCTTGGACTGCCAAAGTATCTTCTTTTATCATAGACTGCTGGGGCAGATATGGGCAGCAATGCTGCACTATAGCCTTGCTATGCTTTTACAGGTTTACCTTTTTACCAAAAGGGAATGAAAATGTTTCCATATGCATAGGACTTGCCCGATCCTCCCCATATCAGTGTTCAGGGGGAAGGGAATGGTGGAGTGGGCAGACTGTGTAGACCAGGGTTGTATTCAGTCAGGGTTGCAGTAGAGGGAATGCATTAGTAGGAGTGTTATCCCTGGTGAGACCGGAATCATTACAAAAAATGGAAACAAGTTTTGACGTTCAATAAAAAAAAAACACTTATTTTTTCTTAATGTTTATCCACTTGAACCTTTGAAAAAACTAACAGGAAAAATGGAGAATAGTCATGAAAATTATTTAGGCATATATGGGTCACAGATAAAAAGGGTGAGTTGGGAAGGAGTAGAAAAGGGAAGAGTAATAGGGAAGCACTTTCCAGTCTTTGCACACCATTAACTTATGTTAAATATCCAACTGGAGAACTTGTATTTCTGAGGGTTCTCGATGTAATAACTAAACTGCTGGCATTAGGCGCTTCTGAATGGAACTTGACTTTGAAACAGACATCTCTACTTACTCGTATTCCATCTCACACTAATTGTGTCCTTTGAAAACAAAGGTTAAAAGTGGTATGATGCATGGTGAGAAAACAAGAGAAGGGATAGATTGTAGATGTCTAGCTTATATTGGAAATGACTGACTGTAGAAAAAATGTATTCGAACAAATGATGACCATGTAGTAAGTTTCCAAAGGGCATGTGCATTTACTGAAGGTATAGTGTCATTGGTAGTGGTGATGGTGAAATCTAAAGGGGGGGGGGGTGGAAGCTGTTAAGACAGCTGTGTAAAACAGTTCAGCTCGGGACAACTTGGAGTCTGACATTTTCCTGGGGATTCCTCAAAAGGAAGTTGCTCAGAATCACAATAACAAAAACCATTATGTCAGTCTTAAAGAGTTATAGCTCCTCATTGCTGGTTTTCAATTCGGGGAAAGGGAGATCATCCCAAAGTTCTACTAGTACTGGCTCTGCCAGACACAAAAACAAGCATTTGCAATGCAATAGGTCTCGCATTTATGAGAGTTTGCGCTATTGGCATTGTAAATGACAATGGCGTTTATAAATAAAAGGCATCGTCATTTACAATGCCAATAACTTAACTTGCGTAAATGCGAGACCTATTGCATTGCAAATGCATGTTTAAGTTTAAAAATGAAAGCTGCTCCGCTTCAAGGACACAGTGCTCAGTTGTTTCTTCTTTTTTTTTTTTAAACTTCAACACTGAGCACCCTGTCCTTGAAGCGGGCACTGCGCTCAGTTTTATCTGTGATTACCCCATACCCCTTGCTTTGTGTCTATTGCTATTTGTCAAAGGTATACTGATATACCTAGGCTATGTGGGTCTGCCGAAAATACTTTGTGTAGTTCACGTCTTGCAGGCCCAACATGGATGCAATGGCTTTTATAGGGAATTGTTCATAAAGCAGTTAAAGTATATCTAAGGAAGTGAGAATCCAAGTTAGTAATGGTCTATCAAAACAGCCTGAGAAAGACTACAAAGGCTGCAAGAGAAGTGAACCAGGAAGAAGGAAACCCTTTGCTAAAATCTCAAATGCACAGCTTAAGTGGAGGACTCTTTAAAACTAAATCTTAGCTACACAAGATTGCCTTTTTTGAGGTGGAAGATGTCAGGCCTTTTTGCGTCAATGGCTGTCTTGTGGACCACATAACAAGCTGAAGGACACAAACTAAAGAAGTAAATCGAAGTCTTTAATACTGCTAGGCATCAATGTACAAAGGATTCACAGATAACTGATTGGAAAAAAATCAAAGCATGAAAATGCCTGAAAGATGTAATGTTCTCATCGGGTGGGAGTTCAATAGAGACAGAATTAACATTAGATTTTAAACATTAAGAATAATCTGAAAACTTTCTGGTGATTGTAAAACAAAAACAAATCATGCTGAAAAATGCATGCACATATCTCAGCTTCTAAGCATCAAGTATTTTTTTTAATTTTTAAATAAGACTAAACCATCCTTTGGCAAGGAATGTGCATTTTGTAGCTGTACTTCCTTGCCATTCTTTTCTACCTGTAAATCCCTTGTAATCCTGTGTGGCTAAAGTCTTAAAAATCGCCTGAATTTAGTATTGGGAAGGGGCACATTGTTGGAGAGAACTAGAGCACTGACATGAAATACTTAACATTGACCTAGTTAGCAGTGCATAGCCTGCGAAATGGTCTAGGTCTTTTCTTCAGAATAAATACTCCTCACCTACTGCCAAAGCTCTTTCCAGAATTCTTTTGGGGGAAAAGTAGATCCCACTCCATCTAACCAGTAGCAATGTTTCACATCTCTCCCTCACATTCAAACATTCCTACATGGCAGATCTTAGGTCAATGCATATTAATCTTTATGACCCCAAGACTCAGAGTGTTGCACTATCACCTCATTCAAATTAAATTCAAAGTCCTATTTATAAAATAACAGGTTCTAAACTTCAACAAGCTGAAATAAAAAGCCTACAAGCTGTCCTTCAACAAACTTTCCCACACCACACATTGGCTTATTTGCCCTTGCTCCAACCTGTGGAATGCTCTCTCGTTGTCAACGAAAGCACAACTACGCATTTTTTAATCTCGATCCACTGAGGATTGCTTTGTATGCGGACATAGGTAATGTGGAATGTTTAATTTGCCTGGTTTTGTTAACTGTTTTGCAGGTCAACTGCAAAATCCTCACAATTTAGGCAAGGGCAAATTATAAAATCAAAATCTGCTCGCCCTGTTAGTGGAGAGACTGCGGATAACTTATTCAGTCAGTCTTTCAATATTTGATTGGCACACAAACTACTAGCGCACTTCCTCTATGGCAAGAGAAGAAAGGTGAAACATGCAATATTGCAGGCTCTAGAAAAATTATAACACCAGCAATGTTTACTATGACAGTGAGGAAAACATCCAATTATTCCTCACTCCATTGTCACCAAATATAGATCTTGTTACACAGAGCTTATTTTTGAAGTGGTGGGGAAACCCAGTGCAGTTTTATTGAGTGTCGGTATCTTGAAACTGCAGACAAAGAATCGAGACAGTCACTTGATCTTGGTACAGGGTTGCCACTGCCTAAAGAAGAGACTACAAAAACACGTGCAACAAAGCTGGAGAGGGGGAAGAGATGCATTTTAGACCTCTTCTCAAGAAAAAGGGCTGCTCCACTACTTTTAACTATTATGACTAAGACAAAATGCACAAATTATTCCTAAGCCCAAATTGTCATCAAATTTACATATCACAAAGCTAGTTTTTATGATGGAATGCAAAAGATTTATTTACAGCATTCTTACCTTTTCATTGAAACACTCAAGCAAGTCTTGGACATACCCTCGCATTTCTTGCAAAAATTTATACCGCTCTGCAATACCCCCTGAAGAACCATCCAATTTCTCAATGGCTTTGGTAGAGTTCTCTCGGCTCTGAATGTGTTTCTCATGCTGCTCCAGATTTGTTTTATGAATGCCTTCCATTAAATTTAACCTGGAGGGCAAAAGAAAAAAAGATCAAATGAAACTTAATTTAAAATAAAATTATGAATATATTCCTTAGGGTTCTGCTTTATAACACATAGATCATTTACTTCTCCATCGCTTTGTTGAATTTGCATAAACAGCAAGAGATGATGAATGCAAAACTCTGTCACCTTTTACAATGACAATCACATACCCAATGAAGACTAAGGTGGGTGCACCAAAATATGGGACTTGTGGTATGATACATGTGTTTCTCAGCTGGTAAGTTTGTAGCCAGATGGAAAATGTCATGTCCTGCAACTTTCATTACTTTGAGTTGGTTAAGATACTGCATTTGTAGGAGCCCTTCAAAAATACAGAGGAAATACTCTCGCAACGCGTTTGTTCCACTCCCCAAGATAAAATCGCCCATCACAACTGAATTTAGAAGAGAAAAGGGAGATTTGCAAAATAGCAAAGCAAACTCTTTTTCAATAGAAACACTACTGGTAGTGAGTGGAGTGCTGGAATAATGTAAAAAGAAAAGTACAGAACTATTAATTAATGCTTAAATTACCAGAGCCACCTTGATTAGGGAGCAACAGTTCCATTGAACAAGCTATCATGTACTGAATTGGAGAAAAATAACAATGTGATGTCAACAATCCAACTAATTTGGACAATAGTACTAAGAAATACCCTACATAACTGCAACCCCAATAGCATAGGTGTTCAGGAACCAAACAATACATACTTTGTGGACTACTAAATATTTTTTTAAATATAGCTTAACTATTTTCAAACAGGGATGTCTAGGAGTACTGGCTGCTATAAAAATGCCCCAAAATAAACAAATTGAAAATCACTAGGAAAAAAGAAAGATTGCAAACTGCCTCATGGAAGATCGGGGCACCCCGTTATTAAATGTGTTTTCATGTAACCAAAATCCCCGTTTAAATTTTAGACTGAAGAATCACTTGAAAAATACACTGAAGGCTAGCCAATCATATCAATGTCCTCTCAATTCCTGAGACTAAATTTGTTGACAATCCAAAAGGTTCTCTAACCATCCTTGAAGAACAAGATGACATGTCCAAAGCTTGGACATTTCAAGTAGTTTCCAAAGCAATCCACGAATTGACTTCAACACTGTCTTGATGGCGCCATGTTCTTCCCATTCTCCCAAAAGCAGCAGGTCAACAGTTTTCCACAGGTGCAATTCTGTTTTCGTACATCCCCCCAGACTAAATGAAGCCTGAGGGAACAGAAAGCTAGAGGACAGGTGTTGTAAGCCGAAGTAAACAGAGGGTCTGCCCTACCTGTCTTTCAGTTGTTTCTTTACCAAATCAATAGAAACAGGAGTCATCTCATTACTGGGAGTTTTGAAAGGGGCAGGTTTATCTGTTTGAATTTTCATCTCAGAAGATCCATATGTAGCGTAAGCATATGGCATGTCGTACGTAGAACCGTAAGGCATAGCCTGGTAAGCATTCTGGTAATACAAATTGTTGACATCGAGAGGGTTACTTGGCTGAACCTGGAAATACAGAAAAGCATATTACAAACGGTGCCAAATTACAGAACACTTGAATTTTATGCAAATTGAAAGTATCATTTACAAACATACAAATTTCCACAATAGGGAAAACACAACAACCATTAAGTTAAATCATCTTCCAACTGCACGACTCACGATTATCTAGTACAGCTGCATAAGAAAAATCATTCACTACTTTATACTAAAAGAAATGGTTTCATTTTTTTCACGCTGTACTTGATCCAGCTCCAAAACCAAAATGGTCCTACTACTACCCTCTCCATTTTAATTAATTTAAAGACATTTGAAATTATTTTCCTGTTCTTTTGCTGTGCTTACGCGATTTACTTTACCTTCATGACAGTCTATTTAAACTGAACTGCCCAAGACAGAAAAGGTAAATTCAAGTAAAGTAAAAATAAACAAATTTTAATTGCACCAGTGGACTTGGCTAAATTAACTTTTATACTGCAGATTTTTTTTGCCATCACAATAAGCGGAACATGCAGTAAGGCATTTTTTAGTAACTCAATTTAGTTGAAAAATACTTTAAGAATAATATAAACCAGTGCACGTTTTTCTTTTTCTTTTTTTTTTTTTTAACGGCCCAGCAAACCTTATTGAACATTTTATGATTAAAAATCATAGTTAATTGCCAGTACAGTAGGTGGAACTCTCTGGATAACTATAATAATTTTACTCTTGTAGTTCTTGAAGCGGGTGATCCCTGAACAAATAGACACATTTAACAATACACACATTGGGATACTGGTGTCATATAATGAGACATGTGATGCAAATATTTTAGCATGCCAGTTGTAGTGTGTTTGTTTAGCAATAGTAAGAGTCCCTACGAATGTGGAAAATTCTATCTATTTTTAAAAACAGGTCTGTGGCTGTGCAACACATTTTTAAGATTTGAAAAGCCTGAAGGAAATCTTTTCTAACTAGGTCATGTGTTCAAATGTCCCCAAACCCTAAGGGACTGCTGCTCTTTGAATACCAGACTGCAGGTGGAAGTGGGAAGCTACCCCAAGTAAATTTTAAAGTGGATCTGCCAATTTTCTCCAGGGCCTTCTGTAGTTTTTCTTCTTTTCTCAGCTTTTGGAAAGGTTGCCTTACAGGAGGTAGCACTATTGAGTAAGTTTCAAATGCCTTTTCAATTTGTGAAAATTAACAAGAAACTAGCTTCGAGAGTCTTCCGAATAGCCTTGGAAATCCGAGAAAAAGTAGGTTCAGGCTGTTCTCCTCTCTCATGCAGACAGGAGTTTAACAAATTCTTGGTCTTTGTAGATTTGAAGTCTTGCCATAAAATCACTAGTAACTGATGAGGAGCCCAAAAGTGACAGCCTTCATGGTAATTTCCCAAGCAATCCCTACATATGTACTTGCATCACATTGTGGTTAAACCCACCTCACTCCGTCCCACCACTATACAAAGAATTTGGAGATGCTTAACCAAGCTCTTTTCTCCGACAGTTTTGTACGCATTTACAGTGAATGTACAAAAATACAATAAGACAATTCATGTTTTCAAAGCTTACCATGTCTATGCGCAAAAGGTCTAAAATACGAGCAAACTACATCCCCAAAAAAGTATTTTAAAAAACCCACAAAATCAAAAAGCCAGGGGAAAAAGATATATAAATGGTTGGTGTTCTCTACAATTGCTATGCAAACCTTGATCCACTTCCTACTGCCCTCCTTGTAAAGCACCAAGTCTATGAATCTCATACCTTTAACTGTGTTCCCAACACCATGACAGAGAATCCCTGCAAGCAGCTATTCTAGAACTGGTTCTTTCATGAACTTACATTTAGAACTCTATATCCACTTTCCCCATCTGGAAGCCTCCTGATTCCTTATTTGAGTGAATTAAGCACAGTAAAAAAATACCATGCTCAATCATTATTAGTAAGCCACTTCTCTACTGGAGACAACCGTAATTGTTTTTTTCTGTTTCATACATACATATTGCTGCAAAGTCATCCTGTGCCCTGGGCACCCCCCAACTTTTTGCTGACTGGAACTGGTGGTAACTGACTCTGACTGACCCTGGGCTCTGTTTAACCAGGCCCAGGGCCAGTGCCAAGCTAAAAGGAACACACTAGAACATTAAGACACCCAACATACACTAGGGTACACTTTCGTATGGTGGGGTACCCCTGTAGTTGGCATGCCCTACCACCTATGCCCCTAGTATGCAATAAGGCAGGGGATTGAAACTACCTAGAAGTCTCAAGTATCCTGGAGCATGGCAGTTTAGAGACCAGCAGATTCTCTGCACCAGCATGTGTGCAGTGCTGAAGCCTGAGGTCAGTTTCAAAGCTTCACTGGTGGCGAGGACAGCCTATAAACATTAAATTGTGCCCAAACTCGACTTTGTGGGTGGGGGCCCTTAAAAATTAAAAACCTACCATGTTATTGCATATTAGGGACCCCCAGGGTCACCCCTAGGTATCCATGGGGTGGGGGGTCAGTTATCTATAAGGAGCACCCTTATAAAATGAGTTTTTAGAGGCCCGGGTAAAGTGAAATTTTACATTTCACTCCCCACATTGTATTAAAGAGGTGCTCAAATTCGACTTTGATGCTAGAAGAATTGGGTAAGGATGATCTGCAATATTTCTGCATATTCAGAACCCTTGAAGTCTCCCCTAGTTGCACAGGGGGTGGGGGTCCGGTAGAAATTACGGAAATACTTATAAAATATGGTTTTATACGCCCTGGTGCTACAAAAGTGGTGCAATTCATTTTCCCCATTGCAAACTCCATGGCCCATAGGTTAACATGGTAGGAAGTGATTGATTAATAAATATTGATAGGAGAGGACTAGCCGGACCATTCAAAGACTTCCCAGAATGGTTGTAGTAAATCCAACAATATTATATTGTTGAATTTCTCCTAAAGTGTACATACAATAAGTTATGAGACTTTCTTGTTTTTAAGTCCAAATTCAGCCTTTCAGTGGCCTGCCCTGATTGGTCAGAGTTAAGTGGATTAGCCAGGCTGCTGGGAGGGCAGTGATCTGTTCTATAGGAATGCCAGGCCAGGAGGTGGCATCGTAAACTACGTTCTTCAAAGGCCTAAGGGAGGCCTGGGTTTCAGTCCACTAAGACAGTCGTGACCCAGAGTCAGGGCTAGGCTTAAGAAAGGTACGTGCAGATGTTAGGGGGTGTGCTTAGCCAGCTCTTACCTCCTTGCTGGAAAATCAGCCATTATGGATTTGGAAGAATGATGCACTCTGGGACAAACTAATGCCACACTCCACAGGATGTGGTCATAACCATGAGGAGTTGTCCTGCTCTCATTGGTCAGCAGTGACCTGGTGCTTGACCCAGAGAATTTTGAATAAGTATCTGAGAGGGGCAGAGCCCTCCAGATCTGCTGCTTGAAACTGAATGAAGCAAGAAGTGCCCTGCTGGAAAGTTTTTTTTGCTGTGCAAGGAACTCTAAGGCCTGACCTATGAAGACTGCACCATCTGAAACTACAACCCTGTGGATTACCTTGCTGCCAAAGGACTCCAGAGTGGAAACTCCCTGCAAGCTACAGGTTAACAGAGCTCAGCTGGACAGCCCCACAAAGAATTCAAAGCCTGGAGTACCAGTGGATTTGTAAGGGGTTTGTTCAAGTGGATTGCGGAATTGAAGTTTCACACTTTCAAGGACCCTCTTGGAGATTCCAGAACCTTGGATTGCGTGTTGGATACTTTGGGACTTGCAAGCAGAACGCCATGAAGGTGTTCTAACTGGACCCCGCTTGCTGAAGGCGGCGGCCCACTACAGTGGTGAGAATTCTTCAGAACAATTTATAAAGGTGTGTCCCTGACAGAGAAAACAAAAAGACTTAAAGGGGTGCTGTTGGTTTCTAAGCACTAGAAAGTGACTAATCTTTAAAAATTCATATATCAGTTTCCCTACAGTGGATTATTTTCGTTTTGGTGTCATTTAAAAGATAAACATATTACCTATTTTTATAATTGGTGTTGGATTTTTATTTTGTGTTGTGTCTTAATTTACTGAAATGGTGTTTTTGAATGCTTTACATACCTGTCTTTGAAGTTAAGCCTGTCTGCTCGCAGCCACGTTACCAAGGGTTGAGCAAAGGAATAATTTTCTAAGACCTATGCTGAGTCCTATCATGTGTTAGTGGCCTTATTGCCAGTGGCAGACCTACATTTCCCCCTACCAATAACCCATTTTCCAAACCATCACTTCTCATAACAACCTACTTTTGGCAATTTTCGCTTTGAGAAATTTGAATTCCACAACTTTCTTAAACCCCACCACCACGTGGCATGGTGATATTTATACAAATAAGTCGTTTAAAATAATTTACATTTTTTACTAAACAGACATGATTTTAAGTTGTCTTGACTTTGATACACTTGGTTTAAATGGATAGGAAGGGCATAATCCTATCCATTTGCTAGGTTTATGAAAAAGGTTCGTATAATCCAATGTGTTTCCCCTTATGTTGGGGGATAATTTTGTATGCAAGGTCTTCTTCAAGAACAGCGATCCTTTGCTTTATTTTACTTTTTCTGAATCTTAATATTGTTCACAGGAGAAAAGTTCCAGGATTCCTTGAAATTATTAACTGACACCCAAATATTGAGAAGCTTGGTCAGAAACTCTCGTCACAGCACTGTATCGCCCCAGAGTCTAAAGTGATGGCAGACAAATTAGACAAGCCACATATTTACAAGTCCTGAAAACCTGTGAATTAAATTAAACTAACTCTTCCCCCGTGCAGCACACTCAACATGAAGTGCAGAAACTACAGTCAAAGAAAAGGAGCAGTGCAGGAGCAAATGAAAATATTGACCTTGCTCCTCCCACTAATGCCACTGGTTCTGCAAGGAGCACTCCATTAGTGGTGATTTGCTTGTTTAAAAGTCAGTCCGTCCGGGTGATTACTGACTGTGGTTATTTGAATGAAATCTCTCATTTTGAAAACCTCCATCTGTTTACATTGCCAGTGCATTCCTGACGATGTGATCGTTTAAAAATGAGTCTGACTTTAGAATAGTCAGCAGAGTTAAATAAAGTAGAATCACTTTTGCAGATCATCTATTGCTGCGAAACCACATAAATAACACAGCTAGAAAAACACACAGACAATGCTCAAGTCTCCACATGGTGGATTTTCTATCAGTTGAACGAAACAACACAGCATTATTTTAGGCACTAATTTATCTAGATTATGGAATCTTTATTTTCAGATGAATCCCAAAGCCAGGACGACTCCACTGCCAGCATTCCTAAAAACTGCAGTATATTTGTTTTCAGAAGCCACTGAAATCAGCACACATCAAACAGTCCTATTATCTTAAACTTGGAATCTGCTAGAACCTGGGTGCCTACTAAGAACAGCGTGTACCACATTACCCTCTCCATCACAATATGCACGTTCATCTCGCAACAGATAGGAAACTTTACAAATGAAATCCATTTATAAAGTACACAATTAAATTATTAGGTGCAGCACTTATGATTTGGAATGACACTCCGTCAGAGCTCGGTAACAACAGTACTAGGACACAGTGGCAACCTAATTTAAGGAATTATTGATAAGTCACAACAACAATAGTTGATCTAGTTGTTAGAAGTAACTGAACAACAACATTTTTTAATATGTATAAGAAAACTTGGTCACACTACAGAATAAACAATAGTGGTAGCTAGTCCCCTATAAATGATGCCTTGAAACTATATGTCTAACACTGCTATACTGTTGCAGAAATTTACAGTGAGCAAGCTACAGTAAGAAAGAACTCAACTGCTGCAGTCTGTCTATTTAAATAAACCCAAAGCCCAAATTTTACAGACTGAGCCAAACAAAAAATTCCCAAATTTTGTTGGTACACTGCACACAATTTTGTTTTCTACTAAGAGGGGGCACAGAAGAGTCAGGTGCTTAAATAGCTTTGGCAAACAAAATTTGTAGCAGAGGTATAGCAGACTATGGCTAAAAGTGCCCTGCGAGTTAGCACGCCTGCCACAAATTTATATGCAAAATGCAAACTTTCAGTTCTCGCAGGCCAAATCAGCATTTAATACTTGAGAAAGCTGCCAATACTGACCTGTGGAATAGCACAAAATAATACTGGTGGTAAGGAGCAATGTTCACACACGAAACAGTATTAAAAAAAATAGAATACATATTATGAGAATTATTTTCTGACTGACCAACTGGTCTTTCGTGGAACTTGAAGAACCACTAATTCAACTAAGTTGTTGATTAGTTTTGTCCTGGAACAATAACACATGCTGCAGCAATACACTGGATATATTAAACTTCAATATAAAAAGGTTGTTACATGCCTGAGGGATGCTGATTCCTTTTCTGATCTGTTCTTGCTCCCACCGGCTGAGTTCTTCGTCAGGTTCCCCTGAAGCCAAAGCTTCATCATCACTCCCCTCTATACCTGTGCAACGCGTATATATAAAAACAAAAAAAATCATTCGAAAAAGTGGATGATATTTAATTGTATACAGTTCCAATAAAACCACATCAATGCAAGATTAACTTGCCCCCTGGATGCAATGTAAATAAGTATGGAAACTAACCTAGATGAAAAGAAAAGCAGTATACTATTCAAGCAACGTGCAGTTAGCAGAATATAAACAGCTATCATTATTTACTGATTTATTATAAGAGGCATTAACAGCAACACTAAAATTAGGTTTTATGACAGCAATGCCACAACTCATCATCTGATAAATGGTCTTTTCAGCTGAAAGAACAGAAAGCTAATGCAAGAGTGGTGGAGTAGCATGCACAATTGAAAACATCATGAGGTAGTGGTATCTCAGGTCCATAGAGCATCCTGGAAAGAGAAAAAGTTAAGAGTTTGGAAAAAGCCCTGGGATTAAGGGGAGGCTGGGTTTGCACAATAATAGCTTCCCTTATTTCTCATCTGTAGTTCTTCAGGCAGGGGTGGTGCTGAGCATCTCAGTGGATGAGTGCTTCAACGACTATACCCCCCCCCTCCCCCCCCCCCCCCCAGACACAAAAGCAAGGAACAAGTTGCATCAGACATCTTTTGTAGGAATGTAGTGTACAATTAAACAATACTGCCAGAAAAGGTGAAAAAGAAAGCAGACCTATCTCTTCTGCTATTTTCTGTCTCTGCGATTTTTCTTTGACGGAAAACACTATTCTTCTCTTCTCGTCGTCATCTTCATCATCGCTAGCATCATTTTCATCTTCACGAATAAGGCGATTTTTACCAGTGTCATTCTCAAGAGCTGGAAAATCACCAAGTTCACGGGCTAGTTGTCTTTTTTTCCTGGCAGCATGTATAAACGCTGCATCTGGAATTTCTCCTAATAAAGCAAACATAAACAAACATTACACATCATTTCCATACAGCGTGTCTTCTGAATCATGTTTTCAGTCTTTCTGGTAGAAATAGGGCATTTTACAACCTTTAAAAAACTCACCAATCAGTCTTGTACATCATTTAGTGTTCTGTATCTATGTGGGAACTTTTGCGGGACTGACAAGATACCAGCCTCAGTAGAGCAGGAAAAATACATATAGAGCAATTCAAATAAGCTGTGAATATTTGCAATTGTAACTTTTCTACCTTATACAAGTAGCGATACTACTTCTTCACCAATGTGGACACCCAACAATGCATGTACCAGCACAAAGATGCTTCATTGCATACAGATAATTTAAAGAGGATCAAGTTGAAATTGGTCTTCTTACCACTCTTCAGCTCCTAAAAAGATTGAACCCATTAAATTGAATCAGTATCGATGTTCTGAGACCTGCATTTGAAAATTAAAGTACAAGTTACTAACCTCCACATGTCCATTTATTAAGGTAAGTTCTGCCCACTATGAAGCGAAGGAATTGCTTGCAGAAATGCAGGAAAGGCAAGCGAAAATATGCACCCTGTCCAAGGTCATTATCCAATCCCCAGGGTATAAAGCAAAGAGGACTTGGAACTCGTGCATAGCCTGCCATTTGTTTTCAGCACCAAGTACCACCGGGAGTAGTTCCTTGTGCCCTTCTCCACCTCTGCGGGATCTTTCTATTGCCTCCTTGGCAGGCAATGCCTTTTCTTTCTTGGCAAGGACAGCATCATGATCTGCCAGCATACCCATACAGAACATAGGTTATCAAAAGATCAGTCTAAAGTAACTCCATGGCAGTCAGGGGGACAAAAATGAATTCTGCCCCCTACCAGTCACAGATGACCAATGCAGTGGGAATTAGAAGGGCTTGGTGACAGTCACAGCAGTAGATGAAAAGGAGGACTGCTACTCTCGCTGATGCTCGTAGCCTCAGCCACAACCTTGTCACCAAGAGCCACAAAATGTCTGCTGGCTATTGTAATAGTTGGGATGCTACCTCTGGTGACAGGCAAGAACCCAGGAGTAGCTTCAGAATTTCCAAGACTGCCGGTGAAAATGGAAGGCAATTGACAAGTTGTCTAGGAGGGAGCAACAGTCCAGGTATCTTCTGCTCCAAGGTGAAGTAGTTCTTTTTCTCCAAAAGAGCCTGGAGCCATCAAAGAGCATATACATCAAGGACACTTGCACTTCAGGAGAAACATGTGCTGCGCATCAAGGCCGTGAACAATGTCAATGAACAAAACACAAACAGTCCGTTGTCCAGAGCAGGCTGCAAAAACTACTTGGTCGCTTCCTGTCCACCATGAATAATCAGACTGAAAAGATCTCACTTGCCACATCCCAGAGTTTGTGAGTGTGCTGCCCCAGAAGGCAAAAGAAATGGAGGGTCCGCAAGCCAAAAGGGCAGAAGAGAAGTTTTGTTTTCCCAACGCATCAATACATTTCAATTCCATGCCACTGGAGTTAGGATTTGCAACACTTTACTCGCAGAGTCCTAACCAACTAGGCGTTCCTGCACTGGGAGCTGAATTAGAAAGGCCAGGTTCCCCTGTGCATGTCTATGGCACCTGGCAATAAGGTTGCTTACTGGCGGCGCCGAGAAAGGCTTCGACCATGCCGCCATCAAAGTTTTTATGAGAGCTGCATTGAAGGAGAACAATGATTCGAATGGTGAAGAGCCTAGCTTCAAACTCTATGTGAGCAAATTTGCCTTGGTCTACACTGCAGCCAATTGCAATTCTTGTGCTTCCACGAACCCCCGCCGTGAAGGAAGCACTATCCTCGGAAGGGAGGACCAACAGAGAAGCCAATTCAGTCTCAAGAGAAGTGTCAAATGCACTAGCATTTTGATTATCTAAATACACACCAGCTTAACTTAATGCAATCACATGATAAAAATCTGTGTGACACCCAACTGAAGTTTAGTAATTACAAAAATTCTTCATAGGTGGCTTTGATCCCCACAGAGATTGGAAGTAGCAGGCCTTTCAAATAATATGAAATGTTAGATAAGACGATCGTCCCAAACTTCTTCTTTAACCACGGCTAGACCTTTTGTTCTGAAGAAATATTATGAAATAAAGAAGAAGTTTGGGAAGATAGTCTTGTCTTTAAGGACTCTTTACTAGGAATTTGAGCTCAGGGTATATTCTGTGTTTGATTTAATAGTATGGTTCTCCACGCCATTTGGTGGATGGCCGTCACCTTATCCTTTGAGCTATAATCAAGTGGATTCAACTAACTGTTTCACAACTGTGCGCAATTGCTACCCAGCCATTCTGTTCTTTGTACTATATTATGAAATGTTAGATGCCCTTTGCCATGATTGTTATATAATGTACATATTGTGGGAATGGTTGGTGCCTCAGTGATACTGGCAGGAAGTATGGCACAATTACAGTATCTTAAGTGATAGCCAATGGGCTACATATTAGGGAAGCATTCTGAAATGATGCTGCAGACTACCCCAAAACCATGCCTCGAAGACATAGATGGTTCGTGACGGCTCTTGCAACAACCAAAATCTGTACTTTATGCTGTGAGAGTCAGACAAATGCCTGTTGACCAACACCTGGTTACCCAATGTACTGTTTGGCATCGTAAAGCAGATTATCTACTGGCTGGTTTGGGGAGGTTTAGGGAGATTTTTTCACTAATTGAGATACTAGGCGACACGCTTTAGTGGGGTCTGCATAAGCCACATATTAACGGGAAGCAGGGGTGAGAGCACTCTGGTGTCCTGATCAAGAGTTGCCTGCATTTTCTTTAATTTTTTTTTCAGAGTTTTATATAGCGCGAACAAGATCTTCGCAGATATCAGAGCGCTTTACATAGACGGGTACATGAGGGAACAAAGTCAAATAGGTAAATCAATAGTTCACACAGTACAGAAGGGTACATGAGGGAACAAAGTCAAATAAGTAAATCAGTAGATCATACAGTACAAATAATACAAATGGGTGACTGCAAAGCCAATCAAGTGGGTGAGAAGACAACTCGTACAAATAAGTAAAGGGGTCAAACAAGTAATACAGATCATTGCAGGGTGTTAATAGGGTTCGAGATAGTAGTTCAAGTGTATTTAGCCATGAGGATAGCTTTTACTTCTTTTTTGAAGAGTGTAGTGGAGGAGATAAGCCTGGTTTCGGGAGGGAGTGAGTTCCAAATCCTAGGCGCCATTCCTGAGAAAGAGCGCTTGTATGTTTTTTCCTTCCGGAATCTTCGAGGTTTCAGCAGAAGATTGTTTGCGCCTCTCGTGTTTCTGATTCCCCCAGAGATTGTCAATTTCTGAGCAAGGTAGCCGGGTGAGTTTAGGTGTACCGCCTTGTGTGTCATGCAGGCGATTTTCAGATGTATTCTGGCTTCAAACGGCAACCAATTCAGGGATTTCAAGTCAGGGGTAAGGTGGGAGTGCTTTTTTGACCCAGTGATGAGTCTCGCTGCAGCATTTAGAGACGCTTTTAGTGGTGCGGTTGTAGTTAGTGGGAGTCCAGCAGTTTGGCGAGAGTGGGGATATTGGTAATGGGACGGTAGTTGTTGAGATCAGAGGGGTCGGCTGTTGGTTTCTTTAGTAGAGGTGTGACCTGACCAACTTTGAGGGAGTCAGGTATGCTTTTCTTGTTGGAGAGAGCTGTTGATGATTTTAGTCCAGAGAGGGAGAAGCAAAGGGGTAAAGTCTTTTACTGCGAAGGCAGGGAGGGGGTCCGTGAGGTGATTGGATGGTTTCAGGGTGCTGAGTAATTTGCCAATTTCTTCTTCCGAATATGTGTCAAAGGTTGACCATGTAGCATTGTTTTTTGGTTCAGCGGGTGCTGGGCATTTGGGTTTGGAGTAGAGGCTTGCGTCAATGAGGAGATCGCTTTTTATTTTGTCAGTTTTTTGGATAAAGAAAGCAGCAAAGTCTTCACATGAGGGTGCCTCACGCCCAGTGTTGAGTGGTTGTGGTTGCTCCTTGGATTGCGATTTGATTAGCTCAAACAGTTTTCTCGGGCGGTTCTTTGCTTGGTTAAGTTGGAGGCGGAAGAAGTCCGATTTTGAGCGTTTTATTTTCCTGAAGTAGGCGTTTCTCTTCTTCTTCAAATCTTTTAGGTGCATTGCGGAGGGGGCTGATCTCCAGGTCCGTTCTGCCATTCGCATGTCTCTTCTATCTTCGTTGAGACTCCCGTCGTACCATGGTTTGGAGATTTTAGTAGAGACTCTTTTTAGTTGCATAGGTGCAGCCTCATTAATTATAGGAGGTCATAGTGTTGAGATAGTGTTCAGTCAGAGTTTGAACGTCCGAGGCGCCTGCAGGAGGGAGTAGGAGATTGCAGCTGTTAGGGGGCAGAGAGCCAGGGTTGAGCTTTTTCGAGTCTCTTTTCCAGACTTTGGGCTTGGAGAGTTGCACCGGGTTGACTTTGACTTTTTCGTTGATAAAGAATGTGATAATATGATGATCTGACCAGTCACAGGGTTGGATGGATTCGAGTTGGATAGAGTGCTCTTTGGAGATGATCAGGTCGATGGTAGAGCCTTTCTCGTGGGTCGGGCTGTTGCATATTTGGGTGAGGTTCAGGGCATCGAGGAAATTTTTAAGACTATTTACCACCGCGTCGTTGCGGTCATTCCAGTGGAGGTTGAAGTCACCAAGGTATATTTGGGTGAGCTGGCGTCCGGAATTGGTTGATATCATATCCATGATTTGTTGGGAGAAGGTGAGGTTGTCCCTGGGTGGGTGGTAAATGCTGTGCAGAGAGCATATCGGTTTACCCTCACTAATAATGTCGAGGCAGATGTATTCCCAGGATGTTGGGGATGGTAGGGATGTGGAATTGACTTTCTGAACAGAGAGGTTGTTCTTGTATATGCATGCGATTCCGCCACCTATTTGGCCTGTTCTGTCGAGCCTGATAATGTGGTAGTTGGGAGGAACCAGAATGTCCATTATGGGTGTCGAGGATTCAGTTAGCCACGTTTCAGTCAGGATGATTAGGTCAAGGTCCTGCGATAAGAGGAGTTCAGCAATGGCTGCTGAGTGTTTCGTGGCCGATCTGCAGTTGAGAAGAGCGCATTTGAGACGGGGTGTGTAGAGGGTGTTAGATTGTTCTAGCGAGAGAGGGACTTTTCTAAGGTTATTGGGGATGGAGGATCTGCTGTTTAGTGTGGGTGGTCTAAGGGGATTTGGGTGTATCGTGGGAATGTTGCGGTGTGGGGTGCTTGTGTGAGTTTGGGGGGCTGGGTCATAGGAGCGGAGAAGGGTGAGTGTGTCGAGGTCAGAAGAAGAGTTGTGGGTGCGGCGAGGGCGGTTGTTGCGATTAAGAGCTGGGATTGAAGTCAGATTGGGGGATAGCTGAGTGCGAGAGTTAGTCTGAGGGGTGGGGGACAAGTTTGGCGGGGAGGTGTGGATGTGTGAGGCGTTGCAGGGGCGATGCTGGGGACGAGGGCAGTTGCTGCGCCTATGAGCAGGGATTGACGCCTGGTGTGGGGCGTGATGAGGGTGGGGGTCCGCCGGCGGAGTAGGAGACATGTTGGGAGGGGGGGGTGGAGGTGGGTGGGCGGTGTATGGGGCGTGTGGAGAGTAGTTCTTTGATGACGTGAAAGTCTTCTTTGATCTGAGTGAGGGTGGCCGTGATGTATTCCATCGTAGGGTAGGTGGTGGGAGTGGCAGTCAGGGGCGAGTGGCTGGCCAGGGAATTCGTGTGCAGGTGGGAGGGAGGGCTGGTGTTCGGGCAGGTCTGTGTTGTGTTGGTGCGCGGGATGGGGTTAGGGAGGCGAGAGGTTCTGGACGGGAGGGGAGTGGATGAGGTAGGGAGGAAGTTGGTGTTATGGGTGGGGGCATTGGCGGTAGGCGGGGGGGACAAGGTGTAGGCTGGGAGACTGGTAGCCGTGGTGGGGGTGTAAGGAGGATAGTAGGGGCTGAGAGTAGGAGGGGAAGTGCGATTGGAGATGGTCCTGTTGAGGGGAGGGGCGTTAAATTAGGAGAGGGAGTACGTTCTGCGAAGTTGATTAGAGGGTAATGAGGACTGAGAATGGGGGGGATAAAGGGGGGGAATTGTCGGAATGCGTGTTATTCTGGTGCTGGACTAAGTTGGGAGTGTTATGGGTGGGGACTGTGCTGTCAGCGACGAGCGGGGTGTTAATGCCCGCTGTAGGTGTGATAGGCGTGTTGAGGGTATGTGTGGAGGTCCGCAAGTTGGTAGAGGGGGCGGGGGAAAGAGCGGTGTATGAGGGGGAGCGATCTATGTCTGTGATGGGGTGCTGAGTTGGGATAGTGGGGTTGTGGGTAGGGGATGGGAGGTCAGGGGTGGTAGGTGTGTCCCTGATTGAAAAGTATGTAGCTGAGAGGTCATGGTTGGTGGGATTGGGGGAGATATGCGTGTTTGTCCGTGAATTGGAGAGGTGTTCTTTGAAGGTGGGGAACATGTTGTCTAGCAGTTCCAGGTTCCTGTCTGTGGATTGTGATAGGACAATCCCGTTATTGTAAATAGTGATGGTGGCTCTGCCTGGAAAGACCTGAGATGGGGAGATGGAGAGAGTTTGGCTGTGTGCGGATTTTCTAGTGGAGGAGACGGTGAGTAGGGTGAAGAACGCTTTTCTCCATTGAGCTCTGCGTGTGGTGTGGAAGATGATATCGGTGTTCAGGGATCCATTAACCGGTGAGAAGTAGGTGTCAGCAAAGGGCGTTTCCGAGTGTGACCTAAGGAAGTTGTGTTTAAAGCGTTTGGCGGCTTTTTTGGTGAGTGATGGTGGGTAGATGATTTTGTATGTGTGTTTGCCGATGGGGTCCATGTTGCGTTGCAGGATTAGGTGGGTATGGGAGGATGCAGTAGTGGACTATAGTGGTACCAATGTGCAGAAAGACATGTGTGCAGAAAAACAGGTGCATACAGTAGGATACACAGTAATAAGTTATAAATTACAAAGTGACACTAGTAATCAACCAGCCTATCCAGGATATGAGAGTGAGCAGTAGGGCAAATACATACGGTAAATTGTGAGGTACAAGGTGTAAGAATAGGCATATTACTGATAATATATAAGGGTAGGGTACAATGGGAGAGTGCACTAATGCACTATAGTTGATAATATTGATAGAATATAGAGGAAGGATCCAGATACACAATTTACATGAGTCAAAATTCAAAAATCGAGGGTGACACTGGTTGTCAACCCAAATAGTGTGAGGTAGCAATCTGTGCATTTACAAATGTTCAAAATACAAGTAAAAGTGGCACTAGTGAGGACTCCTAATATACGAGGTAATAATCTGTGCATACAGGTGTTCAAAATACCGATATAGGTATAGTACTACAATGGTATGTAAACACTCTGTCATATTTAAGGTAGTAATCTGAGCAATACAAATGTTTAGGGTAAAGCT
The DNA here is from genome assembly GCF_964263255.1 of Lissotriton vulgaris. Taxonomy (NCBI): domain Eukaryota; kingdom Metazoa; phylum Chordata; class Amphibia; order Caudata; family Salamandridae; genus Lissotriton; species Lissotriton vulgaris. The sequence continues at coordinate 61,172 of NW_028254584.1, forward strand.
AGAGTGTACTAATGCAGTGATGGCAAACACTCTCTCCTATATGAGGTAGCAGTCTGTGTGGTACAAAAATTCAGAAAAGGCTAGGAGAGCAATATTGCAAAAATACAGTAATAGGTAGGCATTCTTTCATATATGAGGTAGTAATCTGACCTAAACAAATGATAAAACTATAAGAAAGAGTATAATAATACAGGCATAGGCCGGCATTCTGTTCTACTAGTCTAAAATACTATAATCCAATAAAAACTAGAGACTAGACTAAAATGGCCGCCAAATAGTTCAGATCAGGCTAGTAGTCCTTTGTTTGTTGCTAAGCAGGCTGGGAGAAAGCGAGAATAGTCCTCTGTTTGCTGCTATTGCTCTGAGCACAGGGGAAGAGATTCCACTTTCTGTTTAAGCAAACAGAGCTCAAGTCTAGCTGGGAGGAATCTTATCTCTATGTGGGGGAGTTGAGCTGAAGGGCCACGTGGACGACAGAGGTATGGGGGGATTTATTGTTACAGTTTTATGGCCCCAGCCATTTTGTACAAAGGAGTAGAATTTTTTTCAAAAGAGTTAGGTTTTTCAAAAAGAGAGCCGGCGGGTGGGAGAAGTAAATACCTGAGTTTTTGTGATTCAGTCAATATTGCCAGCAGAGTTGTACAGAAGCATTACATAAATCCATGATTGGCTTCCTTCCTCTTCGTAGATGTATGTGTCTGATTATAAAAAGGCATCCCAGCAATATACCGATGTCAATGGGGGCAGTCTTCGGTGTTCCGCCGCCCCTACAGTTCCTCGCTCGCTCTTTTTGACTTTGAGCTGTGTTTAGCTCTCCCGGCTCCGCTTCGAGATCTTGTGACCCCCGCCGTGTGAGCCAGCAACCTGCGACCAGCGTCCCTCCCGGCTCTCCAGACCGCTCGTGTTCCTCTGCTGCGGTGTGCGGGGGAGGGGGGGTGCGTCGTCGTGACCCGGTGCTGCCTTTGCTGCCGTCGGGACCAAAGGGTCCGGTGCTTCTCCCGCTTTTGTCCTGGTGCCCGCTGCCCCGCTCTCATTCCTCTGCTGCAGCTGTAGGTGCAGAGGGGTCCGGTGCTCCTCCCGCTTTGGTCCTGGTGCCCTCTGCCCCGCTCTGATTCCTCTGCTGCGGCGGTGGTGCAAAGGGGGTGGGGGGCGGGCTCCGTTGTCGTCTTGCTCCCGCTGGTCTCGCTGCTCTCGGTGATCCTCCTGCTGATGCCGGTGCTGCGAACAGCGTCCTCAGCTGCAGACGGGCGGGTGTTCCCTTGTTGTTGCCTCAGCCCCCTTCGGTCCCGGGGTGTCCGCTGAGATGTGACTCCCTGGTTCCCGATCTCCGTGTCTGCCTTCTGTTCGGAGGTGGGAGGGGACAGTCCGGTGTGCGTTCTGTTTTGTCTCCGGTGCTGGCTGTGGAGGATATCGGGTGTCTATTACCGCCGACCCGAGCCTCACTCCGCCTAACGCTGTCCCTTGGATTCCTTTGCTGTTGTTGTTCCGCTATCACAACACTCCGTTCCTTCACGGACTTCTCCGTTGTGATGCTGGCGGGTCACGGCGGTGTCCTAAACAATACTCCTGTTCCTGGAGAGGTCGATAGCTGCTGCTAACAGGGATATACCCGGTTAAGGGATCCCAAGCACGCGGAGCTCCTTCGGGGAGCTCCTACCAGGCGGCCATCTTGGAAATTAGATATTGATTTATTCTCTTGCGGTTCTTTATGCTCACCCTCCCATTGTGTATTTTCTTCTCCTTTTCGTATTGTTCTGACATTCGCTGTAAAAGGTTACTTGCTTGTATTCCATGGTTGTGAAACGCTTCTATTTCAGGCATTTGTAGCAACTTGAAAATCAGTTTATACCCCACTAGACATTATTGCCATGATATACATACTCAATCAAAAGATGAGCAATCAAAAGGTGAGGACTCTTGAATTATCCTTCATAAATAGGCGGTATTATCATCCCAGAACTACCTTAGTCCGTCTGTGTCACAAATGTCAGTTCCATTAGGACAACCATGATAACTAGCATCGGCAAGAACCAGTGAGGCAAATGCAAATGTCACCTCACCTTTTAACCTACACCAATATTAATCTACAGTTCTTTGCTTCCACACAAATACATATCCATTCCCATGTTACTTACTGGTAATGCTTTACCTTGCCAAACAACATAGTTTTAAAGCTAAACCTACTGGCATTGCCTACGCTTGTTTAAAAAACAAAATGAAACAGATAGGCACTGTAACTTGATTAAGTGGTGTCTGAGTAAAACAGGGAGAGGTACCCCTTGAGTCAGCCAAGGGAATTGGGGTTATTAAACCAAGGAAAGAAGAGGATTCCCTTGAGACAAAGCTAAGTGGAGGTTTAGAATACTAAACCTTACAGTGTAAAAGGTATATACAACAGAAACATATGAAAGTTAAAAATTCTTTTATTTGAATAAATTAAAACCCACAATAGGGCAAACTAATCTAAATCCCTAAGAATAAAACACAATAAAACAATTCACTCAACAATGACCCGCACTATCGAGAACAGACAAAGATGGGTACAACATAAAAATTGTTGGTTACAGCGTGTACATTCCTGCTCCGTGGTTGAACAACCAGTGTTGTACTGCTACGACATCGGCATATCAAATCTGGTTATGGAGACTTGAATTGTACGGTAAGTAGCGTCGACGCGTTTCGGTGGGTTCTCTTATTAGTTACCACCTTTATCAAGACAAGATTTATTCTGTCCTCACCAGGGAATGTTTACAATCGCCCTGAAATAGATATCGTACAAATAATATACGTCAGACTAATGCAGTAAACATTTTGTATAATGGCTGAATTGTACAATTCCACACCAATCAATCAATCAATCAATCAATCAGTGACACTTATAAAGCGCGCTACATACCCGTAGGGTCTCAAGGCGCTTGGGGGGGGTGCCGCTACTGCTCGAACAGCCAGGTCTTCAGCTTCTTCCTGAAGGAGAGGTGGTCTTGGGTCAGGCGCAGGTCGGTCGGGAGGGAGTTCCAGGTCTTGGCGGCCAGGTAGGAGAAGGACCTTCCTCCTGTAGTCGCTCTTCGGATGCGGAGGACGGCGGCGAGGGCGTCGTTGGCTGATCGGAGGTGGCGTTTGGGAGCGTAGAAGTTGACTCGGCTGTTGAGGTAGCTCGGGCCTTGGTCGTGTAGGGCTTTGTGTGCGTGGGTGAGGAGGCGGAAGGTGTTTCTTTTGTTGACGGGGAGCCAGTGAAGGTCTCTCAGATGTCCGGAGATGTGGCTGGTTCGTGGGATGTCGAGGATGAGTCTGGCTGAGGCGTTCTGGATCCGCTGGAGTCTCTTCTGGAGCTTGGCGGTGGTACCGGCGTAGAGGGCGTTGCCGTAGTCCAGTCGGCTGGTGACGAGGGCCTGGGTGACGGTCTTCCTGGTCTCGGTGGGGATCCACCAGAAGATCTTCCGTAGCATGCGTAGGATGTTGAAGCACGCCGAGGAGACGTTGTTGACTTGCCTGGTCATGGAGAGGGAGGAGTCCAGGATGAAGCCCAGGTTGCGTGCATGGTCCGTCGGTTTGGGTGCGGTGCCCAGGGCGGGAGGCCACCAGGAGTCGTCCCAGGCGGAGGGTGAGGAGCCCAGGATGAGGACCTCCGTCTTGTCCGAGTTCAGTTTCAGGCGGCTGGTCGTCATCCACTCGGCTACCTCTTTCATCCCTTCGTGCAGGTTGGCTCTGGCGGCGGCGGGGTCGTTGGTCAGGGAGAGGATCAGTTGGGTGTCGTCGGCGTAGGAGATTATGCTGAGGTTGTGTTTGCGTACGATGGCCGCGAGGGGGCTCATGTAGACGTTGAAGAGGGTGGGGCTCAGAGATGATCCTTGGGGGACGCCGCAGATGACTTCGGAGGCCTCTGACTTGTACGGTGGTAGGCGGACTCTCTGTGTTCTTCCGTCGAGGAAGGAGATGATCCATTCCAGCGCCTTGTCCTGGATTCCGATGTTGCTGAGGCGCCGTACTAGGGTGCGGTGGCAGACCGTGTCGAATGCCGCAGAGAGGTCTAGGAGGATGAGGGCCGCTGTTTCTCCATTGTCCATCAGGGCTCGGATGTCATGGGTGGCGGCGATGAGGGCGGTCTCGGTGCTGTGATTGGCTCGGAAGCCGGACTGTGAGGGGTCGAGGGATCCGTTCGTCTCGAGGAAGGCGGCCATCTGCTTGTTGACGGTCTTCTCGATGACTTTGGCTGGAAACGGGAGGAGCGAGATGGGGCGGTAATTCTTGAGGTCGGTGGGGTCCGCTGTTGGTTTCTTGAGTAGAGCGCTGAGTTCGGCGTGTTTCCAGCTCTCAGGGAAGATGGTGGTGTCGAAGGATGTGTTGATGATGTCTCGCAGGTGGGGTGCGATGACAGCGTCGGCCTTGTTGAAGACGTGGTGAGGGCAGGGGTCGGTCGGTGATCCGGAGTGGATGGAGTTCATCGTGCGGATGGTGTCTTCGGTGCTGATCGGGGTCCAGGCGTGGAGGGTGGTGGTGGGGGGTGGTTGTTCGGTCATGGTGTGCGTTGGTTGGTTGTTGAAGCTGTTGTGTATGTCCGCGATCTTGTTGTGGAAGTATGAAGCGAGGGAGTTGCAGAGGTCTTGCGATGGGGTGATGTCGTTGTTTCCTGCGCTGGGGTTGGAAAGCTCTTTCACGATGTTGAAGAGTTCCTTGCAGTTGTGTGCGTTGTTGTCCAACCGGTCCTTGAATGCTGTTTTCTTGGCGGCGCGGATCAGCTGGTGGTGTTTCCGGGTGGCAAGTTTGAAGGAGGTCCTGTTGTCCGGTGTCGGTTCCCTTCTCCAGACTTTCTCGAGGGCTCGGCAGTTCTTCTTGGAGCTCTTGAGTTCGTCGGTGAACCATGGGGCCTTCTTGCTGCCGGGTCTGCTAGGCGGGGTCCTCTGTGGGGCGAGTTCGTCCGCGCAGTTGCTGATCCACTTCGTGAGGTTGTCGGCGGCCTGGCTGGGGTTCGTTGAGCTGGCAGGAGGGTGCTGGCTCAGGGAGGTGGCGAGCTGGTCTGCTGTGATCTTGTTCCAGCTTCTGCGGGCGGCCTGTTGCTGGTGTTGGTGGGTCGTCGTTCTCTTGAAGGTGAAGTGGACGCAGCTGTGGTCCGTCCATTGAAGCTCTGTGGCGTGGCTGAAGTCGATGTCTGTGCTGGAAGAGAAGACTGCGTCGAGTGTGTGTCCGGCGAGGTGGGTGGGGGTGGACACCAGTTGCTTGAGTCCCAGGTTGGCGAGGTTGTCGAGCAGGGTGCTGGTGTTGCGGTTGTTGTTGTTCTCCAGATGGAAGTTGAGGTCTCCCAGGAGGATGTAGTCGGCGGAGGAGAGGGCATGCGGGCTGACTAAGTCGGCGATGTCCTCGCTGAATTGTGTGCGTGGTCCAGGGGGTCGGTAGATCAGGGTGCCTCTGAGGGTGGTGTTCAGGTTGGTGTGGATCTGGAAATGCAGGTGTTCGGCGCTGGTCAGGGTGTTGTCGGTGCTGGTCGTGAGACGGATGGTGTTCCTGTGGATGATGGCGATGCCTCCTCCCATCTGGTTGGCGTTTCGGTCCCTCCGGACGATCTTGTAGCCCTCTGGGATAGCAATGTCGGGAGCTGAAGAGGCGTTCATCCAGGTCTCCGTGAGGAAGGCAACGTCAGGGGCTGTGGCGTCTAGAAGGTTCCAGAGTTCGATGGCGTGTCTGTGGACGGAGCGGGTGTTGAGCAGGATGCACTTGAGGTGGGTGCTGCTGGTGTTCGACTTGGCGGGTGCTGGTGCGAGGCTGGTCCGGATGCAGGTGAACTTGCAGGCGTGGCAGCTGAAAGGTCCGTGGGTACTTTGATGGCATTCTGGGAGTCGGCCGGTGTTGAGAGCGGTGAGGGTGGCGGCGGAGTACGTCAGGCGGGTCGGTTGGGGTCTTCGGGGGCCAGGGGTCCTGGCGCTGGGCGCGATCCGATTAGTATCATTCTCAGTTACCTGTTGTCTCTATTTAAGTTCGAATAAGTTCCCCTTGAAGATAGGTTTTTGTTCAAAAACCTATCCTTCTCATTTCGCCCAAAAAAACTTGGAACGGCGAATCAAGGGGAACTTATTCGAACTTAAATAGAGACAACAGGTAGGCATCTATCCTTTGTATAATAGAATAAGACAACCACTCTTAACTGAGAATGATACTAATCTAGCAATCCAGGTCCAACAGGACAACCTACTAGTAGCAGATATTTTAGAAGGCTCAAGTGATACTGCTTTCTGGTTTCAAGAAGTTAACTCAGAAGACTTATACAAGTCCGTCTTTCAACACAGGGTAACGTGACTTCCTTTAATCGTCTAAACTTTCTCCCCGTAAATTCTGGGTGCTCCACCAAATAGATAGTATAAAGACTGCTCCCAGTCTCCCCCTTTTCATTTTTGTCTTTAACGGTCCATGAATAAACTTGCGCCTATAGATCAAAGCGACAATTGTTAGAATCCCAGATCAAAGGGATATTTTTCTATATGTTAACAATGTTATTCGTGCCCCTCTTTACGCCCTTAATTAATAAGCAGACTTTGTGCAACTAGGATGATGTCAACCCTATTAAGAAACTGTATTCTGTATACTACTGTAATGGCTACATCTCAATTCCAAATGTAATGTAACAAGAATTTACAGTTAAGTACGAGTCATAAGGAACAGTAGTAAGATCATATGTAAGAAAGGGACCATAGATAACTATAGGAATCCTATTGCCTCATTCGGAGGGATATATGGAGACAAAAAATTGTATAACTGTTTACTTAACTTTCAAAATCATATGATCTATGTATTTTGATCCAGCCAATGTGCATGTTTTTTTGGTGTGAAATAGTACAATTCAGTCATTATACAAAATGTTTACTGCATTAGCCTGACGTATATTATTTGTACGATATCTATTTCAGGGCGATTGTAAACATTCCCTGGTGAGGACAGAATAAATCTTGTCTTGATAAAGGTGGTAACTAATAAGAGAACCCACCGAAACGCGTCGGCGCTACTTACCGTACAATTCAAGTCTCCATAACCAGATTTGATATGCCGATGTCGTAGCAGTACAACACTGGTTGTTCAACCACGGAGCAGGAATGTACACGCTGTAACCAACAATTTTTATGTTGTACCCATCTTTGTCTGTTCGATAGTGCGGGTCATTATTGAGTGAATTGTTTTATTGTGTTTTATTCTTAAGTGGTGTCTGCCAAAATCCTTGATGGGGAGGGGAACCTATAGCTTCTCCACTGCACTGACTCCGCTAGTTGAAATAAGGAGGTGGACAGGGTGTTTATGACTGGGAGTAATACTTGGAGAGGTTAGAGTTCGGCTGGTATGTTTACCCACAAAAACAGCTAATCTCTAAACCATAAGGAGGCAGACAAGGTACTTAGCCCACGACAAAGTATGAAATTACCTTTCTTGTGACTTGATTACTATTACTTAATAGGCGTGTTTCTCAACAACTTAAGGGCATCTAAACAGTAACAGAGGGAAACTTTTCCTACAGCTAATTTACCAGAACTTACATAGAAGTAAGAGATTTATAAGTGTTAGTTTGCAGTACATCTGTACAAGACAAATGTATCCTGGGGAACACAGATGTGGGACAAGTCGTGGTGGTTACTTGCTTGTGTAAGCCCAGACCACCCCTCCTCCCCCGCAAGGATATTGCGGTATGGATAAAGACATTTTGAAGCACAGAAAAAATAAGTTTTCCAGAACACTGTTGATTTTTTTGCAGCAATATTACAGCACCTTATGTTAGAGACATTCAATAGTTACATAAAACGTTTATCTTTTGATGGATGCTGAATTATATCCATACAGTCCAGCTAGTCTCATTTTATTTTATTTTTTAAAAGGAATGGTGGACTGAACAGCTGTGGGCTACATTTTAGAATGAGGAGGGACTAGGGAGATGCTAGTGCAACAATTGTCCCTCACCAACACACTTCTAATGATAAGCTTTTGAAAACAAAACATAAGTAATAAGCCTTCTATCCCGGGTGCTTAACATCTGAAAGAGAAGTTATTTGTGTGCAATTGGTTAATAAGGAAACCTAAAGGCTGTTTGAGGGCCAGCGTAGGCCTTTATTTGGTGAAAACATTTGAGGATTAATAGTGACAAAGGATTATTCTTTTTGAGGTGATGCAAGAGGGTTACCATCTGGGTTCTAGAGAAGTGCTTGTAATTGATACATACACAAGGTGTGTATGAAGCCTGGCCTTACTGCGTATTACTAAACTATATATTTTGGGAGAACGTGTTTAATCTTCAACACCAAGGACCTGATTTAGATATTGGCGGATGGGTTTACTCAGTCACAACAAGGATGGATATACCGTTTGATGAAATCTAAATCTCATAATATTCTACGGAATTAATATCCAAATAAGGCCCTAAATCTTTTGTAGCACCCTATTGTATACTGTATGTAATAAAATTCTAAAATAACGACTTGCATATACACAGTGTTTTCTGTCACAGACTGGATATAGATCGACCTATACATAGATAAATCTGAAGATACAGATGTGTAAATATACACACACATCTGCATTGATTGCATTAATCAAAAGCTGCATGGAGGTGAAGAACCAACAAAATGGCTACAGCTTATTTTTGTTTATTACCCACTTATTTTACTCTGCTCCTACACTCACTGACACCCATGGCACTCAGGATCACAGTTTACATACTATTTTTTTTACATACGTCAAGCACTTTAATCTGAAAAGTCACTGGAAACAACTATATTATTGTGTTTAATGAAAATGTGGCTTCTATATTCTCCCCGCTCTGTGAGGCAATGTTTCATTGGCCATATGTATAAACAAGAACATCATAATGTGCTACAGGATGAAAGCTGTTCACCTCTTTTGGACGCTCTCGAATTAAAATTTAAAAAATACAGAGGCATCTCAAGCTTTCTTTCTCTCCCCACTCCATGAGGCAAATCCAAAAACATTGAGATAGAAGGGAACCGTATTAGAAGGCTAACATCTCAGCGCTTGTAGTGGGATAGCAAGGTAACAAAAAAAATGAGATGCTTCTCTGCTGTCTTTAGGGTCAGGTGATAACCGTGATGTATGCAGAGCTAATGAGGAGCCTTAATTTAAACAAAGCAACATTATTATCATGTTAAATATTGCAGGCCCCAAAATTGAAAATGCAGCCATGGTGCTAATCAGCGGACTTTAGGATAAATTTGCTATGAAATGAAATGAAATGAAATTAGATTTCTTAAGCGCATGGCTGCCCAAGAGCGTCCCAGCGCTGATACACACAGCTAGCTTCCCAGATCCTCAGATAGCGGACTCATATTCCTCTTGGAAAAAGGAATGTCTTTAAAGATTTCCGGAACCTCTGGAGACAGTGTTCAAGACGGAGAGCTATCTGCATAAATCACATAAAACTGGGTGGGGGTCTGGTGAGGAAGACTGAAGGCAATTAAAACGTTTTGGGAAAAATAGCTGGAGGTCTGAAAAACATACTTTTGCCTGGTTAGCCAAACATGGAGGGGGAGGTCAAAAACAAGCACTGGCTAGGTCAAGAGATTCAAATGTTGGCTTTGTCAATGCAGCTTTGATTTTTTGCTGATGCCAACCAGTACGGGCAAACAGAAAAACAGAAAGAAAAAGAAAAACAGGCGAGGCATGCGTACGTACACATTATGACAATATGGTGTCCCAACCACATCTGCAAAGATATAGTACGAGCCGCTATGGGGCAAAACATTTTCCGCACCAGTCGGAAGGCAGGAACACATTGATAAGATAAGGAATCTCCATAAAGAGGTATCCTTCATAGCAGAAAAATATATGCAACCACTTACCATGGTTCAATACAAACTATTTAAATATGCTGCAATGAAAGGGCAGATTGGCATTGGGTTTGACCAAGTGTTGGAGAATTGCAAGCCCAACAAAACAATCTGAAATCAAACTGCTTATGAACGTTCGATTTTAAGACAATAATTAGAAGCATAAATCTGACCATTATAAAAAAGGAACAATTTAAGGGAAAATAGTAGTACTGTGCAGTTCAGACTTGCAGCAATAAACAACTTTATTACCTGGGCGGAGAACATTCAATTCTGACACTGCAGTAGAAAAGGCCCCAGACTTGGGTTTTTCTTCTTCTTTGTCACTCTCCACCTCCATTTCCTCTTCTCCCAGCTCAATATTTTCAGTACCATCTTCAAGATTCGGTTCCCTTGTCGGTCCCAACTTGTCGGATGGCATTTCAGTCACTGAAAAGAGCACAAAATGTTAAAATTGTGCTCTACTCTAGATTTTAAAAAGATCTAAAGCAGCATCATTTTGTATGAAATACAATGCCTTACTTATGCTCGCAATTAATTATGCAGTGGAGTTTTGGGTGATTGGTGTAAAGGCAAAGTGTATAGTGACGGTCTTGCTTGCACCTTTCCCCTCTGTGAGCAGGAAGCACGGCTTGGACCTATGAGGGGCAGATTACCTCATTTTAAAGTGGCAAGAAAGGAAAAGGGATCTCAAAGACTGTGTGCCCCCCAACCAAGGGAGTTTCTCAGTAATGTATTGGATAAGTGTGAAGAGAGTGTGCCTTACATCAGTGCTCAGAACTTTTACATGAAAAGTGTGTGGAATAAGGGGCATAGCACAGGAAACTGAAAAATTGAAGTAAGTAATCCATGTAATATATGGTATCAGGGCACTTCAGTACACGAAGAACAATGAAATACAAACAGTTGTTCATATCTTATTTGTGTGAAAAGGCCCTTTATTATTACTCAAAACAGCGCCACTGGAGAAATTAAAGGTCAGGGAGGGGTCTTGTAAAAGGTGGTATTAGTCTGCATGGCCTAGAAAGATGGCAGGGCTGGAGACAGCTGATGTATTAGATGAATTAAATGGGTTGCTTCATATGGTATAGCCACATGGGCTAAAATCTCATAGAAGGATACCAGAAAGGTTTAAGGAGCCAGATATGGCAAAAGTAGGAAGGGTGGGAATCAAAGATGTGCCACAGTTCATAGTTTGGTTTCCTGCAGGAGACCATACAACAGTCAATGAAGTAGAATGATCTAGAAAGCATAGGGCACCCTCAAATTAAGTCTGTGTACACACAACATATCTACATTGTCTGAGAAGATCATCAGGACAGATTGTCTTTCACCTGTAGATGTAGTCATAAGGGACTTGTTCATGAAGAACACAGAAATCAGGAACAGCCAGGTAGCATGCACAGCAGTGCACAACAATGAGAATATGAGTGATTTGAGGCTTTCCAACAAGACGGGGCTCAGTGGCAGTCACTCCTCTACAATTTCAGGGATGCAGAATTTTCCACAAGGACTCCACAGCTCCTAACTGGCATTGTTACCCCACTCCCCGAGGAAGGCTGGATCTTCAAATAAATCCATACCGGGAACACTTCAGGCAGCATCTTCACCATAAGTGAAATGTTTTAGCTTGTTAAGAAAAGTAAATTTGTAAAGAATTTCATACTACTGTTTTATCATCATTTATTTCTACATTTTTATGATTTCCTGTTAGAAATCAGGTTATTAGTTGTGCAGGATGTGAGGCCTGACCCTGCCATCCTTGGGGGCACCACAGAGGCGAGAAACCTGGAAAAAGGAGCCCCGCAGGACATTAGGGGACACTCCTTTCTGTTGCTTTTGGTGTGCAGGTCTTTGCGCATGCTTCTTTCTTTTCATCTTACTTTTAATCTTAGGGTAGCCTGGTCCCATAGGGACAGCCTGATAAAAAAAATTGTTGGGACAGTGCGGGGAGCCCACTTCAGAGCTGCCCACCTGGCTCCCCAAATGGCTGGCACTGTTTCTAGGAGCCGAAAACTGCATTCTCCCTGCCTGCTCGGTGCTAGCAGGGTGTCAGATCTGTGGTGGTCGCCCCGCTTTCCTCAGACATGGGGACGGGCCCACAATTGCTGTGAGGAGGCGCAACAATGCTCCCACTTACTCATCACAACGGGGCCAGGTCGAGGGCCTAGTAGAATTCTGGTGAGGGGGCCCCATGCACATCCTTCTCTATTTTGGCGTGTTTGAATGGGCAAACTTCACGGATGTAAGCCCTAACCACCATGGCCATTTTCAGAATGCTTTCCGGGCTCTGAAGGTGTGAACTCTTGGTTTCACTGAGTGTCTGCACCAGCTTTTCTTCTTTGCCTGGCTCCTGGTGTTACTCTCCTTCTGCTGGGTCACAGAAGTTTAGGTCTTCCTCAACTGGTCCGCAGTGGTGTAAGGGGGCCAACCTCACTGCCCCTGGAGAGACCTAATGGCCCTGGGGTTCAATCCAGACAGTCCACAGTTCATCAGGTCATCACAGTGCTTGTCCTTCCAGCTGTCCATGGTGATGCTGCCATCGCTGTTCAAGACTAGGGGTTAGCAATCTGTCTCTCCCTCGTGCAAGAGTTTAAAAGAGTAGGTGTAAAGTTGTAGATGCCAGGCATCACGGCCAAACCTAGTCCACATTCTCCCTTCACACCTGTCTTAATCCTTCTGCACAGAATTCTGGGACAATCCAATATGGTGAAGTCAATTGGTCCGTGTCTAGCGTGGGTGTGGAAGATGCCCACAGTGAGCACTGAGGCCCTTTCAGACATGTCCAGCCAGGTCCACACATCCTCAGGATGCTTGAAAAAGTGATATTTTCCAGAGGTTATGATGATGCTAACTTAGGACAGCGTCTCTGCTTCTATAGTTTAGGACATGTGCGTTTAGGGCCCTGGGAGAAGCCCAGGTGAGGGGACATTGGGTCCCGCGCCCTGGGGAATTGTTCAATCACAAAAAAGTCCAACAGGACTCTCGGGCGCAGGAAGTGTCTCACTCAGTCCTCCAGAAACTTCTCCGCAGACTGATTCAGGGAAGCCCAGCAGGTCACATTGCTGTGAATCAAGTGGCCCATAGTATCCCCCACTCGATTCTCCATGGACTTTGTGATGACTGACAATTGGGAGACCTCGCTTTGCAAGATGTTATGCTGGTATCCGCGGTATCAACTTTATCTGCCACTTTGTGGTGGTAAGCTCGTAGCAGTTTTACCTTGCTAGAGACACCCGCTATACGGCCCTCCAGAGCCTCTCTGAAGCCACGGATAGCTACATGGAGGGCTGTATAAGAGGGCTTCTTCAGGAGTTCTGGGGAACGCTCAGGGATCTCCGACCAACTCTGGCGAGTGAGCCTAAGGGTGGACTGATGTGTGGTGGTATAGTGTGTGATGATGTTGCCCTGCTGATGTCTCTGGGCTCAAGCCATACCCATGGTGCCACTTAGAACATGCCTCTAACGTGTCAACACTCCACAACACAGACAGTGCCAATGTCAGGAAAGGATGGCTACAACAGTTAGACCAGAACACCAACAGAGCTCTACAAAGGCCAGAGAGAGGATGAGCAGAGCCACAGTGCCCCTACGTATGCAGAACAGCGATCGGAACAATCAATGACCCATACGGCATACCAAGGAGACAAGGGCACTCAAGAGGGGGACAGGTCACAGCTTAGAGACAGAAGATCGCAACCATCTGCACTCTCCAGTCTGAGCCCAGAGCATAGGAGCCAATCGGGTCCCAGGACGAATCCCCTCCACAGGTTCACTGATGCAGCACCACCGCAACTGGGTCCTCCAGCAGGACCACAGTGTGAGGAAACCACAAAAGCTATGGATCCAATTCCCAGTTGCCCACATGCACAGCCCCAGTTCAGGAAGCACTTTTGGCCCTGCAGCGACATCCAGGCTAGCATAGCAATTTCAGTCACCATCAATCCAGCGCCTGTCGAGGGCTAGAGCTAGGCCCCTGAGAAAGGGGCACCGCATCCCCTCCAGGTACAGCCAGGGGGCAGCTGGACTTGAACTCGACCCAACAGCAACCCCTGCACAAGTCATCCTGAGGCTGGTGCCAGAGGAGAGCGAGACAAGGCTCCAGCGAGCAGAAGAACGAAGTGAGGCACCCGTGTAGATTACGGCCAGAGGCAACTCCGGTCCCAGCAAGTCCGGGGGAACAGTGGGCACCCATTCTCCGCAAGTCAGGAATTGGTGCGGGTGGTCCCCCAAGGTGCACTTCCCTAGAGCACCACAGCTCCAGTCAGAGACGTATCGGGGTTGTGCAGACTCTTGCTGCGTCGCAGTCTTCAGGGCTCTGGGTGTCATGCAGGAGGAACTAAACACTGCCTCAAGTCCAACAGAGGAAGGCTACCGGTCATGGGGGGCCGGCATCCGCAGTAAGGATTTGGCAGCCAGGAAATCCTGGGCCATGCCAGGTCCAAAATGTTCACCTGAGGAGGCCCACACAGACCTTTGGCTCTTTCAGAGGCAGCATTCCAACGGCTGCCCAATGCTGAAAAACGCTCCAGGGTGCCCTGGGGTATGCAGTAGAGCTGGGGGTGCAAAAACAGCGCAGGGGAACAGGATATTTTATGGATACGGTGGTGGGAGACTTAGTTCCCTAAAAATGTGTCTTGTTGGCCAGCTTCCCAGGCCACACCTCCACAGCGTCAGAATACCCAATGCAAATCCCCTAATAAAGCAGACAGCCGTCAATACTTTTAACCCACGATTTTCCCTCATCTGACATTTGAAAATCAGTTAAATAATGAAACATTTACATCCATCTGCTATTTTAAATACGCGGAGGACTTCATCTCCCCATCCGGATACCCGTATGTTATGGTTAAAATAAACTTAAAAGAAAGTTAGCTGTAAAGAAGAAAATATAATTCCTTAAAAAAACAAGTGAAATGATTAACAGAACAGGATGCCACAGTAATATGCACAACCAAAACTGCTTTTCAAGGAACACTACTTAAACAATTCCTGAACACAATTACTGATCTCATATCTTAGTTTTATAAAGGTATGTCCTGTAACAGTATAAGAAGTGCCACAAATCATACATTTTTAAGTACTACTCTCACACAACATGACCAACACCTCAAATGAAAACACTTTAGTATAGTGAATTCTTAATGTTACGCACAAAAACTAAACTGCAATGCATTTATCAACCAAGGAAGGCTGACCGTTAGCCTTTTTGGATTTCAAACCCATGATGTACAGTTTAAAAGCAGCTCTCGAGCTGAACAACTCACTCCTCCATCAGTACGATTACTATGACCTGTTACCCTAGCGTTTCACTGCATGGCTCTAGTTTTGGAAAATGACTGATAGTTATCTTCTGCTCTCAATAATTCACAATCGTAGAATGTCAGAACTCAACTGGGCAGACAACTGGAGAGCAAAGTCATCTCTTCAGTAATGGATTGGTATATAAGCTTCAATAAGTGAACTGCCACCTCAAAAGAAGAACCTAGTTTGACTAAGTTAAATTATCCTACTCTCCAGTTCTTAATTTATAAAAAAAAACTCTGCTTGATACTTTCTCTGTTAGGTTGGCTCTTTACAGAAAACAAAAAAATTCCACACATTTATCTTTAAAGCAGAAAAAATATAGGTAAACAATTTCAAAGCCCAGAGGAACCTGAATAATCGTTATTAAACCACACCATTTTAAAAATCAGGGATATGTATAAATGCAATTCTCATACAAAAGACTGTCCCTTATTAAAAATTCAAAAAATTCTGCTCTAGTTTCTCTCCACCTATGTCATGTTTTTATGCTGCAAACAAACAGGCCTACCTTTACCCGCTGCGGAATTGGAGGATTTACCTTTTGATTTTTCAAGATCTTCTTTGTATTCTTTCTTCAGGAGTTTGACAATCTTTTTGCTGTAGTTCGATTTCTTTAATTGGAAGACTTCCACTTCCTCTGCTAGAAAAAAAACATTTTAAGTAATAGACTGAAAGACAAAACTGCAGCATAGATCATTACATAATTAAATTTGCATAACACTCAAAAATCGGAAGTCATTGCTTTTTAGCTTTATTAAAATGTTAAGTCAAAACATAATAAGACTTAAAGTGTGAGAATGAAGTGCATACCATAATTCAAAGGGGGTCCTTTAAAGTACAGTGCATCCCCTTGGGGCTGGCTTTTCATTAATAGATGTGTGATGGACAGGTCAAGAGGGCACAGACTGGGATTGCAAAAGGACCCTGCAACACCTCAGCAGTGTGCTCTGTGAGGAGAATACATCTAACCAGAGGGCAAGGATTGGTGATGGTCCCTTATCAGTGCTATGTATCCTGTAGCGAACCAGGCTGTAGGAGCAGACCTTGGACAGCTGTGCTGGTGTGGTTCAGGAAATTAGCGGGAGAGTTCCGGAAAGGTAGAGGGCTCACGTGAGGTTGAGTTTCGCCGATTCCATATTATCAGCAGTTACGCGACTTCAACCGAACATGATCGGTCAGAACCCATGCTGCGTTTATGCAAATGCTCTCAGTAGGGTTTATCAGAGCCGCATGTCTTTCAGACAACATACCACCTTAAGATAAACGTAATGGGATAAAAAGAAAAAAGATTTTTTGAGCCCCGTTCATCAGCATACATGTGAAAAGGTGAGAAATCGCATGACAGAAAGGAGCATAGCTTAGTTACATTAATGGAGTGGGGAAATCCTACTGCCTGCACATATGAATACACTGACGACCAACACGAACTGCATACATTATAAGGGGTTGTCATGGAAAGATGTCTTGAGGAGATCAAGGAGAGGTTCTATCTAACTGAGAGGAAGTTCTCTTGCATGGATAAATGATTAGGTGAGTTGGAGGTGAAAGCCTAGAAACGTAAGTCGACACTGCCAGGCCAGATGAAGGTTAAAGATTGTGCAATGTCCACCAGAGTCGCTGCAGCAACACGCTGAACCAGAGAAAACAATGATGGCTGCCATACAGAGTCTTTTGGGTTCCACGTGCTCCCAAAATGTAAGATGCTGAGAAGTTACTGCTCGAGTTTTTGATGGCCGAGGTAATGGGGCCTGAGAACTCTGTTGCACTGGACATTTGCAGCACGACCAGACAGCCCACCAAGAGGCCCAGGAGTGAGACCCTCGTGGATAGACAATATTATTAACCAAAGACAAGCAGTCAAGGGAGAGGTTTTAAGAAAAAAATAGTTTACAGTTCAAAGGAAGCAGTATTTGTCTGTTCCCTGGAGTGAGTCATGACTCAAAATAGAAGAAAGGAGTTGCAAATGATAAAGAAGGAGCTGCCAGCTATGAACTGATGTGCATCACTATGGTTCCCTGTGCAATATAAATGTCTGTAAAAGACAAACATTATATCTTCACACAGCCGAATGAAGCATCTAGGACCTACTTGAACACAGGAGGAAACCACAAGCTGAGGCTATGCATCAGAGACGCCAGAGGTTTGAGACTTAATGCAATTGATGTGGGCTGCCGAGGAGTCCTCTGCTGTGGACAATTTGAGTTGATGAATAGTTATAAAGAAGTGTGCTGTTACATTCTTTTTGTTAGTGAGATGTACTCTTTGCCTTGCTCTCTTTCGTCCCTTTCTAGGTCTTGTCTACTAAGCTTATAGATTTCTGTTGTCAAGGCCCATTGTGTACTGTACCATTACTTACAGTGGTCTATAGTTATCATGGTCTGGCTTTCTTGTTAATCTCATTTGCTTGCTTCTTAGTTAATAGTTTTCCTTCCCTTTCATGTGCTTGTCCCTCAAATCTATAACGGTATCCTGATGTGTCGACGTACTACAGCAAATTAATTGACTCGGTTATTCGCACTCACACCACCCGTAGGACGGAAAAGGGGGAGTTGTTCATCTTCTTTTATGAAGCTAAAGAGGCCAGTTTTTGATATAAAGGATTTCTGCCATAGTATCAGTTTAGACTCTGATGGCCATTCTTGTTCCAATTCTGAGAATCATTATCAGATTGTATTCATTCATTGATCTTGGGTCTTCAGTCTACCTCAACCCAAAAACGTTTTGGAAATGTTCATTGTGTATTCAACTATATTCTCCTCACTGGAAAACATTTGAAATGGGTTGCAACAAAAGTGTTTATGAGAAATTAGCTGATGCATAAAAAAAAAGTCTCTCAGCCACTCTTGTATTGATGTGATTTGCATTTTGTACCATACCCTTAATAATAAATGGACCTTTCATCATAAATGTGTACTTTCAAAACACCCGTTTTGCCGTTTTCTTCTGCTGATACACTCGCTTTGAATGAATATTAGAGATTTTGCCAATTTGTTTGCTTTAAGTCATTAATCAGGGCCTTTTTCGATATAGTTCTCTGAATCAATAAGATTTTCTATAGCTAAATCCCTTGCAGGCATGTTTATCTTATCTTGATCCAGATTTACCCAAACATTCAAGGGTGTATTGGTTTGCCCAATTTTTTGTTAGTGTCACTCCAATGGAGCATAACTTTTTTTCACCATACTTCTGACTGAATAACTTGCATCTGTATACAGAGAACTACCCCTTAATTTTTCGTTCAGCAATCAAGGGACTGCATGTGTATTCTAATGCTCTCCCTTATGTGTTGCTCCCCCCTCATATCCCCACCCCCTCGCTGGACAGTGCTCCCTCTGCCACCCCTAGAATGTCTGCCATTGCGGCCTATTTTAAATTAATTTTCGAACATCACCCTCCAAAGTTCTGCATTGCATCCAAGCCTCCCAAACCCACACCTTTCCTGGTGGCTCGGTGCAAAAGGTCTCGCAGTTATGCTTGTTTGAGTTATTGGCATTGAAAATGGCTATGCCTTTTATTTTGGTTTTGGTTTATAAAACAAAAATAAAAGCTATTGTCATTTACAATGGCATTAGCTTAAACTCTCATAAATACGAGACCTATTGCATTGCAAATGCTGGTTATCTCTTGCCTGCAGCAAGCTCTTAGTCATCTATTTGTGAAATATCGCATGTCAACCATACTAAAAACTTACAGGGAACTTATAGCCTGCGTAATGCTTATCACTGGTTGGCTAAGTTGTCATTTGCTTGCTTGTTACTTAACGGCTTGCATTCTACTTCTTGTGTTTGTCCTTACCGCGGGCATAGGCTCTTTATCACCCCAATCCTTTTGATTGGATGACTTGTATGTAGCGTTCCACTGCTCACATTGGGAGAACTATTTTTTTTAATTAAAAAAATCTCTCTATGGCAGTGCATGTGTTTTTTTGTTCCTTTTCACATGTTGCTTCCCCACCCACAAATATCCACCCCATTTCTTCCTCTTCTGTCGCCAGACACCATTACCCCCCTATCCTTTGCACTGAAAAAAAATGATTTAATATTTTGTGAGGACCAGCACCAGCCTTTTGCTGCCAGATCACCCTACAGCCCAAAAGGTCCTTTTTGCTCTTCCTCTTTTAGCTGTATTCTTCAAAAAGCACTAATCAAGACGTACAACAATAAAAAAAACTCCAACGTCAGATGTATATATCATGCGGGGTTGAAAATTGATGTTTTTTTGTAAGGCAGTCATTAATAGTTATTATAATTTCAATGCAATGCTTTAATTGGAATTTTTAACAAATATAAGGAAAAGAAACCTTTGAAAAGATGCATTTTCCCTGCCTGATATTCCTGTAGGCTAATTTGCATTTGCTCTCAAATGTCTCCGAGCAGAGGATTAGAATTTGAAAAGGTGTGAAATGCTTCCCCAGAAGCAAACAATAACTGGACTGAATGTGCAGAGATGACTCCTCTGAACCTCACTGAACATGCTGGTGAAGGAAGTTTCGCTTGCACAAAACATGCGCTGAAAGGCATATCGTTTATTATTCAGTGATCTTACAACCCAGCCACAGCATACTATTAGTTGTTTTCATTGTCACACACATTTGTAATATTTTGATAGCTTAGCTCTTGTAGGCTTCCCTTAATTTCTCGAGTTATCTCCTCCCTTTAGCATAGACCAAGTACACCTGTTCCTCCTCTGCTTTTTGCAAAACACTATTTTTTTCATTTTCTATGTATTTCAGTATTATTCCTGGATGAACAGTGTGCTCTCCTACTTTGAACACAGGCATACTGCATCTTATGTATGTTTCTTTGATCCACTCTATTGGCAAAGCCAATAGCACTCACATATGAGAGACCTACTGGATTTCTCAATGCTTGTTTGGCATTACAGTGCCTAATCCTGGTTGATGGGTCTGGAAGGCAGAGAACAGGATGCCCAAGACAATTCTTGTGTGCAAAGAACCCTGATTTGCCAAGACAGACTTCTATCTCTGGGTTTTTGCATATAACAATGGGGGTTCACTTGAAAGGATGGGAAACAGGATGTCAAAACAATTCTAGAATGTCCACTAATTGGTTGCTTGAAATCTCAACTTTTGTTCCTGCCAGACTTCTGTGTCTGGGTTATTGTGGGTACAGTTGATGCCTCACATTTTTAGAGTTAGATTTGGGACCACACTATGATTACCACAGTACACTACCCCTCCCTCCACCCTCCCAAGCTGGGTGTGACCAATGACTTTTGCCATCTTATAAATGACGAAAGTGGGTAGGTTTGGCCACAGGAACTGTTAGCCCATTGGCTAGGACGTGCTCAGGAGCAATTGGAGCTTGTGCCATTCTTGAATGTGGCACCTCCAGAAACCCCTTCAGAAAACGTCTGGATCTGAGGAAGAAGAGGAGTGGACTTGTTGTATGTGACCTGAGAGGAGCCCTGAAGGACTGGACCTGCTCCCTCTTGTCCCCAGGACAAATAGATGGACTCCAAGGGTCATAAGGATGACCTCTTTTTAAAGCTACAGGGATACAACAAGCTACAAGATACAATTTAGCCTCTGTATGGCATGCTGCAGGTTTTTAAGTGTCTCCCCTGGGGGAACTTTAGAAGTGTACTCTTGTGGTGGACTGGACCTTTTTAAAGGACTAAATCATAAGACAAAATCTTTGACTAAGACATACCTGGTTGGTGTACCTGACCAGCGCTCCATACCGGTCAGCATCAACTTGTGCCTATTTCACGGTTTACCACAACCCATATTTGACACCATCATTGACTATCATTGGCACCTTGTTTTTTGGCGGCATTCCTACTTAAAACTTCATACCGCCAGTTCCGATAACTGGATTTGTGTCACTTAGGTTTAGTTTTGTTGATTAAATTCTACTTTATTTTACTCATTCGGCTTGGGATTTTTATTGCTTTGCAATTTGACTAATACTGTTTTGGTTCTGCCTAAAGAACAAGTTACTTACCTTCGGTAACGCTTTTTCTGGTAGATACAGTATCTGCCTGTGGATTCCTCACCTTGTGAATATCCCCCTTGCGCCAGCAACGTTCGGAAAATTCTTCGTAGCACGCCGGCGTGGACGACGTCATAGGAGCACGGCATCGCGCGCGACTCCGTCTGACGTCACCGACTCCATATCAGGCCCACGTCGGCGTGATGACGTCAGTTCCGCCCTTTTTTCCATGCCTTCGAGGCACCCGGACGGACCAACGAGTACATAAATATATATATACACAATGTACACAGTACATGCAAATCAAAAGCAATCAAAGTGCAAAACTATACAAAATCAGATATACAAAATCATAATTACATTTGCACATAAACCCAGGTATAGCAGAGTGGACAACGGGGAGGCGGGTGGGTCAGTGAGGAATCCACAGGCAGATACTGTATCTACCAGAAAAAGCGTTACCGAAGGTAAGTAACTTGTTCTTCTGATAGATACATCTGCCGTGTGGATTCCTCACCTTGTGAATAGAGTCCCACAGCAGTCCCCACTCCCGGAGGAGGGAGTCCACTCTGCTACACCAGGAAATCTTGGAGAACAGAGCGCGCGAAGTGGCCGTCCCTCCTCACCTCAGCATCCAAGCAGTAGTGCTTCGCAAAAGTGTGGAGGGAGGCCCAAGTCGCGGCCCTGCAAATGTCCTCAACAGGAACACCTCTAGACAATGCAGAAGTAGCAGACTTCGCTCTAGTAGAATGAGCTCTAATACCCTCAGGAGGGTCCTTACCCGCCAGAGAGTAGCAAATCTTGATGCAGAGAATAATCCATCTGGAAAGTGTGCGCTTGTGCACCGCTCTGCCCTTCTTGCAGCCAGCAAAACCCACGAAGAGCTGATCATCTATTCGATAGTCTTTAGTCCTATCAAGATAGAAGCTAACCGCTCTCTTCGGGTCCAGGCGATGAAGCCTCTCCTCCTCCTTGGAAGGGTGTGGAGGAGGATAAAAGGTAGGAAGGGTAATGGATTGACCTAGGTGGAAGGGAGTAACCACCTTAGGCAGAAAAGCAGCCCTGGTCCTAAGAACCATTCTTTCAGCATGGATGGACAAAAACGGGGGCTTGGAACTAAGAGCCTGAAGCTCACTTACCCTTCTTGCCGAGGTAATTGCAACTAAGAAGACCGCCTTAAAAGAAAGAAGCCTCATTGGACACTTGTGTAAGGGTTCAAACGGCGAACCCATCAGATAGGATAACACAAGATTCAAGTCCCAATGAGGAACAATAAAGGGAGAAGGAGGGAACTTATTAGTGAGTCCCGTCAAAAATCTTAACACCACAGGCGATTTAAAAAGAGAGGGCTGATCCGGCAAACAGAGGAATGCCGATAAGGCCGAAAGATAACCTTTGACAGTGGCAACAGCGAACCCTTGCCGTGCCAGAGAAAGAGCAAACAACAAGATATCAGATAAATGAGCCTTTAACGGGTCAACATCCCTCTCCCTACACCAAGATACAAACTTAGACCACCTATAAGAATAAATGGACTTGGTGGAGTCACGCCTGGCAGAAAGTATGACATCCACCACATCGTGAGGGAGAGAGAAAGAACTCAGATTGCCCCGTTCAATCTCCAGGCATGAAGGTGTAATGTCTGGAGGTGGGGGTATAGAACCTGCCCCTCCATCTGAGAGAGGAGGTCTGCCCTGAGAGGGAGACGGAGCGGCGGGTGAGAGGAGAGGTGGAGAAGATCTGTGTACCACACCCTTCTTGGCCAATCCGGGGCGACCAATATGACTTGGGCCCGGTCTTGGCGAATCTTCCTCAGAACCCGAGGAATCAAGGGTATGGGAGGAAACGCGTAAAGGAGCTGACCTCCCCAGCTCAACTGAAACGCGTCCCCCAATGCTCCTTGCAACGGATACTGGAGACTGCAGAATGACTGGCAGTGAGCATTCTGGCAAGTGGCGAACAGATCCACCCGAGGAGTTCCCCACATCTGAAAGATGTTGCGAACAACCTCCGGGTGAAGCCTCCACTCGTGGTCGGCAGAGAACTGCCGACTGAGAATGTCCGCACGTACGTTCAGGACCCAGGCCAGATGATTCGCCATCAGACAAATCTGGTGGTCCTGAACCCAGGACCAGAGACGCAGAGCCTCTTTGCAAAGACACCACGACCCTACTCCTCCCTGCTTGTTGATGTACCACATCGCGGTCGTGTTGTCCGTCAGGACCTGGACCGACCGACCGCGAAGGGAGGAAGGCCTTGAGTGCCAGACGTATGGCCCGCAATTCTAGAAGGTTGATGTGAAGCAACCTTTCCTCCGGAGACCAAAGACCCTTGACCTCCAGATCCCCCAGATGAGCACCCCACCCTAGAGTGGATGCATCCGTTATCACCGTGGCCACCGATGGAGGAAGCTGAAAAGGCTTTCCTTGTGAGAGATTGCCTTCCACGCCCCACCAAGACAGATCCGCCGCAGTTTCTCTGGAGATCCTCACTGACTCCCCGAGATCCCCGTTGTGTTGATACCACTGCCTGCTGAGGCACCACTGGAGTGCCCTCATGTGACAGCGTGCATGGTTGACCAGGAGAATGCAAGAAGCCATCAGACCGAGCAGGCGAAGGACCTTCAGGACCGGAACAACCGCTCCACTGTGAAATAAAGGAATCATTTCCTGAATGTCGCGAATCCTTTGCGGAGGAGGGAATGCACGACATACAGTAGTGTCCAGTACCGCACCTATGAACAGGTTGCGCTGGGAGGGCACCAGGTGAGATTTGGGCACGTTTATCGAAAAACCCAACCTGAACAACAGCTGCGATGTCTCTTGCAGGTGATGAAGCACCTTCTCGGGCGACTCCGCCTTGATTAGCCAGTCGTCCAGATACGGGAATACGGGTATCCCCGACCTCCTGAGATGTGCAGCCACCACTGCCATCACCTTGGTGAAAACTCGAGGCGCAGTAGTAAGACCAAACGGAAGGACCGCAAACTGGTAGTGTTGCGATCCCACCGTAAAACGGAGATACTTCCTGTGCGACTTCAGGATTGGGATGTGAAAATACGCATCCTGCAAGTCGATCGACACCATCCAGTCTTCTTCCAAAAGCGCTTGAAGAACCTGCGCAAGAGTGAGCATTTTGAATTTCTCCTGCTTGAGATAGAGATTCAAAATCCTGAGGTCCAGGATTGGACGTAACCTGCCATCCTTCTTGGGGATCAGGAAATACCGGGAGTAGAACCCCTGACCCCTTTCCTGCTCTGGAACCACCTCTATCGCACCTTTCTTGAACAAAGCCAGGACTTCTTCCTGCAGACGAACAAGGTGGTCCTCCGAACAAAAACCCTGGCAAGGAGGGTAATTGGGAGGGAACTCCTGGAAAGGAAGAGCATACCCATTTTCTACGAGATTGAGAACCCAAAGATCTGATGTAACCGATTCCCAATCCCGTAGAAAATGAGTAAGCCGACCCCCCACCGGAGCCACATGATCCAGAATGGCGGATCTAGGGCTGCTTTGCTGCAGGGGGAGGGGGTTGGTTATTAGAGGAAGAGGAGGAGGAGGAGGAGGCCTGGCGTCCACGACCACGGCCCCTTTGCTTTCCTCTGTAGGTTTTATACAGAGGATTCGGACGCTGCTGCTGTCCCTGGTTGTAGGGACGAAAATTGGATCTGCCAAAACCCCTGTACTTCCTAGCCACAGAGCCCCTCATCTGAAGGCCCAAAGACTTCGCCGTAGCCCGGCTGTCCTTGAACCTCTCCAAAGCTACGTCAGCCTTCTTGCCAAAGAGGCCTGTCCCATCAAATGGCAAGTCCAACAATGTAGACTGAACATCCGAAGAAAAATCAGAGGACTTAAGCCATGCGGCCTTTCTTGTAGCAACAGTAGAGCCCATAATTCTGGCAACAGAGTCCACCGTGTCCATACCACTCTGTATAACCATACGAGCTGCAGCCTGAGTATCAGCAACCACCTCGTTAAAGTTCTTCCTATCGTCCTCCGGAAGCTTAGGAGAAAGTTGCTTAACAGAGTCCATTAAAGCATGAACGTACCTCCCCAAAAGGCAGGTAGCATTGGTGGACTTCAAGGCCATGCTACCTGAGGAGAAAATCTTCTTTGCAGACTGGTCCAGTTTCTTAGAGTCCTTGTCTGCCGGCACCTGAGGGAATGAGCCCGCAGCCCTGCTGGAACAGGCGGCCTGCACTACCAGACTCTCCGGTGCAGGATGAGAGGAAAGAAATTCAGGGTCATCAGGAGCCACCCTGTAACGCCTTGCCACAGACCTGGAAACCGCAGGAGCAGACAAAGGTCTCTTCCAGACCTCCTTAATTGGTTCAGTCAATGCATCCGTAAAAGGAAGAGTAGGCTCCACAATTGAAGAAGGCGAATGCAAAACCTCCGTAAGGATGTTGGGCTTGTATTCAACTGTGGGCAAAGTCAAGCCTAGCAACTCTGCAGCCTTCTTAATAACAACATGATAGGGTGCCAAGTCCTTAGAAGGAGCGTCTGAAACGGTTGGCAAACCCCACTCAGGAGAAAGTTCCAGGCCACTTGCATCTTGAAGGTCCTCAAAACAATCCCCCTGATCTTGCAACTCCCCTTCCTCAACCTCGGAGTCCATACACTCCTTCTCCTCCAAGAGGCGTTGAGCCCTGCGCCTTGACCACTCCATACGGACCGAAGTCGATGGATCCGGCAACGACTCCGACGGCGCCGGAGCCGACGTCGAGCGAGGAGCCGGAGGACGGGAAGTACCACGATCAGAATCACCACGAGGCCGATCCGGAGTCGGCGAAGCCGCATGCGAAGTCGACGACCTCGGCGGCGCCGTACCGAGCCAAGGAGTACAAGGCGTCGGCATAAACGGCATAAAGGGGGCCGGGGCATAAGCCTGGGGCACACCCAAATTGAAAGACAAAGGACCCATGGGACCAACATGCGCACCAGAGGGGTACATTGCCCTCGAGTAAACACCAAACATGGCGTTTAAAAACTGCGAGGGATCCTGATCCTGACCTGGACCTGGAAAGGGTGGGTACGAACCCAATGGCAGCTCCAAAGGCGCACCCTGGCCCTCTTGCTCTTCAGGCTCCACAACCGGAGTCGATGCTCGAGGAACCTCTTCTTCATGCACCGATGAATGGTGCGACTCAAGATCCTGTTCCGGCTCTTGAACTGGAGAACCAACGTGAGAACAAGCAGGAGAAGGAGACACAAAGTCCTTGTGATGTTTACGTGACTTCTTCCTCGAATCCGAAGACTCCTTGCCAGAGTGGTGTCTGGAGTGATGTTTACTCCTCTTATGCTTCTTTCTCGAGGAGCCCGAAGCATGGCCCGAGGCCAACTTGGATCCGGACCTCGACCTCCCGGACCTCGACCTCCCTCTGGACTTCGATCTCTCTCTCGACCTCGACTTGCCCCTCGAAGCCGACCTCGACTTCGACCGCGACAGCTGTCTCGACTTCGAGCGCCTGGACACTGACCTCGAAGACCTTCCGGCTTCCCTTTCCTTCACCTTTGCAAGCAGAAGCTTCGCCTCCCGCTCTCGCAAGGCTTTGGGGTTCATCTTGTCACAGGAACGACAGTTCTTAACATTGTGTCCCGAACCAAGACACCACAGGCAGTCGGAATGCGGATCGGTGATCGACATCATCCGGGAACAGGAACCACATTGTTTAAAACCGGTCTTCCTCGACAACATCTTCGGCGTTGAAGTGAACTCCAACAGAGAAACAGAATCAGCAAAACAGCGAAGAGATACAAAAGTATCGCAGAAGATCACAGAAACCGTTAGCGTCGACGACGCGGAAAAAAGGGAACTGACGTCATCACGCCGACGTGGGCCTGATATGGAGTCGGTGACGTCGGACGGAGTCGCGCGCGATGCCGTGCTCCTATGACGTCGTCTACGCCGGCGTGCTACGAAGAATTTTCCGAACGTTGCTGGCGCAAGGGGGATATTCACAAGGTGAGGAATCCACACGGCAGATGTATCTATCAGAATATTTTTACACATTAAGGCTGTTTGTTTTGTGCCATAGCTAATGGTGGGGAGGGGTCAACCAATCCACCAATTTCTTATGGTGCTTAAATAGTGTGGCGTCCAATTACTCAGATGGTATTGGCTCTGTGGCGGTCCATTTGGGGATTTTGTTGGCAAACTACATTGTGTGGTTGAATGGTTTGAAGGGCGTGGGTTACTGTGTTACCATTGGGGGGAAAGGAGTTGGCCTAACAACCACAAATCTGGAGAACTGGGTTCGAGTCTTGACAATGACGCTGAACATCCTGTGATTCTGGGCAAATCACTTAATCTCCCCATGCCTAACACAAATGAATGTGTGTCCTCATGTAACATAAATGGTGCCATGTAAATAAAGCGCTCTGATACCCGATTCGGGTCAAGTTCGCGCTATATAAAACTCTGAAAAAATAAACTAACATCACATCCTGGAAAGTGGGAAAGGGGCTAGCAGCATTCCACCCTAAACTGTGTGAATATTGAGACGGCCTTGTGTTCTTTCTGTGATTCAGGTCTTGCAACCATAAGCCTAACCAGATACATCTGTAGAGATATCAAGCAGGGGCAACAAGTCCACATAACACAATCTGTATTCTTATTGTACAAACATTATGCTGAGGCACTTCTATAACTTGATATACCAAAAACACACCTATAGTCTCATTCATGTGTATGAAAGCAATTTATGCAGTATGGCCCTACCTCTCTCGAAACTAACTTAAGTGATTTTTATCATCAAGGGGAAGACATCCCTTAAGGATAAGAACCCTCACTCACCCGAAGGTGACATGCTTCATCATATGGGTCCTCCTTACCAGTGTAGAAAACCTAGTCAACACTGGAAGCTGCTACTTCGAAGTTTAAGGAAGGGGCTCAGAGATATTGTTTTGGTAAGGAGGAGGATAGTAATCCCATATGTGAGATGAGTGTAGTGAGGTTTGCAGCGCTGTGTGAAAGAATAGGAAGTGAGTTAAAACTTCCTAGATAGAAATCACTGACAATTGCTTTATTAATGTGTTCTACCCGACAGGATTAAAATGAAACAACACAGTGGTATGGATATATAACCACTGTCACTTTATGGTCAACATGTTTCAGCCTGTTGATCAAACCTATGTATCAGCGGCTTTCTTCAGGACCAGATATAATCGTGCTATTGCTGCTGCAACAATGTGAAAAATAATAATGTTTATACAACACCGGTATTCCTGTTTTTCTTTCTTTTGTCAGGTTATACCCAAGGTATCTATGGATAAAAGACAAGGAACAGGAAATGGGGAAAGAAGGTTCGAGAGGGAGAAAAAAGGCAAAAAACTATAAATCACATGATAACTTGATCATGTGTATTGTCACTATGTCACAAGTCTATTTATACTTCTTATTAGTCACAATCAATAAGGACTTACACTCAACTGTAGGATAGCCCTGCCTCACCTCTACCTGACAGGCTGCTCTGGAGGGAGGCCCCGCGCAGCGGGAGAGAAAAGAAAAGTGACAAAGGTGTCAGAAATTTCTACACACCGCTCCACTTAACTCCTAATATATTTGTAAACCAGGAGGCCAATAAGCACATCTAGGTCAGGCAGTTACAGAGACCCCACGCACAACTCCTCTTAATTTCTCTTTAATTTGAAAAGAGGAGGGTATTTAAGAAATAGCCAGAAATTCTATCGGGAGTGAAAGATGATATTCTACTTCACAATGCATGAATACCACTCGTTTGTGACTTACAGCGATCAAAATCACAACAACGATATAGTCCCTGCTAAATCGCTTACCTTTCCGTCGGTACCTTGACTCAAGAAAGAGCTCGCCCCGGGAAGTACCGAACGGGATGGCGAGCTCGCATTTATACACGTACGGCATGATTGCCTGCCGCTGTGCAAGAAATGGGTCCTTACGTTATAGCGGTCCTCGCCGTTGCCTGTGTATTCCATTGCGCATGTGTCTTTACGGGTGACACTATACTCTGTGCATGCACACTCTACCAGCTTATTTTTTAAAACGTTTCTTTAGGCGATATACCAAAATTGTCAACACATGAACCAAGAAGGAAACTGTAGACACAGTACCT
This sequence comes from Lissotriton vulgaris, assembly GCF_964263255.1. Classification (NCBI taxonomy): domain Eukaryota; kingdom Metazoa; phylum Chordata; class Amphibia; order Caudata; family Salamandridae; genus Lissotriton; species Lissotriton vulgaris. The sequence goes on from NW_028254584.1 coordinate 90,337, forward strand.
TCCTATGAATCGTACACTCCTGTTTATGCTGCCTCGTTCTCTCAGGGAGAACCGTACATTATAATAGGCATATGTGACACTACTTTCCGCGCCTGATCAGTGTCATTTTCTCAGCTTTCCGTACTAGAGAAATGTGCAAAATCAAGACTCATGGGCCCCATAGAAACGCGGTACTTGTAATTATAGTTACCCTCTTGTCCCATTCAATTAGGCATATATTAGTGTGAGTGATATTTTTAACGCGCGCCTGATCAATGTCATTCTCACATTCACAGCGGCAGGCAATCATGTCGGTACCTCCCGGGGCGAGCTCTTTCTTGAGTCGAGGTACTGACGGAAAGGTAAGCGATTTAGCAGGGACTATATCGTTGTTGTGATTTTGATCGCTGCAAGTCACAAACGAGTGGTATTCATGCATTGTGAAGTAGAATATCATCTTTCACTCCTGATAGAATTTGTGGCTATTTCTTAACCCCTTAAGCGATGCGCCCGTCCAGCGGCCGACGGCACCACTACCTCGGGAGTGCTGCCGTCGGCCATTGGATGTTCCAACTGCACCTGCGTAATGGAACGTTCAGCACTGGAGCTGGACGTTCCAAAGCAGCTAAGGTGGTAAATACCCTCCTCTTTTCAAATTAAAGAGAAATCAAGAGTTGTGCTTGGGGTATCTGTAACTGCCTGACCTAGATGTGCTTATTGGCCTCCTGGTTTACAAAGATATTAGGAGTTAAGTGGAGAGGGTGTAGAAATTTCTGACACCTTCGGCACTTTTCTTTTCTCTCCCGCAGCGCGGGGCCTCCCTCCAGAGCAGCCTGTCAAGTAGAGGTGAGGCAGGGCTATCCTACAGTTGAGGGTAAGTCTTTATTGATTGGACAAGGCGCTGGAGTGGATCACCTCCTTCCTCGACGGGAGAACACAGAGAGTCCGCCTACCACCGTACAAGTCAGAGGCCACCGAAGTCATCTGCGGCGTCCCCCAAGGATCATCTCTGAGCCCCACCCTCTTCAACGTCTACATGAGCCCCCTCGCGGCCATCGTACGCAAACACAACCTCAGCATAATCTCCTACGCGACGACACCCAGCTGATCCTCTCCCTGACCAACGACCCCGCCGCCGCCAGAGCCAACCTGCACGAAGGGATGAAAGAGGTAGCCGAGTGGATGACGACCAGCCGCCTGAAACTGAACTCGGACAAGACGGAGGTCCTCATCCTGGGCTCCTCTCCCTCCGCCTGGGACGACTCCTGGTGGCCTCCCGCCCTGGGCACCGCACCCAAACCGACAGACCATGCACGCAACCTGGGCTTCATCCTGGACTCCTCCCTCTCCATGACCAGGCAAGTCAACAACGTCTCCTCGGCATGCTTCAACATCCTACGCATGCTACGGAAGATCTTCTGGTGGATCCCCACCGAGACCAGGAAGACCGTCACCCAGGCCCTCGTCACCAGCCGACTGGACTACGGCAACGCCCTCTACGCCGGGACCACCGCCAAGCTCCAGAAGAGACTCCAGCGGATCCAGAACGCCTCAGCCAGACTCATCCTCGACATCCCACGAACCAGCCACATCTCCGGACATCTGCGAGACCTTCACTGGCTCCCCGTCAACAAAAGAATCACCTTCCGCCTCCTCACCCACGCACACAAAGCCCTACACGACCAAGGCCCGAGCTACCTCAACAGCCGAGTCAACTTCTACGCTCCCAAACGCCACCTCCGATCAGCCAACCACGCCCTCGCCGCCGTCCCCCGCATCCGAAGAGCGACTACAGGAGGAAGGTCCTTCTCCCACCTGGCCGCCAAGACCTGGAACTCCCTCCCTACCGACCTGCGCCTGACCCAAGACCACCTCTCCTTCAGGAAGAAGCTGAAGACCTGGCTGTTCGAGCAGTAGCGGCCCCCCCCCCCCCCAGCGCCTTGAGACCCCACGGGTATGTAGCGCGCTTTATAAGTGTCACTGATTGATTGATTGATTGACTAACAAGAAGTATAAATAGACTTGTGACATAGTGACAATACACATGCTCAAGTTATCATGTGATTTACAGTTTTTTGCCTTTTTTCTCTCTCTCGAACCTTCTTTCCCCATTTCCTGTTCCTTGTCTTTTATCCATAGATACCTTGAGTATAACCTGACAAGAGAAAGAAAAACAGGAATACCGGTGTTGTATAAACATTATTATTTTTCACATTGTTGCAGCAGCAATAGCACGATTATATCTGGTCCTGAAGAAAGCCGCCGATACATAGGTTTGATCAACAGGCTGAAACATGTTGACCATAAAGTGACAGTGGTTATATATCCATACCACTGTGCTGTTTCATTTTAATCCGGTCAGGTAGAACACATTAATAAAGTAGCAGTTTTAACTCACTTCCTATTCTTTCACACAGCGCTGCAAACCTCACTACACTCATCTCACATATGGGATTACTATCCTCCTCCTTACCAAAACAATATCTCTGAGCCCCTTCCTTAAACTTCGAAGTAGCAGCTCCCAGTGTTGACTAGGTTTTCTACACTGGTAAGGAGGACCCATATGATGAAGCATGTCACCTTCGGGTGAGTGAGGGTTCTTATCCTTAAGGGATGTCTTCCCCTTAATGATAAACATCACTTAAGTTAGTTTCGAGAGAGGTAGGGCCATACTGCATAAATTGCTTTCATACACATGAATGAGACTATAGGTGTGTTTTTTGGTATATAGAGTTATTAATGAGGGAACACACCCACTGGTCTATAAACTTTCCCTTCTGACCCCTAATCTACGGTAGTGTAATAACTTCTATAACTTGCACATGTCAATGTCAAGATATGCCAGATAACTTCCCTCGGACTAATGCACAAATAACACCAACGAAAATCTATAGGTAAAAAATCCTGCTGCAGCAGTATGTGGCCTAAATCTCTCAGCTTCATCAAGCAATACACAACCAGCTTCCACCAACTGCTCGGTTTAAAACCAGCTACGAAATAACGGGTTTTAACTATTGCCCTTCAAACACTACTCAACATTCGCTTTCTCGGACACACTCAACTAGAAATCCAAAGGAGAAGGTTGGTCTCTGTTGGTAGTGCTTTACATTGAGAAGCATACACGTCAGGACTCCCTATGAACCCACGCTTCACACTACCACTTTGAGCTTGTTTCGCCTTCACTGCAGATTACTACCTACAAGTATCTTTTGCTGTCCTTCCTAAACGCTTAAGACCTCACGACTCAGCAAACATGTACCCTCGTCATTTTAAATGCATCCACCAGACTAAGACGAAATCCGCCATACGACATAAACTCAATTTCGACCCCAATTTTCCTCACGACACTCACCTCAGCCGCCCCAAACGTATCCCCCTGCTTCGCCTTACCGATCTAACCCTTTCCCACAGAGACATAACCTCAGCCTTACCTTCCACCTCGTCCATGAAGCTGAGAGGGGCGCTCTTGGGCACCCCGCTTTCCTCGCGAGCTTTCTTGCGCACCTTGGGCCGGGGCTGTGCCTGAGGCAGCCCGTTGTTGCTCTGTGAATTCATGATTGCGGAGGCATCGAAGGGGGTGTATCCAGGCTCCGATCCGGAGATGACCATCCAGGCGTTGAGCGCTGGATCCTGGGCCATGCCGTAGGACTGGTATATTACCGGGGGCTCGGGGATCCGTTCATTCTCCTCCTCCCTCTCTCTCTCCTCCGACTCAGAATCGTTCCTCTTGCGTAGGTTCACCCGACGGACCTTGCGGAACATGGCGGCTAGAGAGAAGGCCGGTAGCCAGCAACCGAGAGCGGCGCGAGAATCGGATGCCTGCAGCGGCTCCGGTACTAACCACCAAGTCCAAGCACACCGGAAGAGCGCCGCTAGAAACTGGAACCATAGAGTAGCGTCACGTCAGTGCCTTCAGCCAGACTACCAACGCCCCCTGCCGATACCGCCAGGAACAACAGACTCCAGCCAACCTAGACAGACTTGAAGCATGACGTCACAGCTACGCCACCAACCTTTTCGGGTTGAGACTGGAAAACCTGGCTACGTTCTCATGAGTTGAAAATCAATCTGTCGTGCTGTCTGTGAGGAAACCTGAGTTCCAAATTTTGTCTGTTGTACATAATTGTAGTATTAACCAGTCAGATATTGATAATAAATAAAGCTTCTTTAATCCACGTACAGGAAACAGGTGTGTCTCTTCCAGCAACAGTACTAACTGTAATACTCACATCACCTGGAAACATTAGAATACATTCTATCTCTGTGGTAACCTGACAGTACATTCTAATACATTCTAGTAACTAAACACATCTATTAAAGACACACATACAACACATCCCGCGCATTATAATAGAACAACAAGGATCTATAAGATATAAAAATAAAAATACATTATAAACCACTTACCACCACTCCTCCCTGTAACGAGGAAAAGAAAAGAAAAAAAAGACAAAAAAAACCAGTAACAATATATTTATGTTATACATTATCCAACAACAAAATCCTTTAACCATGCAGGTAAATTCCTTTTTCTTCCACCTTTCTCCTCAACAATTTCAGATCTTCCGCTTCTAACATTTTGTTCAGTAAATACCTCAAAATTCTGGTTTTCAGCTCTTTCATTTGCAACAATATGTCCAGTAGATACATCATGATTCTGGCCACCAAGTCCACTAATATCATTAGATCAAAGGGGGTCTTCAACAGATTTACTTTTGTATCTCCCTTTTGATTGGCTTTTTTTGCATAGTACCACTCTTTTCAGATTCCAAACTTTACCATTTGCTAATCTGACTGCATTCTTATAGACTTCTATTACTATTTCTGGTTCGTAAAATTTGCTAAAACCTTTTTTAACCATTACAGGTTTTTTAATACTTACCCAATCAGCAACTTTAACATGGGCCATTTTCACATTATTAAGTGTATCATAATAGTTTTTACTTTTTTTCTTATTATCAAGAAGTTTTTCTTTGACAACATCAGGGGACCATTCTAAAACATTACTTTCACACAACCATTTTGGACTAAATTTGCATCTAGGCGATCTACTGTTACGAATAAATCCAGTACACAGATAGTATTCTTCTAGGTTTATTCCTTAACATAAACCCTCTTCAGAGATCAGGAGAAACAGCTACAACCAACCACCAACAGCTCTCCTGGATCAATGTTCACATTCCATTCACGCTGTGACCTCATGAAGTGGAACATCAACTATGTCACTTGGAGTGCAATAGAGTGGTACATGGTAATAGTGATAGAGCGCGCAGGTCACCCGACTAATTTTCTTTGTGAAGTAGTGAAGTAGTGTGGCTCACTGGTTAGAGGCGGCAGACCCGAGAGCAGAGGACGGCCCGGGACCAGGGTTCGATTCCCGGCGTGGCAGGTTTCTGGACCAGGGTCAGCGGACTCGATAATTCTCTCACCTCGGTGCCCACTCTGATCAGCGATCACACTCGGCAACTCTGGGCATTAGCTTGCCTCATCTTCACTAACGGCCCCACCAGACCGCTGGGGATGCCTGGTCTCACCCTGGAGATACCCATTAAGGGACCATCTCTCAGGGAAGCCAGGAAGGGTTTCGCAGCGGTCGAAGCGCCTTGGGACCCTACGGGTAAGTAGTGCGCTATATAAATGCCTATACATTTACATTCTTTACCAAATATGCACACTTGGGCCCATAATTTATTTACCACACTGGTTTAATCGGGTAACCTACACTCTACTACCAGTAACCCTTTTTCTCCCTATTTATGTCCAATGTACCTGATTTACCAATCCTCGTCCCAGATACCTAAGATCACAATGGATCAGGATCTAGCTGAAAGGTAAACAGTCTTCACAAAATACAAAAGCAAAAAATATGTTGCACTCTTTACAATAACCACAAACGCAAGAAGTTTTCAACACCTTTATCTAAACTTCAATCCTCGTCGTCTGATGCCATGAGCCACAAATTAACACAGATTAGACTGTCTATTACTAAAATTAAGAAAATGGTGTAACTATGAATAAGAGTAAGAAACATTTGAAAATCAGAAATAAAGGGAAGGAAAAAATAAGGAACACGCTATATTTTGATCAGCAGTCTTGCACAACTTTTCTAAAGGCGGGTAAAGAAAGGGAACATCCTAATCAAAGCAGACTTTTGAAATTCACTGATGGTTCAGAGAAATGAAACTTATGCAACTTTATTTATCCAGATGTGCTTATTCGCTAAAGGGAGGGTAAGAATGGAACAAAACTATATATGCATACAGTTCAATATTCGATTAAGGGTAGGGAGAGAGTGGAGCACACTAATAGACACGTTTTGCACAAAAAAACCTTAGTTCTAGAAACAGAGTCAAGGACATAGGAAATTATTTTCTTTATTAGGGAGAGAGAAAGTTTAGATAGACAAACACCCACACACAATATATTTACCTAGAATAGGTTGCAGACTAACCCTGGCCATGGGTCAGTTGGAAAAGGCGGGAAAGGACCCTCAAGGACTTAGGCTGCCAGTAGGCGAGCAGGTACGGCTCATGGACAGTCAGGACAGGATAACCCCAGGATTTGGATCAGGACTGGGCTCACCAAGGGTACGACCAACACCTGCAGCTTCGGATGCAACGCCTGCGCTACCCCCTCTCTGCAAGGAATCTGCCAATAACCCCGATTGGGTTTTCGAATCTCCCAGCAAAGTGCTTCGCCAGCACCTAAGGTTTCCCAAACCCCGACTGAGTCTGTGGAAATTACGGACAGAGTGCTCCGCAGCTCTCTGTATCAATCACCTATAGAGTTCGTTGGGTCAGTGACAGGTCAGCTATTCGGACAAGTCAGACAATTTCTCTAGCTAAACCTAGGCTAGTTATACTATTTTTGGGTCAGTGTACCACCCACAAATGTTGCAAGAGCAAGGTTCCCTAAATTCTGATTGGTCAGAGGAGAGGGTTAGATCATCTTTTTACCTAAAATGTAGACTTTCTCAGACTTATTATTCATTTTCGACCCCACCTCTTACTTTCCAGTTCCCATGGCATCAGACTTCTACAATACAATAGGGTACACAGTAAGTTATATACAATTATAGCAAATGCAGGTACAGTTCAGCTTCTGCTTGCTGGGTCGGAGTGCAGGTTCCCAGGATCATCTTAGCCTTGGCTGCCAGCTGGCTGATTTCCACTGCGGCCAGGTTAATTTCCCCCCATCATGTGACTGGGACCATAAGGACTTCAAATATGGAGTTGTGCCTGTCTATCCGGCCCAAATGGATGCGTTACATGAAAAGTAAGCGAAAACAATTTAGAATTTCGTAAAAAATGAATACACTGTATACCATGATTGGTTATACTACACCCCTTACTTTATAATATCTATAGCATTAGGAGTTAGGCAGAACAAACAGCTTTGCAAAAGCAGCACAGCAAGAATATAGCATGTGAGAAACAAAGCGGCCATTTGAGCTGTATTGCGCATGAGCAACAGTTTCCCTCCAGAACTGCGAGTGCGTCACATCACATGGGTATGACCGACGCATGCGCAGACTAATTTCCCGCTAAGCAGCGACCATTTTAATGCAAGCGTAGTTAATATTAGTAAACACATATGCAAGCGTCACTGGGACACCCCGTGTAGTGTAATATGTGCAATATTAGTAAGACAAAACAAGTTGATTACAAAGTTAAAGTTATTCGAGGTTCTTGATACAAGCAAGTCGCGTAATGTGCGAATACTTGCTCCATCAATCCCCTCTTTGATGATATTTACTATCATCACTATTAATGGAACCAGATGCCAACTTTTTCAGAACTCTCCCATTTTAATCTCATTCAACATTCGTTTCATTATCTCCTTTGTCTCCTTATTAGGGTGGGAACTTTTCATCTTTTTATAGATTTGATTATTCAGTTCCTCTAATTCTAGCTCATCTACATTTCTCTTCACTCCTCTCTTATTCACAGTGTATTTCTTCTGGTGTTTGCAACATTTGCAACAAATGAATACAATAAACACAATGATACTTATTCCCATGATTGGCATCAGTATTTTGCTCAACAGACTTTCCCCTATGTTAGAAAACCAACTACCTACAGAGGAGAGCCCATCAGTTAGTCTCTTCCAGGCACTGTCAACCTCCAGTGGTTTAAGCTCTTTTTCCAAATTTGTAATGTTCCTCACATACCTTTTGATTTCCACACCTTTGTCAGGTATGTAAGTGCAACAATGTTGCGCTTTCAACATTCTACAGATTCCGCCCTCTTTTGCTCATTAAGGTGTCAAGAGCAAGCCTGCTTTGTAAAACCATAGATCTGATCGCAACCATTTTGGTATTGACCATCAGAAACCCTCCAGCAGTGTCAGTAGATAACCGATCTACTACTGTTGACAATTTGCAAATTCTGTGTGTATTCAGAGTCACTCCCACTGCAGGTATCAATGCACTAAAAATATCTCCCACTATTTCTCCGGCACTTTCTCTTTTCGTACGTGCTAATGTATTAGTCTTTTCAATGCCTCCAGTGCTTTTCCCCACATGGTATATCTTTGGGAAGACAATACCAAAGTAACAACTTCTGTACCAATGGTCGGGCAATTTGAAATAAGCCTTGTTTCCACATATAAAATAAATTCCCGGAAACACTGGCTCTGACCCATCTTTGAATCCCCAACCCCCAATTACCTTGTAATTATGTTCGCATTCACTGGAACCAATGAATATGGTATTATAATAACTAGTCATTTCTCTGTGAAGACAAAGTTTCCCCTTCTTTTCGAAATCTAGCAACAAGGCAGCATTTGCTCCACCATTTGAGGTGCTCCCTATATTTTCTGCCCATTTAGGAACTTTCTCAGTTTTGTCTTTGGCTTTCTTTTGGAAACTTTCTCTTCTCTTCTCTACCATGTCCAGAAATTCTTTCTCCTTTTCATGTAAAGAACAAGTCAAGTTATTTTTATGTGCGTCATCTATGTTAATTTTTCCTACAGTTAGAAAATAATCACTCATGTATTTAGCTACATTTCTAGTCGTATGTACAGGGTTCAGGTTTCTTCGAACAGGAATTTCAGGAAATGTCACGTCAAGATATGAGTAATAATACTGTAAAGGTCCTTTTCTGTAAAATAAGCTAGTCAGTATGCTACAGGAAATTCCATAGGTCAAGGGTAAGTGGTGGTAAGTCACACCTTCAGCTACTGAAGTGGGTAGCTTCATACAGACATAACAGTCGTCTATTTCCATCATCTCTACATAGTGTACTAATAGATTTGCGAAAACATTTAAATGGGTTTCGTTTCTGATTTTATTAAAGTGTAGTCCTTCCTCATCTGGTGCTTCTAAATCTTGTTTTGTTTGTTTCAGGCTAAGTGGTCTGTCAAGTACATCTAAGCTTTGTGGTGTATTTCTAGTATGTGATTCTACAGTGTCATCAGGTAAGTTAATATTAGGGTACAGACTTGGGTCTTTACTCATCATAGAAGGAATGGTTATAGTCGGTCCTATCCATAGTATCAGAATTAGTGCTACACTACAAAAACATATTTGACAACATGTTTTGCAACAACTACGTCTAGGCCTTCCATTCACATTGGAATCAGACATTTTGGCTCAAAAAAAGTTTTTCAACCCCTCTTTGTAACTTTGCACAGGTTGCTTACACAGGACACTTCAGGTTGGTTCTTCTTCTTCCGTGCTCTGATCAGCGGTCAAAATTTCCTCACTTCCGTCACTTAGGTCAAGATCTTCAAATTCTTCCAACACCAGATAAGTCCATTCAGGATTCTGATATTTAGTGTTCTGTTTCTTTATTCGGGCACTTCTTCTTTTAAGTTTGGCTCCAGATCTCTCCCTTTCACTGGCGGCTTGTTTTCTGTCCTCAAGCTTTTCCTCTACAGTCTTTAGTCTTAGTCTCAGTCTTTTGATGAACCTGGGTTCACTTTTCTTTTTCTTGAATCTTTTAACGGGCACTGTGATTTTGCTTTCTTCTAATGCTCTTTTGTTTTCATTCAGTTGTGGCACGTTTACTTCCTTTTCCCTTTCTGTCTGACTAGTCTCAGCTTCTTCTGCCTGGTCACTAAGCTGGCCTTGTTCAGGTAAATGCTAAGTTTGACTTTTGTTTGTTTCACCTTCTGTTTTCCTGAATGCATTCGTCTATTTCTGTCTGATCCTGTTCAAGCACTTCAAACTTTTGATCCTTTTCCGCTTGAACTTTCGCCCTATTTTCTGTCTGTCCCTTTTCAATATCAGGAGTTCTTGGAGGTGTATCGATAACCTGTTCTGTCCCTATCTGACCTCCTTCATCATCGGTTTTGACATGGATTTCGATGATCTGATTGTCCCCTTCTATTCCTGTCTCATCCTCGCTATCCCACTCTCTATCTAGGTATGTATGTCTTCTTGTTCTTATTGGATCGAGTGTCAGGTCGATTACTGGGGCCCAATCATCTTGACTGGTGCTCGGTTGTTCGTCATCAGCTATTTCAGGACCAACGTCTGGAGACCTCTCAGCTGCACAACCTTCAGCCTCAGTTTCTTCGGTTTCTGTCACTCTTTTTGTATGGCTGGCATGGATCCACCGTGGCATACCTGCACACTTCACCGCTGTTGTGGTAACAAGAATCACTTGTCTTGGCTTTCCCTACTTCGGTGCAAGGCAACTCTTCCGGGTATGTTTCTTAATCACAACCCAATCACCCGGGTTCAGATTATGGACTGGAGTTGCCGGGCTTGCGACAGCGTCTTCCCCAATCTGCTGAGAGATAGAACGCACTTGGTCACCCAATTGCTTACAGTACTCTAGCACCAAATCATCAGAAATGTTTATCAGTTTGTGTCCTGGTACCCATGCTTGTCGCATTACTCTTCCCATCAGGATTTCATGGGGGCTCAGGCCTGTCTTCTGGTCTGGAATACTTCTGAGTCCCATCAAGACAAGGGGCAATACGTTTATCCAATTCATTCCAGTAGATTCACACATCTTTCCTAATCTTGATTTTATAGTGCCATTCAGTTGTTCTACCACTCCAGAAGCCTGTGGACGATATGCACAGTGCAGTTTTTGGGTAATTTTGAATGCTTCACAGATTTGGCTTATTATTTCATTCTGAAAATGCCCACCTCTGTCTGATTCAATTGTGACTGGAAAACCGTACCTAGGTATTAGTTCCTTCAGTAACAATTTGGCTACAGTAATGGCATCATTTTTCTTTGCAGGATATGCTTCTACCCACTTTGAAAACAGGCAGACAATGACAAGGACATACCTCTTTCCTTCACAAGGAGGTAACGAAATAAAGTCAATTTGCAATCTTATAAAAGGCCCTTCTGCCTTCCCAATTGTACCTGGTAAAACTACTGTTCTCTTTCCAGCGTTGCATTGTTGGCATGTTAGACACCTCTGGCAGAGTGCTTCTGCGATGTTTCTGAATTTCGAATTGTACCATGTTTGTTGAAAAAGACGCACCATAGCATCCCTTCCCACATGTGTATCCCCGTGTATGAGCCTAGCCATAGGAGCAAGCAAGCTATCTGGCAACACAGGCACACCATCACTGGACACCATGACACCATCCTCATTCCTTTTCTGACACCCAGTTTTTCTCCATCTGTTCTTTTCCTTTGGGCCTGCTGCATCCTGCAAGTCTTTTAATTCGTCCCATGTTTGCACATCTTCAAACACCATAAGTTGGCAGCTGTTTCCGCCTCCCAATTTGATATTAACTGACATTTGATATCTTGCGCAATATCGGGCCAGTTGGTCAGCATATCGATTACCTGCTGCCACATTGTCATTGCCAGATTTGTGAGCAGCACACTTGACCACTGCCAATTCTTTTGGTAACTGGATTGCTTCCAGTAGTTCCTGTACCACCTTCCCATTTCTGATAGGAGTACCTGAAGAAGTCAGGAACTCTCTTTGCAGCCACAATTGGCCAAAGTCATGCACAACCCCGTAACCATACTGGCTATCCGTATATATGGTTACTCTCTTGTTTTTCCCAGCAGGGTAGTGCAGGTCCTGCACTACCCTGTATTTTCCACTAGGTTTCTTGATTCCAATTATGGGTGAATTACAAGGACTGCTCATCACTTCCTGTATAATGTTTGCTTCTAACAATCTGCTTATTTCAATAGCAACCCCTGCTTTTACTTCTGCACTCATCCTGTACTGTTTGGTATTTGGGTAAATTGCATCTTCTTTTATGGCTATTTTAATTGGGTTAACATTTGCCATTAATCCTACATCCTTTCCGGTAAAATCCTATACCTCGGGTTTCACTGTCTGTTGGAGTTCTGCAGGTAAGTCTTGTATTGTCAGTCTTTTAATTTCCGAGTCAGGCCTTATTAAAATCAATTTGTAAATTCCATCTTCATCTGGGGTCTGTATTTCAACGCCTTTTGGTGTGCAAAAGATGGTACAATTCATTTTGCACAACAAATCACGTCCTAGTAAATTTACAGGACTCGAGTCACAGACTACAACTCTGTGCATCTCTTTGAAGTTCCCTATTGTGATCTCCATTGGCTCTGTAACTGGGGTACTAATTAACTGATTAGAAACGCCCACTACTTGGATTGCTTCTCCCGAGAGGGGTAGGTTTGGAACGTCTGCTGTTCTTACAGTAGAACGGGTAGCACCAGTGTCCAACAGAAAGGTGACATAATTTCCTTCAACCTTTCCTTCAATGTATGGCCCTGACTGGTCCACCGGCAAGGAGGCGCCAAGCACGCACTCTTCGTCCTCCCCCCTCAGGCACCGTCAGTAAGGTTCATCACAGAGGAATGTATCATTCAACAGGAATTGTGAAACTGCTGCATTTCTGTCATCCCTTCCTTCCCACACCTCTGCTTCCTCACCCTTCTGTGCTTTGCTCCTATAGTTTGGCCTAGGTGCGCGAGGCAACTGTGGCAGTTTTACCTGTTGGGTCTTTCGCGGTCCCTCATTCTGCACCTGTGGATTTAAATCATTTGTTTGCACATTACCATTCTGTACTGCCGGACACTTGTCTCTCCAGTGCCCTATTTGTCCGCACCCGTGACATGGGAACTTCTTTTTGGCCTCCTCTCGGCTCATCTTTACTCTGGGATTTCCTCCACCCCAGGGCCTGAATTCTGGGTATTATTATTCATTTTACTTAACTGCTTTTCTTGCTGCTCTGCTAATTTTACTTGTGCCCACATAACCTTTTCCTTTAATTCTTTCCGTTTGTTTTCCAACTCATCTTCGCAATACTTAGCGTACTTCAGGACTTCATCTATAGGCTTGCTTGCCAATAGATTTTATTGTCTTTAATCCACTGAGAAATTTCAGGTCTTAGCCCTAACACGAATCGATAAATAAAGTGAGTCATGTCCTTCATTTCAATGTTATCTAACCCGCTGTACGTTTTGAACACTTGTAACAGACGTTCATAGTATGAGTGTACAGTTTCATCACGGTTTTGGGTAGTTCTATCTATTCGGGTCCAATCAGTTTCCTTTGCAGGCACCTTTCCTTTCAGGTATAATATGACCTGGTCATATTTCCTCATCACCTCCGCTGAGGGGGCTCCTGTCCTCGGGTCTCGGGGGAACTCTTCACTTGGCCAATCAACAGCAATTTTACATTCTGTCCATAAATCTACGGGAACTACAATGTCAAAGAACCCATCTAGATCTTTCAGGAGACATTTTTGGACTTTAATAAACCTCTCAACCTGTCCGTACCACTCTACAGGTTTCTCTCGTAATTTTGGAAAATCATTTGTGAATGACACAATATCATGTCGAGATCATGGAACATGTACATATTTTTCACCTGGCACTTCTCGCATGGGATACAAAGTTTCTGCTTTGTCAGCTTCTTTTAAGACATATTCAGAGGACACTTGTCTGGATCTATTATCTTCCCTTTTCTTTGCCCATCTGGCTTTGCATTTGTCTAAGTCTCCCCATTTTTGCAACAGATTCAATAATTCCCTTATCTGAACCTTTTTCCCTGACACGTTCATGTTTTCTAAGTCTCTGTCAGAAAATTCTGCTCTGTAGGGCTTCTGCAATACTTTGGACTTGCTGACATCTATTCTCATGTTAGCTGCCGTGTCCATTAGTTTCTCATGGAACACTCTAGTGTTTCTGGTAAGGCTCTTACAGATGAACAACAACTCTTCCTCACTAAGGGTGTTTAACCTGTCCAGTCCCACATTCCCAGCCATCAATTCTTCCAATTCTATTCTTAATTTGTAAATGTCTAGTGGTTTTGGCTGAGCATTTCCTTTTTCTAACTCTCGGGTCCATCGATCGATTTCCTCTGGAGTCACTACTGTGGCACTTCTGATACCGGAAGCTGACTCTATCTGGACCTCCCTTGCACCTGTCTGAATGTTTCTTCTCTGTGAGCTGCTTTCTGGCTCCCTTATGGGCAAATCCATCAGGGAAATTACAGATTCGCATTCATTGGTCTGGTCATCAACAACTAAGGGTTCTTTTCTTGGCTGAACCATAGCTGGGGTAATAACTGGAGTTTTCGGACTAGCCTGTCTATCTCCGCAAAGAGGAACAACTGGTCCAATAGTTACTGGGATTGTCAGAGCTTCGGGATTTGAATTTAACTGTGTTATTTTCTGTATTAATTCAGTTCTCTGTTTAATTAAAGTCTCACTCTCTCTGTCCTGTAAGACCCTTTCTATGGAGGTGTCATGTACTATTTTTGGAATTAATGGAGGGTAAAGACTCTGGGCAGTTGGGACTGTCATACTGGGTCCCTCATCACAAGACGGCCTATAATTTGGAGCAATTGGATCAGACATGCTTGACCCTTCATTGCCACTCGGTCTATAACCTGGACCTATCAGTTCAGATGCACTTGCCCTTCTGTTCCTGGGAGGTCTAAGAAATTGATTTTTCGTACTCAGGGACCTAAACTCTTCATCATTTGGAGGTGGATTTGTCATTAACAAAACCTCCATGTACTCATCTTACGAATCACCCGTTGTCATTAAGTGTCGTGTTTTCTCTGTCTTTTTCCCTCCTACAGTTTCATCTACAGGACGTACTGGGAACAGTCCTCCTACCATCATATTCTGTCGCCACTGTTTCATTCTTTTCTCTCGGTCTCTCTCTGTGCTTTCGGATAACATTTTGCTAACCCCTTATCCATTCTGGGTCTGTCTCGCTCAAACGCCTCTATTTCCTATTCTTCTAAAGCCTCATATTGCGTCAATCTAGGTCTAGGATGCAAATCATTCATTCGAGTCCTTAAATTAAACAAAATCCTACCATTAAAGGTACCATCTAAGGGAAATGCTAAAATTCCATCATCCTTGGAATATTCCGCCCAATTTTCCAACCACACACAGGTATGATACCCTTTGTCAAACATCATAAATGATGCGGGAGTATTAGGCGGTGGAATGATAACTCCTTCTCTCATTTTTATAGGTTTGTCTTTTTTGAAATAATTCTTAACCTTGACGGCAAAAGTCATTTTTCTCTTGCTTCCGTACATTCCGTCTAGTCTACGACCTTTCCACTGATCTTTCGCAAACCCTAAGTACCTAGGATCAGGTCGAGTCTCGGGATTAAGCGAATACCACATATATTTATGAAACTTACATTTTTGTAAAATACGTGCTTTTGTTTACAAATTTTCTTACAATGCTAAGGCGGTTTACAAATTTCAACAACCAATCAACACTGTGATTGCAAATAATCTCAACCAATGGGTGCGCGGCTTCTTCGTGAGACGCGTTCCCACGCTCCGGCACTCACCCCTCCTTTACAATCACAGCTCCGCTACACACCCGCTGTTCTGACCAATACCAGCGCGGCACAGAGTGACGTCAGCGCAGCTCCGCAACTGACTCCCTCCTTCACAAGGTAACAGAAACTTGATTTCTTTCTTAAAGTGCAAGTGCTCTATTTAGTCTTACAACGTAAAACATTCGCCACTGTACTCGAGTGTCTAGAAAGAAAGATTAGTTTCACTGCAAGTAAACCTCTTCTGTCTACTTTTCATACACTGCGGATAGACCCTTCTGCCTACCCTTCACACAAGCATTAGAGAACCTGCTACTTCTTTGACTCATCCACTCTTTTCGCGATATATACTAAGTCTAAAGTTTCACTAGCGAACTCCTTTGCTATCATTCAAGCTCCGATGAACCTACTACTCCTTCCTCGTGTGACCCTTACTAGGCTATATCACAACTGAAGTTTCAATAGCTTACTCATTGCTATCATTTATTCAACTATTCATACAGGAAACCCTATTAGCGCTTCCAGTTCTGCCTAACCATGCACTAATTTTCCTCGAGCCACTGACCTCACCGCAAGATGGATTCTACTCACCACCCGCTATTCTACCCCCGGGGATTCCAGACAACATATAACAATCACTAACAAATGGTTAATACATAAAAATCATATAGCAGCATTTAATCAAAACCTTAAAAACACATTTCATAGCATTTCAAAACAATTTTATTTTATTATACTTTGATCGATCGATTTGGGAAAAAATTATTTTTAGCAGCACTTTTAAATTTTCACAGTTTACCAGCAAGTAACCTATCTACCTATCTCAACTAGTCCTAACCATAGCTCTGCTACCAGAAAATTACTGATAGAGCGCGCAGGTCACCCGACTAATTTTCTTTACCAAATATGCACACTTGGGCCCATAATTTATTTACCACACTGGTTTAATCGGGTAACCTATACTCTACTACCAGTAACCCTTTTTCTCCCTATTTACATCCAATGTACCTGATTTACCAATCCTCGTCCCAGGTACCTAATATCACAATGGATCAGGAGCTAGCTAAAAGGTAAACAGTCTTCACAAAATACAAAAGCAAAAAATATTTTGCACTCTTTATAATAACCACAAATGCAAGAAGTTTTCAACACCTTTATCTAAGTTTCAATCCTCGTCGTCTGATGCCAAGAGCCACAAATTAACACAGATTAGACTGTCTATTACTAAAAGTAAGAAAATTGTGCAACTATGAATAAGAGTAAGAAACATTTGAAAATCAGAAATAAAGGGAAGGAAAAAATAAGGAACACGCTATATTTTGATCAGCAGTCTTGCACAACTTTTCTAAAGGCGGGTAAAGAAAGGGAACATCCTAATCAAAGCAGACTTTTGAAATTCACTTACGGTTCAGAGAAATGAAACTTATGCAACTTTATTTATCCAGATGTGCTTATTCGCTAAAGGGAGGGTAAGAATGGAACAAAACTATATATGCATACAGTTCAATATTCGACTAAGGGTAGGGAGAGAGTGGAGCACACTAATAGACACGTTTTGCACAGAAAAACCTTAGTTCTAGAAACAGAGTCAAGGACATAGGAAATTATTTTCTTTATTAGGGAGAGAGAAAGTTTAGATAGACAAACACCCACACACAATATATTTACCTAGAATAGGTTGCAGACTAACCCTGGCCACGGGTCAGTTGGAAAAGGCGGGAAAGGACCCTCAAGGACTTAGACTGCCAGTAGGCGAGCAGGTACGGCTCATGGACAGTCAGGACAGGATAACCCCAGGATTTGGATCAGGACTGGGCTCACCAAGGGTACGACCAACACCTGCAGCTTCGGATGCAACGCCTGCGCTACCCCCTCTCTGCAAGGAATCTGCCAATAACCCCGATTGGGTTTTCGAATCTCCCAGCAAAGTGCTTCGCCAGCACTTAAGGTTTCCCAAACCCCGACTGAGTCTGTGGAAATTACGGACAGAGTGCTCCGCAGCTCTCTGTATCAATCACCTATAGAGTTCGTTGGGTCAGACAATTTCTCTAGCTAAACCTAGGCTAGTTATACTATTTTCGGGTCAGTGTACCACCCACAAATGTTGCAAGTGCAAGGTTCCCTAAATTCTGATTGGTCAGAGGAGAGGGTTAGATCATCTTTTTACCTAAAATTTAGACTTTCTCAGACTTAATATTCATTTTCGACCCCACCTCTTACATTCCAGTTCCCTTGGCATCAGACTTCTACAATATAATAGGGTACACAGTAAGTTATATACAATTGTTGCAAATGCAGGTACAGTTCAGCTTCTGCTTGCTGGGTCGGAGTGCAGGTTCCCAGGAGCATCTTAGCCTTGGCTGCCAGCTGGCTGATTTCCACTGCGGCCAGGTTCATTTCCCCCCATCATGTGACTGGGACCATAAGGACTTCAAATATGGAGTTGTGCCTGTCTCTCCGGCCCAAATGGATGCGTTACATGAAAAGTAAGCGAAAACAATTTTGAATTTCACAAAAAATGAAAACACTGTATACCATGATTGGCTATACTACACCCCTTACTTTATAATATCTATAGCATTAGGAGTTAGGCAGAAAAAACAGCTTTGCGAAAGCAGCACAGCACGCATATAGCATGTGAAAAACAAAGCGGCCATTTTAGCTGTATTGCGCATGAGCAACAGTTTCCCTCCAGAACTGCGAGTGCGTCACATCACATGGGTATGACCGACGCATGCGCAGACTAATTTCCCGCTAAGCAGTGACCATTTTAATGCAAGCGTAGTTAATATGAGTAAATACATATGCAAGTGTCACTGGGACACCCCGTGTAGTGTAATATGTGCAATATTAGTAAGACAAAACAAGTTGATTACAAAGTTAAAGTTATTCGAGGTTCTTGATACAAGCAAGTCGCGTAATGTGCGAATACTTGCTCCATCAATAGCACATGGTAATACATAACACTTCCCCCTTTCTCCCACAAAAATAAAAACAGAATAAATTAAATAAATAAAATATAAATAACTAATAACATAAAATACAACTTGAAAAGAAGCGTTAAAGGCAACTCATTTTTCCAAAGGAAGTAGGTCAAAACAGTACACTAGTTGTGAATATATGTGATGTAATCATCAAGCTTTTTGGGTTTCATGCATACATGTCTAGCACAAGACACCCCTCCTTCTTCAACACATTTTTGAACTTTATGGTGATAACTACTTGGGCATCCAAAATCATTACTTGTGCTAGGCAACTGGGTGGGTATGACAATGGTATCGTTAAATGGGCATAAATCAATTACAGCATCATCAACCCAATCATAGTTGTGCTTGTTTCCATCACTGGTGACTGGTTTATCAACAAGGCCTTTATATAACGCAACTCTATTTACATTCCAGACTTTTCCATAACTCAAAAGAGCAGAGTTGCATACAATCTTAATGACTGAGGGGAGCGGAGTATTTGCTTTCTCCTTTGCGAACAAGTCTCCCCTTCTTCACCTTTACAACATCACCTATTTGCAACTTAATTTTGCTTTTAACGTTAGAGTTGGAGCGTTTTTCTATCAAAAGATTCAGTTTCATCTCTAAAGAATGTTTTACATCTCCTACAGACCATGAAATGATTTCAGTACATTTCAACCAACCCATGTTGTTTTTGGTACGAACAGATCTACCTCTCATATGCTCAAAATGAGAGTAGTTTGTAGATTCACACCTAGTAATTCTGTATGCATTCACCATTTTCCTTAATTCGTCTTTCCAATCATAATCATTACTCAAGGCTAATTCAATAATATTTTTAATCACTCTATTAAAGCGTTCAACGCTTCCGTTACCTTCGGGATGATATAGAGAAGTAGTTCTATGGGTAATACCACTCTCTTTAATAACCTCTCAAATTGCTCACTAGTAAATTGTCCTCCATTATCGGAGATGAGATCTTTTGGAAGGCCTTTTCTAGCGAAAACATCGCCTAAAAATTGTAGTAAGTTGTCAGAATCTGATCTATCCACAATTCTATACTCGGGCCATTTGGAAAAATGGTCAATTGCTACAAAAATGTATCTAGGTGTCCCATCCAAAGCTCTGACTGGACCAAAAATATATTCACTCCGATTCTTTCCCACGGCATACCAGGAACTACGATGGGATGTAATGTGGATTTAAATGTAACTAAGCTTTTGTCTGAATTGGTGCATTCAACACAATCTCGTACCACCTTTTCTATATCTCTGTCAACTCCTGGGTACCAGTATGACTGTTTGATTCTACATTTGATTTTAACAATTCCCATGTGGCTTTCATGACATCATTTAATGACGCACTCCCGAAAAGCATGTGAAGGAATTCGTTTTCCACCCCTGAGTAGAACTCCATCTTCAAGGGAAAGTTTGTTTCTGATCTCCCATAAAGGTAACGGCTCACTAGATAAAGTTGATTTATCAGGCCACCCTTTCCAAATGTAGTCTCTCACTTTAAGTAAGATTACATATTTGGCTGTACTGTCTATCCATTCATCATGTCTGATGCTTGACATTTCATTGTTAAAAATACCAGCGACTAGCCAATCATCCCATTCACACGCTAAATTCTCATAGATGGGTAGGGGACACCTGCTGAGAAAGTCTGCAATTCTGTTTCTAATTCCTGTCGTATACAAAGTCAAATAACTGTACTGAGACCAGAGAAATTCTGGGTAAAACATTATTCAAGCCATGGGATGTCAATACTTTGGTGAGTGGTTTATGGTCCGTCCTCAAAGTTATTCTCGTCCCCCATACAAATTGTCTAAAATGTTTCGGGCCCCAAACACACCCAAGGGCTTCTCTTTCGATGACTGAGTATTTCTCTTCAGTGGGCGTAAGGGATCTAGATGCAAAAGCAACCACACACTAAATATCATTGCTCTGTAACTGGGTTAGGACTGCCCCCAAACCTTTTCCACTGGCATCCGTGGTTATAAACCTCTTTAGCTTAGGATCAAAACCTTGAAGAGCGGGGGCAGAACAAATATCATTCTTAATGCCATCCATGCACAGTTGACATTCAGTACACCAGTTAAATATGGAACCTTTTTTCAGTAACTGTCTGATACAAAACATTTTGCTCGCAAAATTGTAGACAAATTTAGAATAACATTCTGCCATTCCTATAAAGGACCTGACTTCTTCTTTATTCTGTTGTGGAGGAGCATTTCTGATGGCATCTACAAGGTCTGTTTTAGGGCGGATTCCGTGAGCGCTGATCTCATGACCCAAATATGTGACACTTCTCTTTGCAATTTTACATTTGGATTTCTCAGCTGTCAGACCTTTACTATCTAACACTTGCATGACATTGAACAAAACTCCATCACGTTCCATTCTGTTTTTCCTCATAACAAGGATATCATCCTGAAAAAGAAAAAACTTAGACAGACCCGGCCGTTGGCTTTCCGTGCTACGACCAAGGGGGCGATCCAGTCTGATGATTCGACTCGTTCAATAATGCCCTTATCCACTAGCTTTTGAATTTCTATTACAACCTCTTCTTTTATTCCAAGGGGAATGTTTCTTACTTTGTGGGTGCAAGAGATAGCATTTTTTTTAATTATCTCATGTGAGAAACTTTTGAGCTCGCCAATCCCACCTGAAAAACCGTTGGGGAACTTCAAAGCTAATTTGTCTATTAGTTCTTCATCATACAACTGCACACTTAAAACGGGGTTGTCGCAGTTGGGATCTAAATGTATCCCTAGTTCTTCTTGGTCCCACCATCCAAGGAAACACGGGCCAAAGAATGAGACATATAATTTGCACATAGCTTGTCTACCCTTAAATTCAAACAGCAATTATCGAAATCCAAGTAGATCAATAGGTTCACCTGTGTAACTTACTGGGTGTGTATCAGGGCTCTCTAAGTCAGTACCAATTTCCTGACAAAACTGGTTGCTCCAAACATTTCTGTTAACTATGGTGTAGGGGGACCCAGAGTCTGCCATTAATGAGAGTTGAACACCACCCACCTTAACAGGTTTTTTTCTACGTTTGTTACCTGTAGCATTTTCTTCTTTCTCGTGAATGCAACATATAATATTGTCATCATTATCTAAAGAACCCTCATTATGATCTTCTTGCTCACATTCATCAAAAACACATTTTATAGATTTTGACTTATGACACATGCGTACAAAATGACCAGACATTTTACAATATGCGCATTTCTGTCCCAAAGCTGGACATTTCCTATCATTAGCTAAGTGGGAAATGCTACCACAACGGTAACACTTTCCCTTACTTGAAGATGTCTCATTGTGTTTTTCCATAGATTTTTCTTTACCGCTGGATTTGTCATATTTCTTTAAAAACTTTTTAATGGGTTTCGAAACGCTCTTTTTGATGACCTTAACACTATTTTCAATGTTGTCAGACTTGTTTTTAGTTATGACAGTTTTTGCGCATCTAGAAGTGAGTTCTGCTTTACTAATGATGGCACTTATTTCTCGTAAGGAAACGTCGCCATTAACCCATAACTTGTCTTGTCAATGCATTACCAGCTGATCCCGAATTAATTCTTCCTCAATTATGCCAAATTTGCACAATAAAGCTAGTCTTCTAAGTGAAGCAATATAATTTTCTACCTTTTCATGGGCTTCTTGTTTTCTGTGGTAAAAGTTATACCTGTGGACAGCTTTGCAAACAGTAGGTGCGAAATATGCATTAAGATCTGCGATTGCTTGGGCAAATACATTAACAGGTTTTTTTCTACGTTTGTTACCTGTAGCATTTTCTTCTTTCTCGTGAATGCAACATATAATATTGTCATCATTATCTGAAGAACCCTCATTATGATCTTCTTGCTCACATTCATCAAAAACACATTTTATAGATTTTGACTTATGACACATGCGTACAAAATGACCAGACATTTTACAATATGCGCATTTCTGTCCCAAAGCTGGACATTTCCTATCATTAGCTAAGTGGGAAATGCTACCACAACGGTAACACTTTCCCTTACTTGAAGATGTCTCAATAAAGCTAGTCTTCTAAGTGAAGCAATATAATTTTCTACCTTTTCATGGGCTTCTTGTTTTCTGTGGTAAAAGTTATACCTGTGGACAGCTTTGCAAACAGTAGGTGCGAAATATGCATTAAGATCTGCGATTGCTTGGGCAAATACATTAACTTCACTTCCAGTTAATGTTTTCTTTTCAATACAGTTATACACTCCTAAAACGCCAGGTCCCAAACAATGGAGTAGAATTTTCTTTTTCCTTTCAGCTGTAAATTCCTTACTTTTAAATTTGTCTGAATAATTAATCAAATAATCTTGCCACTCTTCCCATCTTTGACTTGAGACTTCGCAATCTTTTATCATGAAAGGTTGAGGAGAGGGTAAGTTCATAGTAGCTGTGGCCATCATAATATATGAAAGTTGCGAAGATTTAATAAGTTCACTTGAATAATTAGTTAAGTAAGAAGAGCAGAAATGTTAAGCCATAGAAAATTTATATCCCATAAGAATGGTAAGCTCACACAATTCACAATGTGTTGTTATAATATGCAAAAATGCAAGTAATGAAAATAATTAGTGCCTAATTGATGCGCGGTGTTCATATCACCGAAGAGTTCACTTATGCAGTATTGGAGTTATTCATAGTTTCAGTAATAGAGTAAAAATGCAGGATTTCACAAAGTATTCACAAGGTTTTTAAACCAAGGATGTTACCTTGTTTGATACGCAGTGTGTGTATCACCGAAGGGTTGAATATTTATAAACTCCAAAATATCTGCAACTGTATGCGCCGATCGCGTATTGTCGTGGAGAACAGTAGTGTAAATAATCAGCAGAAACAAAATGGCGGCATGTAAGGTCAGGACAGCGTGACCCTGCGTTGTGACGTCAAACGTACAAGATCACTGCAACATAGGAAGAAGAACGCTGTTACACCGCTGAACTCCGTATGACAAAGGAAGGAACATGCAGGTCGAAGGATGCCGGGCTTTCAAATAAATACTCTGTCCGCATGGCCGTCTTAAAAGACTTGTGCCAGGAACACCGTTTGTAATCAAAAGATGCATAAAGCGTTGCTCTTAGACAAATGGCTTCACATCGTGGGTACAAATTATTAAGGAAAACAAACCGTATTTTACTCAAGGAGATGGCGCTTTCGTGTAGTCAATCCTGTGAATATTACCAAAATGTGCAGTTAGGGCAATACATAATGCTGATCCAGACCCTATGCGCGATTATGGTTAGGAAGGAACGGAAGGAATTTCTTCTCGAGATTAGAATAACCAAGTCTCGAGTACCCTTTCCGTGTTGATATCCAAATTCGTAGAGTCCAAAATCCTTCCGATAATGGATGTAGAAGAAAAAAAAAACAATACGTAGGGTTTAAGCCATCGTCACCATTGTTACGAATAAATCCAATACACAGATAGTATTCTTCTAGGTTTATTCCTTAACTTAAACCCTCTTCAGAGATCAGGAGAAACAACTACATCCAACCACCAACAGCTCTCCTGCATCAATGTTCACATTCCATTCACACTGTGACCTCATGAAGTGGAACATCAACTATGTCACTTGGAGTGCAATAGAGTGGTACTTGGTAATAGCACATGGTAATACATAACATCTACCTCTCATCATTACAAAAGGAGATAACCCAGCAATGTAATTTTTGGTTATTCTATATGCCCACACAGTTTTATTAACAGCTAACTTCCAATCATTTCCTTCTGAGATGGCACTCTGAATGGTTCCTTTTAATACTCTGTTGAATCTTTCTACAGTACCATTTCCGCTAGGATTATAAAGTGCTGTTGTTTTATGTTTTAGACCAATTCTACAAAAATACGTCTCAACTGAAGAAGACATAAAGTGTACACCATTATCACTTAACAGTGTGATAGGAATACCTTCAGATAAAAATGTGCTGTCTAGAAATTCTAAAACCGTGTCTGATTCAGCTCTACCCACAATCTCAATAATAGGCCATTTGGTGAATAAGTCTATAAAAACAATAATGTATTCTTTAAACTCACCAATAGGACCCATAATGTCAATTGCAACATTTTCCCAAGGTTGATTTGGTATTTCCCCTATAGACATGGGAGGTTTCAATGTGTTGAATGTCTTATCTGCCGCAGAGCATACAACACATTTGTCCACAAATGCTTCAACTGCTTTATCTTTGGGAGGCCACCAAAATTTCTCTTTTACTATATTCTTTGTCCTTACCACCCCAAAATGTCCTTCGTGGCATAAACTTAAAACCCAATTTCTAATGCCTTCTCGGTGGAATAACTTTACCACCTCTGAAAACAATGTCATTATCAAAAGACAATTCTGATCTAACATTCCAAAAGGTCCTACAAACTTTAGTCAAAAATTCTTTTTTCGGTCACCCTTCTGACATGTACTTAATAACATCTAATAATACCTTGTCTAACAAGTGTTTTTCACTCCAATCCTTACAATCTAAAGCAGATAAACCCGAATCATGTACTAAAGCGACCTTATAAACACCCTGTGTCTTCCTCACATGCCTCTAAAGGATTTGGTAACCTTGATAGACAATCAGCAATTAAGTTTTCTTCCCTGGAAGATAAACGATTTTGTATATATAATATTTCATCCTCATGGACATTCTCGCTAATCTAGAAGATGCAGATGAAATGCCTTCCGTAGAGAGTAATTTAATCAATGGCTTGTGGTCACTACAAACTACAACAGGTTTCCCCCAAATAAATGCTCTAAAACGGTCAAGTTCCCAGGCACAAGCCAAAGCCTCTCTTTCTTTTATAGGGTATTTTTCCTCAGTGGGCAAGATCGACCTTGATGCAAATAAAATGATGTTTTCTTTTCCATTGTCATCCTTTTGAGAAAGGACTGCTCCTAGGCCTTTATTGCTTGCATCTGCTTTGACATATGAATTAAGGTCAAAACTTTTCAAATGTGGTACTTTCTCTAAAAATTCTTTAATGTACTGGAACTCCTCTTCACACAAAGGATCCCAACAAAATTGCATATGTTTTTTTAGAAGTTGTCTAATGTTAAATACTTTCCCAGCAAAATTTGGAATAGATTTTGCACAGTATTCTGTTACACCTAAAAAGGATCTAACCTCATCTTTACTAAGTGAGTGATGGGACATTCATAATGGCATCAATCAAAGCTGGTTTTGGTGTAACACCTTCCTCACTTATAATGTGGCCTAAATATGGCACACTTCTTTCTGCAAATGTGCACTTACTTAATTCAACTGTTAAACCCTTATTATTTAAAATATCCAAAACATTTTGTAACGTCTCACCATGCTGGTTTCTTTCATTCCCAAAAACTATAATGTCATCCTGGAAAAATAATACTCCTTTTTCCTTGCCAAACAAATTGTGCATAAGTCTTTGAAAATCGGTCGCGGCCAAAGCCAATCCAAACAGCATACGTTTGTATTGGAAGCGCCCAAATGGAGTAATAAAGGCTGTAATTTTCCTGGATTTTTCTGATAAAAGAATCTGGTGGTATGCATTTGAAAGGTCTATGGTTGAAAACCACGAAGCACCTTTAAGGGAAGAAACCATTTCAGTTATTTTAGGCAAGGGAAAACGGTCCATAAGTATTTTGTTATTCAAATAACGTAATTCTACACATAGACACATTTTTCCGTTGCTCCGTCGTGCTACTACAACCGGAGAAATCAAGTCAGAGCTCTCCACTGGTTCTATTACATCCATGTTTTTAAATCATTCCAGTTCTTTAGAAACATCGTCACATATCATCATGGGTACCATCCTCATTTTGTGTATCTTTGGTATAGCATCTTGTTAAAGAAACAATCTTGTGTTAAAAACCATCAAGTGCACCCAATTGTTCTTTAAAAACGTTTGGAATTTTTTCCCCAATTCTTTGCTCATAGACATACCTTCATCCATTACTAGCACTTGATCAACACTAGTAGGATCTAAAATAATGCGTTAGTGGTCATGCCAGCCTAAGACTGAGGGTCCATTCTTGGCTACATACAACTTTCCTCTTGCATGTCTGCCCTTGAATGCAAAAAATAACCATCTATAACCGATGAGGTCTATTTTTTCACCCGTAAAGCTTTCTGGATTAATATCAGGGGGGGATACAAATTCTCCAATTTTTTCTTTAAAATTTTCCCTCCATAGTTCTTCATTTACGATAGTGAAAGGAGAACCAGAATCTGCATATATTTTTATTCGAGCTCCACCCA
The DNA here is from genome assembly GCF_964263255.1 of Lissotriton vulgaris. Classification (NCBI taxonomy): domain Eukaryota; kingdom Metazoa; phylum Chordata; class Amphibia; order Caudata; family Salamandridae; genus Lissotriton; species Lissotriton vulgaris. Next base: position 117,269 of record NW_028254584.1, read on the forward strand.
TGGACATGTTACATTCTGGTTTCCCTCTAGTGCTCTTGTCATCAATATTTATTGCTAATCTTTTCTTTTCAGAGAGATTTAAAGCACTTCTATGTTCATCATTATTTTCTTCTTCATCACTACTATTAGAGCTTTTACTATCATGTATACATTTTACTTTTAAGTTCTTTTTGCGGTAAAACTTTGAAAAACTACCTACTACACCACAGTTCATGCATTTTTGTTTGATGGCTGGGCAAGACTTGCTGTAGGCTAAATGATCTCTACTACCACATCGATAGCATTTCCAATCTGATTTTTTGGTTTTCTAATCTGAGTTATTTGGTTTCCCTTTTTGCTCAACTCCATTTTTACAATCAACTTTTTTACTGTTAACTTTGCAAACACATGACTCTTCCTTCTCAGGATGTTGTAATTCATTTGCACATCTTCCAGAGATTTCTGCTTTCCTCACTATATTGACAACTTGTTCCAAAGGTGAATCTGCATTTATCCACAAGCGATCTTGAATGGTACTGTTATTACTATGCATTACCAATTGATCTCTTATAAAATCATTGTGGTTGGTTCCGAATTTACAATCAATGGTAGGTTTTTTGAGTTCAGGTATGTAATCATCAACTGCTTCACCTTTAGGTTGTTTACGCTGAAAGAATTTATATCTGGTGATACCAATGCACACTTTAGGTGTAAAATATTTGTCTAGGTCTTGAAGGGCTACTAAAATGGATTAGAGTCACCAGTGATTGTACTTTTTGGCATTCTGTTATATGTTTTTAAACCAATTGGTACTAACGAGAGTAAAAGAATTCTCTTTTTTTGTTCTGCAGACATTTTTTTATTTCCGTCTATTGCTGCAATATAATTCGAATATGTTTTCTTAAATGTATTCAATGTGTAAGCATGAAATTTCCCACCTATTATCTGCTCAAGGGTGGACTATTCTGTAGTTTCACACTCCTTTGTGTGAGATTCCAGTTTCACACTCTTCCGTGTGAATTTTACATTGTACTGAGCTGTGAAACTGATGAAAAACAGTGAACAAAATGGCCTCTGTTGTAGGTCACACAGCGTGACTTCGCTAGCGTGCGTAGTGTGCTCGCGTACTTGAACGCTCCTCCGTTCAGCGCACGTTAAGAAAACTCGCGTCACTGCTCACAGCTTGAATGTAAACAGCGCGAGTGCTCGTCGGATCCTGCTCTACATCAAAAGATGCAGGATTCTTTTAACGGTGTACGATCTACAGTGGATCCAAGATCCCATGCTGAATAAAGTAAGAAAATGAATCCTTCTTCAAGAAGCTTTTACATTTCAACTTTTTCGTTGTCACACTGCTTTCTGCTGGTATATGAAGTCTTTTGAAGGATTTAGGATAACATTCCCAAAACTTTGCTTCTTCCGTAAAATTAAATTAATCAAATAAATATCCTCCAAGGTTGGTGTGGTATCTTCTTATCTGCTGGGACTGCCACTGCGACGGTCACCCCTGCCCTCTGCACCACCTTGGAACGCGCGGCAGTGACATCACTTAGAATGTCACTGTAGAGAGCGTTCCAAGGCGAGCGCCGGCATACTCTTGACGGGGCGTTTGAGGCAAGCCAGCTGTGATTGGAAGGAGCACGAGTGTTCTCCACGTTGGATTTAACCTCTGCCTACTTTCAGATCAGACTTCACGAGGATTCCCAAGAGCTTACGGCGTTCGTGACCAGGGCCGGACTGGGAACCAGAACCGGCCCTGGCAAAGTGCTCGGCCGGCCCCCCTCCGGGAGGAGAGGGGAGGGGGGAGAGGTGTGACCCCGCTCTGTGCCAGGGCCGGTTTTCGGCCGTTTTTGTTATGGGGCCGTTTTTGCAGCATAACGGCCCTGTAACAAAAACGGCCCCAGGGGCCCAAAACCGGCCCCCAACCATGCGGCCCACCGGGGAATTGCCCGGTGCCCTCAACGGCCAGTCCGGGCCTGTTCGTGACACCCATGGGGGCCTACAAATTCAAGAGGATGCCGTTCGGCCTGTTCTCGGCTGCATCGGTTTTCCAAAGACTGATGAGTAACATTCTCAGCGGCATCCCTGCTGTGTTGTGTTACCAAGATGACATGCTCATATTTGGTGAAGACGACAAACAACACGACAACAGGTTAAGACAAGTGCTGGCGAGGTTCAGGGAACAGGACTTAACGGTGAAGAGAGAAAAATGTTGGTGTGAGGAGCTTGACTTCTTGGGACACAAGATAACGACGAGAGGCATTCAGCCTAAAGCGGAGCTCCAGGACACCATAATCGGTTTGGCCCCACCAAAAAACAAGGAAGAAATCAAATCATTCATGGGCATGCTGGAGTTCTACAGCAAGTTTGTGCAGAATTTTGCAAGCAGGACGTATGCCATACGCCAACTACTGAAAAGAGACGTGAAGTTCGTGTGGAATGAAGAATGCCAGAGGGAGTTCAATGAGGTGAAGAAAGCCCTAGCAGGAGCCCCTAGCCTAAAAACGTTTATACCAAATAGGAAAACGGTTATAACGACTGATGCGAGCTCTAAGGGACTAGGAGCGGTCCTGACCCAGATGGGCATGGGCGGAGAGGAGACAATAGCCTTCGCATCGAGATCTCTCAAGAAGTCTGAGGTGAACTACTCTGTGATTGAGAAGGAAGCCTTAGCTGTGCACTGGGCTGTGAACAAATTCCGGGACTTCCTCTGGGGTGCAAAGTTCAATCTGAGGACGGGTCACAAACCTCTGGGAGAGGTCTTCAACAAAAAAGGACTGAACGCCATCTCTAGTAGAATCAGACGCTGGGTGGTGAACCTTCAGGAGTATACGTTTGATGTTGAATATGTTCCTGGGGCGAAGAATCTGGCTGCTGACTGCCTCTTGCGCCTGGTGGGTGAAATGGGGGAAGAACAAGTAGACGGAGACAACGACGAAGATCAGGACGAGACACTGGCAGAAAAGGTATCACCCAAGGAGCTGAAGGTGAGGTAAACTGGAAAAAAGCTCTAAGAAACGATGACCTGTTGAGGATGGTGATTGAGAAGGTAAAGGGTAACTGGAATCACCAAGACAAACAGAATGACACCCTACGACCGTTTTGGATGGTCAGGGACGAACTATCCATCTCCGATGAGTGTCTGTTCCCGGGCACAAGGCAGATCTCTCCCAGTGTGTTAAGGGAATATCTTATCGATCTTGCCCACGAGGGACACTTGGGAATCACTAAAACCAAGCAGAGAATGCGGGAAGACTACTGGTGGCCAAACATGGACAGCATGATTGAGAGAAAAGTCAGGGACTGTATACCATGCACCGCGAGTGACAAAGTCCTGAAACAATACACACCTCCCCTGCAATGCAGACCACCACCGGCGGGGCCTTGGGAAGAAGTGGCATTGGACATAATAGGGCCGCTCGCAGGTGAACTTCTCACCCCCTACATCCTGGTGCTCGTGGACCTGTATTCCAGGTGGCCAGAGGTGAAGTTAGTGTCTGAAATAACCACAAAAGTGGTCATAGAGTTCGTGCAAGAACTGTTTCTCCGAGAAGGTCTACCAAGTAGTCTCCTGACAGACAATGGGGTACAGCTTTGCTCGAAAGAGATTGGAGAATTCCTTGAGAACAATGGGATTATGCACAAACGTTGCGCACTGTACCACCCTGAGACCAATGGAATGGTAGAAAGATTCAATAAGACGCTCAAAGAAGGCATCCAACTGGCAAGAACCAATGGTCTGAACTGGAAAGAGGAGATGAGAAAACGTCTAGAGGCGTATCGCCTAACTCCTCACCAAACAACGGGGATCACCCCCTTCGAACTACTCAGAGCTAGGAAGCCCAACACGAACATATCACCAGGTTGGATGGGGTGGCAGAAGGGGTGGACAGGGCACACTAGAGAAACTCAAGGGCTGGATAAGCAGCACAAAGCCATGATAGAGAGGAAAGAAAGGTTTGACAGGCTACACTCGGTGAAAGAGGTTGGGTTCAAGGTAGGGGACACAGTGAGAATCAGAGCACCTACAGTCAGAGCGCATTGGTCTAAATTCACTAAACCAACGAAGATTGTAAAACTGTTCAAAAATGCGGTAAAGACCCAGGAGGGGAAGATATGGAATCTAGGAAGGGTGGCTAAATGCCACGTCCCTCCCGAAGTCATTGATAAAGAGGTCATGGGTGAGGTGCCGACCCGGGGGGAAGGGAGCCTACCCGCGAGGGTGTGTTGTGGAGAACCTCATGCCTCACGCAGAAGTAGTCCGAGGGTGGTGAGACGCCCCAAACATCTGGATCAATATGTGACTATGTAATTGCTCACCATGTTGGTGTGTTGTTTCCGATACTGCATGTGTTAAAGTTTGTAGGGTAGGGGGATGTGTGGTATCTTCGTATCAGCTGGGACTGCCACTGCGACGGTCACCCCTGCCCCCTGCACCACCTTGGAACGCGCGGCAGTGACATCACTTAGAAGGTCACTGTAGAGAGCGTTCCGAGGCAAGCGCCGGCAGACTCTTAACGGGGCGTTTGAGGCAAGCCAGCTGTGGCTGGGGTTCCGTATCTGTTTACTTATTTGATTTAATAAACCATCTTGCTCATCCTTCACCCGTGCCTCAGCCTCGGTCATTTCTACAGTTGGGTTGATGTCCTCCAGCTTGTCACCACATAATGTAGTATTAACCAGTCAGATATTGATAATGAAAAAAGCTTCTTTAATCCACGCACAGGAAACATGTGTGTCTCTTCCAGCAGCAGCAACAGTACTAACTGGAATACTCACATCACTTGGAAGCATTCAAATACATTCTATCTCTGTGGTAACCTGACAGTACATTGTAATACATTCTAGTAACTAAACACATCTATTAAAGACACATATACAACAATATTATATATCACTGATGTACGTAATCATATAATTACTAGTGTTAAAACCTCTGTTTATACTCAATTACATTGCAGCCACAAACTCTACAGATAGCATTTCATTATAGACCATTTGAAAATCATTTTGTATTGTGATGTATGGCATGTGGAATGTTCAAGTAATATTTATATGATGCCATGGAATGTTTGAAGGATTTGAACATTTATACGTGTTTAGGAACTGTGCTATCATCACCTGTGTGTGGGCCTCATTCATATATTTATTTTTATTTTGTTTGCAGATTTATATAGCGCAAACTCGACCCGGAGGTGTTGGGCTTGGTGCTTATTGACGGCATTGGGGAGCTTTATATGACAACCAGTTACGTTACACAAGAACACATTCATATTTTTTTGGTAGGCACGGGGAGATTAAGGGCCTCATTTATGAAGGCCTTGCGCCACTGGTACGTCACTTTTTCCCATTTTAAAAGTGACGCACCGGCGGTGCAAGACCTTCATAAATAAGGCCCTAAGGGCTATATGTATCAAGATACCCATTTGCGATTCTCAAATATCGATTTTTAAGAAATCGCTATTTGAGAATCGCAAATGGGTATGTATGTACAAAATCGCATCGTTTTTGCGATTCCTTAGAATTCCTTAATTGCGATTAGCAAATTGCGAATCACAATTAAGGAATACTTTCCCATTCATTTCTATGGGCCAGGAGGCCCATAGGAATGAATGGAAAGTTATTCTCAATTTGCGATTCGCAATTTGCTATTCGCAAATTGAGAATAATTTCATGGGTGCCGGGGTGTCCAAAGGACACCCTGTTGCACCCCTGAAATATGCATGGGTGCACATGTGGCGCACATACATGCCCTAAGGGCATGTATGTGCGTCACATGGCACTTTGAAAAATGCAAAAATGTGAATTTTTCTAGGAATTCGCTACTTACCACCAACTAGAAGTTGATGGTAATTTGCGATTCCTAAAGGGAATTTTGCAATTTTTTTTTGCTACATACATTGCATTTAAGGAATCGCAAAATTTGCGATTCCTTAAATGCAATTGCAAAATAAGGAATCGCAAATTTTGCGATTCCTTATTTTGCACCAGTTTTGCTTCATACATTCCATTTAGCAAATTCGCATTCGCAAAGGCCGAAATGATTGCGAATTTGCAGGATACATATGGCCCTAAGTGATTGCCCAGAAACCTTTCATCCTGAGCCCACGCCAAGGTTCGCACTTGGTTCCCCAGCTCCAAGTTCAGCAGCTCTAGCCATAAGGCCACATCCTTTTCCCCAATGTTAATAAAGCCATATTAACATTATTTCGTGGTGATTCCTGACACAACAAATTGGCAAAGAGCTGAAGTTGAGATCCACAATTTATTTTGAATGAATTTCTATGAGGAGCGTGCAGCTAACAAAAGACGGCTTAAGGAAATTTAGCGGAACACATTCAAGCAGTTTGTAGTTTCAGGGTGGCTAATAAACGTTGAGGCAGGAATGTGATGATTCAAAAAATAGTTTATTTTTCAGATAAGCCCAAAGGTAGAAGACCCACAGCTATCAGGCCAGTTGCCCCAGAGAGTTCTGCCCTTTCTCCTGGCAACCGGAGATAGGTTCTAGGATGAAACCTCATTACATAACAGATAACATTGAAATGACATGGCATGGTAACACCATGCACAATAGATGGAGGCAATGGTTGAGCAGTCACGAGCAGCGCAGAGGCACGCAGCTGCAATAGAAGCAGGATACAAAAGCTCCTTTGGGCGCGCAGGGCTAATGGTAAGGAATATTTACTGTAACCAGTAGTAAGAAAAATTTAATTCATGCAGCTTTAAGAAGAACGTAGAAGGTGCATAAACCACTTGCCTTACTGTAAAATAGAAGTTATGATATGTTATGTTAAGAATAGATTTATAGAGCGCACAGCTACTAAGAGAGTATCCCGGCACTGAGACAGAATACCAAATGCTAAGAGTGGAGGAGAGTAAAAAACAGAAAGAGAAAAAAAACAGGTAAGAAACAGTTAAGTTGTTTGTTGGAACAACCAGGTCTTCAGTTGTTTCCTTAAGGTCAACAGACTAGTAGCTTGCCTAAGTGGAAGAGGCAGCTTATTACAGAGTCCGGCCATTTGCACTCGAAAAGAGTGGCCGCCTTTACGGGCTCTGAAACACTTCGGGGTGAGCATAAGATGTTGATGAGCGGATCTAAGAGATCTGGCCGGTACACAACCAGAGACTCTTTTGCAAATGTACATTGCTCCTAGGCCGTGCTGAGCTTTGAAAGCCAGGACCAGCGCCTTAAAGCGAATTCTGCTGCGAACAGGCAGCCAATGCAGGATCCTGAGATGGTGGGAGGTCCGGTCTCTGAGCCCAAGACTCAGAATAGTCCTGGCTGCCGCGTTCTGCACCACCTGCATTCTGTTTAATAGGAACTCCGGGAGGTCCAAGTACAGGACATTAGCATAGTCTAATCTTGACATAATGAGGGCCTGAATAACAATTTTTCTGTGTGAGGTCTGTAGTAGAAACAAAAACCTCTGTAACATTTTTAGGAGGCCGAAACAGATCCCTGCTACCACCTGAACCTGGGGTGCCATAGAGAGAGTGTCATCTATTTTTACACCCAGGTTCTTTTAAGGCCTGACTGCTGCCTGGGGGGGGCGACATGTCTTGAGGCCACCATTGTTTCCAGACATCCAGCGGCGGGGAGCCGAAAAAAAGAATTTCTGACTTGTCTGAGTTGCATTTCAGATGGTTGTATTTAAACCAAGCAAAAGTTTCTTTCAGGCATTTGTTGATCTTCTCCCCATTAAATTCCTCTCCCTTGAGTGTCATCGGCATATGATATTATTGTGACCTCATTCTCTTCGGCCAGGGTAGCCATGGGGGCCATGTACAGGTTGAAAAGTACATGGCTCGAAATGGAGCCCTGTGGCACACCCAGGCTCAAGGATGGTATACTGGCCGAGAAAGGAGGTGACAAGACCTCCTGATTTCTGCCATCTAGGAAAGAGTTGAGCCACTTCAGCACTGTGCCCACAAAACCGCAATCCCTTCGCCTCTGCAAAAGGAGGCCGCGGGGCACGGTGTCGAAAGCCACCGAGAGGTCTAACAGGACCAGGACCGCTTTGCCACCTGCGTCCAAAGTCTTTTTAATGGAATCTGATACCTCCAACAATGCTGTCTCAGTACTGAGATTCTGCCTGAAGCCTGACTGGCTAGAGTGAAACAGATTGTTCGCCTCCGCAAAATTGCTGATCACAGTGTGAACATATTTCTCGACTGTTTTAGCAAAAAACGGCAGAAGAGAAATAGGTCTACAATTAGTTAGTACTGTGGTATCAGCCGTGTTTTTTTTTAAATAAAGAAATTATCTTCGCACTCTTCCAGCCTGCTAATTCCTGTCCCTTAGAGAGGGAAGTATTCAGCACGCAGTTTACGGTGGGATTCAAGATCTTGGCCATGGATGCCAGAAATTTGGCTGGGCAAGGGTCCACCGGCGAGCCATATTTCAGGCCCTTCATTATTGCCAGCGATGTCACTAGCGGCATAGGCGGGAAGGTGGAGAGGAAAGCCCTATCTTTCGAGGCGATCTGTAAAGTGGATGACACCTCCATCACAACTAGGTCGCCAAATGCGGATTGTATAGTTACAATTTTTGAATAGAAAAAATTAGCTAGATTACCAATCCACTCATCAGAAGCGGGGGGTGTGGGGGGGGGCAGCCTGGTCTCAGCCTCGGTCAAGTTAAGCTTTTGACGATGCTCAAAATTTCTCTGCTTTATTATCTGCAGATTCAATTTTTGAGGCAAAAAAGCTCTTCTTAGCTGCCTGTATCGTTCTATGGTAGTCTCTTAAGGCCTTTTTGTAGTTCTTTTTATTTTCTGCCTTAAAATCCTTCCTCCAGGCTCTTTCCTGACGTTTGCAGTCCTTTCTGAATTGACGTAGGATGTCGTTGAACCAAGGGGCTGAAAGTCTAATTGCTCTTATGGGGCGTGAGGTGGGGGGAGCAAGGGTCAAAGTGCCCAGTGCAATCCACTCAACTAGAACCTCTGCATCCTTTAAACTGCAGAAGCGAGGAGGTTTTCAGCTAGAGGGTCCAAGGTCGACGACATTGCCAGGAGAAAATGTCAGCCAAACCCCAAGCCTGGTACCAGATGTAGTATTAGGGTGGCTAACTGGTGTGAATGTTTGACATTGTGCAGCATTCTGTCCATCAATTGTTCTTTTTGCATTTGTCACCCCGAGTGGGACAGGTATGCCCAGACATTAGTCCCGTGCTCTCCATGCTAGCTTGATGAGGGGTGATGCCCGCAACCGGCCAAAGTATGCTTGTTTCCTGGGTTGGCAGTTCGGGCTAGCCGTTCCGATGGGGAACAGGGTCAAGGCTGTTTTGCATATGGCTGGGTCTGAACTGAAATGTCATGGGGAGCAAAATACCATGGATTCAGGCTCAGATCTCTGTACTGGGGTGAATGTTTATCATTGTGCAGCATTCTGTCCATCAATTGTGCTTTTTGCATTTGTCACCCCGAGTGGGACGGTAAATGAAAGATGTGGGCCCCATGCTCTCCATGCCCCTAGAGTCAAGCTAGCTTGGTGATTTAATTTGATTTGATTTGTGATTTATAAAGCGCGCGATTGCCCATGGGCGTCTTGGCGCTGAGTAGATGTAGTAGACCAGCTAGCTTCCGATTAAAAGTTACAAGCCGCAGTGAACAGCCAGGTTTTTATCTCTTTCCTAAATGATAGTAACATAGGGCTGTTTTTAATTGTCGTTGGGAGCATATTCCATGTCCTAGCTGCGTGTAGTAGAAAGCTCCTCCCTCCCACCGGACCTGTTTAAATATAGGCACCTGAATCAGTTTTTGGTGACTGGATCTCAAGGACCTGGAAGGCTCATATCATTTCAAATGATTTTTCAGGAACTGACAACCCATTCCATGGAGGGCTTTGTATGTCAAACACAAGGATTTGAATTTTACTCTTTTTCCAATTGGGACCAGTGGAGATCTTTCAATCTATGCGATATTGGTTCATACTTGGGAATGTCCAACACCAGCCTGGCTGCTGCATTTTGTAAATGTTGTAGTGTTGCCAGCTGCTTGACCTGGATCCCAGCATATAGTGCGTTTCCGAAGTCCAGCCTAGGCAGAGCGAGTGTAGATACCACTATTTTGAACGACTCCTGGGGAATGAACAGTAAAAGTTTCCTGATCATTTTGAGAATGTACCAGATAGAAGAGGCTAATTTGTTCGTTTGTGCCTTATATGTCAACTTGGTGTCCAGGAGTACTCCTAGGTTTCTAACTTTATTAACTGGGGATGGACGCTGGCCCAGGCTGTCAGGCTGATGATGATGGGTGATGCTCCGAAATCTGTCCCAGGATGCTTGTTTCCAGTCCAGGGAGGATCTGGCTTGGCAGTTCATGCTGGATTGTTCCCATGGGGAACAGGGTCAAGGCTGGTTTGTATATGGCTGTGTCTGAACTGGAATGGCAAGCAAAAAAACAATGAATTTAGGTCCAGATCTCTGTGCTGGGTGAATGTTTGCCGTTGTGAGCATCGTGTCCATCCATTGTTCTTTTTGCATTTTACACCCCGAGTGGAACGGGTATGCCCAGATGTGGGTCCCACGCTCTCCATACCTCTAGAGTCAAGCTAGCCTGGTGATGATGGGTGATGCTCCGAAACCGGTCCCAGGATGCTTGTTTCCAGTCCGGAGAGGACCTGGCCTGACAGTTCATGCTGAACTATTCTCATGGGGAATAGAGCAAGACTGGTTTGTATATAGCTGTGTCTGGACTGGAATGGCACGGGGAGAAAAAAAACAATGAATTTAGGCCCAGATCTCTGTACTGGGGTGAATGTTTGATATTGTGCAGCATTCTGGCCATCAATTGTTCTTTTTACATTTGTGACCCCGCGTGGGACAGGTATGCCCAGACTGGCTTGTGTTCTCTCCAACACACTGGAGTCAAGCTGGCCTGGCTGATGAGGGGTGATTCCCTGAAACCAGTCCGAGGATTCTTGTTTCTAGTCCGGGGAGGACCTGGACTGGCAGTTTGGGCTTGACTATTCCTATGGAGAACAGGGTCAAGACTGATTTGCACATGGGTGGCTCTGAACTGGAATGGCATGAGAAGCAAAAAACTGATGGATTTAGGCCCAGATCTCTGTACATGGGTGAACGTTTGACATTGTGCAGCATTCTGCCCATCAATTGTTCTTTTTGCAATTGTCACCCCGAGTGCGATGGGTATGCCCAGACGTGGGTCCTGTGCTCTCTCTATGCCATTGCAGTCAAGCTAGCCTGGCTGATGAGGGGTGATGCCCCAAAACCGGTCCCGGGATGCTAAGTTCCAGTCCAGGGAGGATATGGCCTGGCAGTTTAAGCGGAACTGTTCCCATGGGGAGCTGGCTCAAGACTGATTTGCGTATGGCTGGGTATGAACTGGAAAGGCATGGGGAGCAAAAAAATAATGGATTTGGGTCCAGATCTCTGTACTGGGGAGAATGTGAAACATTGTGCAGCATTCTGTCCATCAATTTTTCTTTTTGCATTTAACAAACAATGAGGCATCAATAGTTTATTCTTCAGATATATTCCAAGGTTGAGTACCCATAGCTAGCAGGACAGTTGCTCGGGAGAAAACCCATAGGGTTGTGCCCTTTCTCCTGGCAACCTGAGATAGATTCTAGAATGGAACCTTAATACATAACAGGGAACGTTGTAATTACCTGCCATATTAACAAGATGCACAATCAAAGGAATAAGAGGAACGGACACTACACGGTTTGAAAGTATTCCTTGTAAATGGTTTTGCGAGGGGCTGGCGTGGAAGTATCTTATTGCTCAAGCGATTATTATGACTGTTTCGCTTCGCGAAAAATGTTAAAGTTTACTGTTTATTTCAGTAGCGGCATCTCACCGAAGGCAGCGGTTTGTGTGGCATAATATCAAATGAGCTTGCAGTGCTCATGTGCTGCTGGTTCTGTAGTGCATGCTGTAACTAAGGAGTGTATCACGTGGTCAGCACCTCATACGCTGCGTACGTTTAACATGACAGGTGGCCATCTTGAATTGGGTTCTTTTACCAATTTATCATACGTGCTTACTATTTGAAAAGTGTAAGGGTCACTGAATGTGAGACGGAGCAGCATATCAGAATCAGAGCGAGGGAAAATTAACAACAATGCTATTGTGCAGTGGTGAGAAATATATTTAATAAGAAAGTTTTTTAGCATGCAGTAATCCTACGTTACAAAAAGTTAATGAAATTGGCAAAGGCATTGACCGGTATTTGATTTTATCCAGAGCTCTGTCTTCTGATAGTGCGCATTCTTCTAATGTGTTTTCTTTAAGTATGGGCGAAATTTGCGAATTCGCGGTATGCAAATTCGTGCAAAATCGTAACCGCCATTCGCAAAATTCGCAAATTCCGTGAACTCGCAGATTTTTTTTGGCAGTTTGCGATGGCTTTTTACAAGTTTGGGAACGTGAACTTACTTGTGTGTTCGCAATGGTCGGGACCATGTTGTTTGTTCGCGACCCTGTGGTTCATCACGGCCACCCAGAGGTTCACCACTGCCACCCTCTGGTTCATCACAGCACCCTCTGGTTCATCACAGCACCCTCTGGTTCACCACTGCCACCCTCTGGTTCACCACTGCCACCCTCTGGTTCATCAGAGCACCCTCTGGTTCATCACAGTACCCTCTGGTTCACCACTGCCACCCTCTGGTTCACCACGGCCACCTTCTGGTTCACCACTGCAACCCCCTGGTTCACCACTGTCACACTCTGGTTCACCACTGTCACCCTCGGGTTCATCACTGTCACCCTTTGGTTCACCACTGCCACCCTCTGGTTCATCACTGTCACCCTCTGGTTCATCACTGCCACCCTCTAGTTCACCACTGCTACCCTCTGGTTCACAAATGCCACCCTCTGGTTCATCACAGCTCCCTCTGGTTCATCACAGCACCCTCTGGTTCACCACTGCCACCCTCTGGTTCATCACTGCCACCCTCTGGTTCACCACTGCCACCCTCTGGTTCATCACAGCACCCTCTGGTTTATCATAGCACCCTATGGTTCACCACTGCCACTCTCTGGTTCACCACTGCCACCCTCTGGTGCACCACTGTCACCATCTGGTTCATCACTGCCACCCTCTGGTTCATCAATGTCACCCTCTGGTTCATCACTGCCACCCTCTGGTTCACCACTGCCACCCTCTGGTTCACCACTGCCACCCTCTGGTTCATCACAGCACCCTCTGGTTCATCACAGCACCCTCTGGTTCACCACTGCCACCCTCTGGTTCACCACTGCCACCCTCTCGTTCATCATTGTCACCCTCTGGTTCAACACTGCCACCTCGCGGTTCATCACAGCACCCTCTGGTTCATCACAGCAGCCTCTGGTTCACCACTGCCACCCTCTGGTTCACCACTGCCACCCTCTGGTTCATCACTGCCACCCTCTGGTTCATCACTGCCACCCTCTGGTTCACCACTGCCACCCTCTGGTTCACCACTGCCACCCTCTGGTTCATCACAACACCCTCTGGTTCATCACAGCACCCTCTGGTTCACCACTGCCACCCTCTGGTTCACCAATGCCACCCTCTGGTTCATCACAGGACCCTCTGATTCATCACTGCCACCCTCTGGTTCATTAGAGCACCCTCTGGTTCACCACTGCCACCCTCTGGTTCATCACTGTCACCCTCTGGTTCATCACTGCCACACTCTGGTTCATCACTGTCACCCTCTGGTTCTTCACTGCCACCCTCTTGTTCACCACTGCCACCCTCTGGTTCACCACTTCCACCCTCTGGTTCACCACTGTCACCCTAGGGTTCATCACTGTCACCCTCTGGTTCATCACTTCCACCCTCTGGTTCATCACTGTCACCCTCTGGTTCATCACATCCACCCTCTGGTTCATCACAGCACTCTCTGTTTCACCACTGCCACCCTCTGGGTCATCACTGCCACCCTCTGGTTCACAACTGCCACCCTCTGGTTCATCACAGCACCCTCTGGTTCGTCACTGCCACCCGCTGGTTCATCACTGCCACCCTCTGGTTCACCACTGCCACCCTCTGGTTCATCACAGCACCCTCTGGTTCATCATAGCACCCTATGGTTCACCACTGCCGCTCTCTGGTTCATCACTGCCACCCTCTGGTTCATCACAGCACCCTCTGGTTCATCACAGCACCCTCTGGTTCACCACTGCCACCCTCTGGTTCACCACTGCCACCCTCTGGTTCATCACTGTCACCCTCTGGTTCATCACCTCCACCCTCTGGTTCATCATAGCACCCTATGGTTCACCACTGCCACTCTCTGGTTCACCACTGCCACCCTCTGGTGCACCACTGCCACCCTCTGGTTCACCACTGCCACCCTCTGGTTCATCACAACACCCTCTGGTTCATCACAGCACCCTCTGGTTCACCACTGCCACCCTCTGGTTCACCAATGCCACCCTCTGGTTCATCACAGGACCCTCTGATTCATCACTGCCACCCTCTGGTTCATTAGAGCACCCTCTGGTTCACCACTGCCACCCTCTGGTTCATCACTGTCACCCTCTGGTTCATCACTGCCACACTCTGGTTCATCACTGTCACCCTCTGGTTCTTCACTGCCACCCTCTTGTTCACCACTGCCACCCTCTGGTTCACCACTTCCACCCTCTGGTTCACCACTGTCACCCTAGGGTTCATCACTGTCACCCTCTGGTTCATCACTTCCACCCTCTGGTTCATCACTGTCACCCTCTGGTTCATCACATCCACCCTCTGGTTCATCACAGCACTCTCTGTTTCACCACTGCCACCCTCTGGGTCATCACTGCCACCCTCTGGTTCACAACTGCCACCCTCTGGTTCATCACAGCACCCTCTGGTTCGTCACTGCCACCCGCTGGTTCATCACTGCCACCCTCTGGTTCACCACTGCCACCCTCTGGTTCATCACAGCACCCTCTGGTTCATCATAGCACCCTATGGTTCACCACTGCCGCTCTCTGGTTCATCACTGCCACCCTCTGGTTCATCACAGCACCCTCTGGTTCATCACAGCACCCTCTGGTTCACCACTGCCACCCTCTGGTTCACCACTGCCACCCTCTGGTTCATCACTGTCACCCTCTGGTTCATCACCTCCACCCTCTGGTTCATCATAGCACCCTATGGTTCACCACTGCCACTCTCTGGTTCACCACTGCCACCCTCTGGTGCACCACTGTCACCATCTGGTTCATCACTGCCACCCTCTGGTTCACCACTGCCACCCTCTGGTTCATCACTGCCACCCTCTGGTTCATCACTGCCACCCTCTGGTTCATCACTGCCACCCTCTGGTTCACAAATGCCACCCTCTGGTTCACCACTGCCACCCTCTGGTTCATCACGACACCCTCTGGTTCATCACAGCACCCTCTGGTTCACCACTGCCACCCTCTGGTTCACCAATGCCACCCTCTGGTTCATCACAGGACCCTCTGATTCATCACTGCCACCCTCTGGTTCATTAGAGCACCCTCTGGTTCACCACTGCCACCCTCTGGTTCATCACTGTCACCCTCTGGTTCATCACTGCCACACTCTGGTTCATCACTGTCACCCTCTGGTTCTTCACTGCCACCCTCTTGTTCACCACTGCCACCCTCTGGTTCACCACTTCCACCCTCTGGTTCACCACTGCCACCCTCTGGTTCATCACAGCACCCTCTGGTTCATCACAGCACCCTCTGGTTCACCACTGCCACCCTCTGGTTCACCACTGCCACCCTCTCGTTCATCACTGTCACCCTCTGGTTCAACACTGCCACCCCCTGGTTCATCACAGCACCCTCTGGTTCATCAAAGCACCCTCTGGTTCATCACTGCCACCCTCTGGTTCATCACTGTCACCCTCTGGTTCTTCACTGCCACCCTCTGGTTGATCACTGTCTCACTCTGGTTCACCAATGCCACCCTCTGGTTCACCACTGCACCCTCTGGTTCATCACTGCCACCCTCTGATTCACCACTGCCACCCTCTGGTTCATCACTGTCACCCTCTGGTTCATCACTACCACCCTCTGGTTCATCACAGCACCCTCTGGTTCACCACTGCCACCCTCTGGTTCATCCCTGCCACCCTCTGGTTCATCACTGTCACCCGCTGGTTCATCACTGCCACCCTCAGGTTCACCACTGCCACCCTCTGGTTCACCACTGCCACCCTCTGGTTCATCACAGCACCCTCTGGTTCACCCCTGCCACCCTCTGGTTCATCACTGCCACCCTCTGGTTCATCACTATCACCCTCTGGTTCATCACTGCGACCCTCTGGTTCACCACTGCCACCCTCTGGTTCATCCCTGCCACCCTCTGGTTCATCTCTGTCACTCGCTGGTTCATCACTGCCACCCTCTGGTTCACCACTGCCACCCTCTGGTTCACCACTGCCACCCTCTGGTTCATCACAGCACCCTCTGGTTCATCACAGCACCCTCTGTTGCACCGCATGCCGGGGGACAGCCAGGAACACTGCCCTGATACATGAATCGCATGTGTCATGCACGGCGAAAGGAACTACAATCCCCAAGCTGCAATAAACAGAGGAACGCGTGACATCAGCGTGCCTCTGTTCAAGTTTGATGCCGGAAATCAACGCGGTGCCGTTGATTCTTGACCGCCGCCGCCGCTGATCAAGGACCGGTAGGGGTGCTCGCACCAACTTTCCTTTTTTCCTATTGTATTTCGGTATTTCTTGAGTTTCCTGGTTATTGTCGCGACAGTCCTGTTGGCCGAACCGCCGGTAGGTTTTTGCAGGACTGTCTGTTATTGCTGATATTCACTGAGTTCCTTTATTGTTCTTGCTGCAGTCCCGTTGGCCGAACCTCCGGTAGGTTCTTGCGGGACTGCATGTTATTTCTGACGTAGAGAGTAGTCCCGTTGGATGAGCCAACCCTCGGGTTCTTGCGGGATTACTTGAAGAGTAAATCTTTACCATGTGCTGCTTTGAGCTCTAACACTGCAATCCAACCTTCTGAGGTTAAGAAGGGCACGGAGACTGTGTTATATTTTTCGCAGTGAGACAGCGCTTGAAGCTTTAGTGAGGTTACAATTACCCTTGACTCGTAACTATTTTGTACTTTACTTTTCCTGATTATAGAGGAATTCAATCACGAGGATACGTATCTCTGCTCTTCATTGCATCATATTATTTGGGCACAACATTAGATTATAAACACTTCTGGTGATCCGTATGTTTGGATTCTCCTATGGTGCATTTAACCTGGAGATTAGTCTTATTCTTTGAAATCATCACAAGAAGATTATTTCCCGTACTTTATTTCTTTCATGCAGCAGGGGCGATTGAGATTCAGCCTGGCTAGATTTGGTATGATCATATCAAACCCATTTGGTATGTGTAAAGACCTTAAAATAAGTTATAGTTTTTGACCACGGTGGAATTGGCTCTAACATCATGTTACTCTCTTAGGTGACTTTTTGCTGTATTCCTCGGAATTCCAGAAAGCCAGGTATTGCAACGTTATTTTTCTTTACAGGTATTGCTCATTCCCACAATGCTACAAGCCTAAATATCTATGCACAGCTAAGAATGTTTACGATAGATGTAGATGATTTAGAAGACTAATAGCTGAAACAGATTGGCCCGAGTAAAAACAATCTGCGATCTTCTACAAAGGTTTGAAAGACGAATTGAAAGACATTTTGGCCCAAATTGATCCACAGCCATCCTCTTGTGAAGAACTTATTAATCTAGTGTTTAGATTGGATCATCGTCTCTGTGATAGAAAGGGGGAACATAAGAGAAAGGAAAGATTCACTCCATGATTCGATTCGAACATTCCTGAATACCAGAGAGTAGATCCAATCTGAAGGCTGAACCTATGGAAATAGGGGCTGTGAGATCGCCTCTTACCACAGAGGAAAGGGATTATAGACGAAAGAAGGGGCTATGTATCTATTGCGGAAAGAAAGGACACTTCATCAAGCAATGCTCGCTGATACCAAACCTCGGTATGAATTCAAAAAGGTATCTATCGTCGCTTCAGAAGGCGTGGCGGGAAATGCGAGAACTTGAAGTTGGAAGAAGGGACCCCTTCAAGTTGTGCATTCATCCCTTCTCTGGATGGCGAAGTCAAAAAGGAAGGACTTCACTTTTACATAGCTATACAGCTATTTGTGCAGGAAGAATGGATTTCAATCAGAGCTATTTTAGACTCCGGAGCCACAGGTTGCTTCATGGACAAGACACAGGCGACCACCTGGGGAATCATCCTACAAGAAGAAGAAGTACCAGAGGCTGTGTTTGCAGTGGATGGTAGAAGATTAGATTCCGGCCCCATACGTTTACAAACGTTAGTACTCCCAATATTAATGGGGATAGAACACCAAGAAACCTTAACTTTCAACATCATTCAGGCCCAGCAGTATGGTGTGATATTGGGTCTTCCCTGGTTAAGGAAGCATAACCCCACGGTACATTGGGAAGGACAGACACTTATGTTTACTTCGGAATATTGTCATCGGAACTGTCTCCCTCCATTTATCAGTCCTGCTTCAGCGCTAGCCTGTGTTCATCATATAGCAAAAGCAGCGGAACATAATGTCCTATTACCACGAGAATATCAGGATCTAGCTGAAGTTTTCAGTAAAACAAAGGCGGAAATACTGCCACCTCATCGCCCCTACGACTGCCAGATAGATTTAATACCTGGGGCTAATATACCTACAGGAAGGGTATACGCACTAACCAAACCTGAAACCTTGCATCTACGTGCTTATCTTGATAAACATTTGGCATTAGGGTTGATATGGGAATCCAAGTCACCGGCCGCATCTCCCTTGGTTTTTATTCCAAAAGCCAATGTGGAGCTCCGCATGTGTGCAGCCTTGAATGCCATTACCGTTAAGAATCGCTATCCTCTCCCTCTAATCAACGTATTATTGGAGCAGGTAAAAAAGGCAATAATTTACACACGTTTGGATCTGAAAGGGGCTTACCACTTAGTCAGAATGCGATCAGGGGATGAATGGAAGACAGCATTCAAAACCCGTTTTGGCCTATACGAATATAAGTGATGCCCTTCGGGTTGTGCAAGGCGCCCCCAGCGTTCCAGTTCTTTTTGGACGACGTGTTGAGGAAATACATGGAGTAGTTTGTCGTAGTGTATATAGACGACATCTTGATATATTCATCAAGTACTGAACAACATGTAGAACATGTATGGATCATTCTAAGGACACTATTAGAACTTCAGCAATATTGCAAACTCAGCAAATGTGAGTTTAACGTCACATCGGTGGAATTTCTAGGGGTAATACTCACCCCAATGGGACAGGAAATGTCTGAACGCAAGATGCTTGCAGTAAAAATTGGCCTACACCTATGAATGTAAGGGACATTCAATGCTTTATCGGTTTTGCCAATTTCTACCGTAGATTTATTGATCATTTTTCGGAGTTTGCAACTCCCTTAACACGAATGTTGAGAAAGAAGGTAGCATTTGTATGGATGGGGGAGGCCCAAAAAGGTTTTGACGCTTTGAAACAAGCCTTTGTTTCTGCCCCTGTGTTGGTGCATGCTGACCCTGCAAAACCGTATATTGTGGAGGCAGATGCTTCGGGTTCAGCAGTGGGTGCTGTCCTTTCCCAACTTACACACATACAGGACAACTACACCCGGTTGCCTATTTGTCCAACAAACTTAACCCAGTGGAGCAAAATTACAACATCTCGGAAAAGGAATTGATGGCTATTAAAATAGCCTTCTCGGAATGGAGACACCTTCTCATGAGGGCCCGGTATGTTGTAACTGTGTATCGGACCATCGCAACTTGCAATTCATGGCTGCAGCAAGACATTTAACACTTCGTCATATGAGATGGATGATGTTTTTTGATGAATACCATTTCATCGTAACATACCGACCCGGTAAGGAGAACAAGAAGGCTGATCCCCTCACTAGACAATCTACGCCTCTAAGACCCGAAAAAGAGAGAGAGACTCCCATCATCAACCCTCATAACATATTTGGGATAACATGCACTGAGACATTTCTTCGTAGTATAGCTAGAAATATGCTCCTTGACAAATGGAAGTAATGGTTAAAGAAAAATACAGAGTGGAAGATGGTTCAAGGGCTTCCAATACGAAAGAAACAACTTTTACTACCTGTCATTGCCTTAAGGAAACAAGTTTTTCAGTGGTGTTACCATGCTCCTTGTGCTGGACACAACAGAATGGCAAAGACTTTGGAAAGGATATTAAGACAATTCCGGTGGCCTAAGATCAAGACTGATGTTGCTAAATGGGTAGCTGAATGTTCTGTCTGTAGTCAGATGAAGGTGTTGCATAACAGACAAACGGGACTACTACAACCTCTTTCAACTCCTGATCGACCCTGGGAACATATCTCAATGGACTTTGTTGTAGGTATGTCGGTTGATAAAGGGTACACTGTCATATTGGTGGTTGTGGATTTTCTGACAAAAATGGCCCACTTTACCTAAAGTTATCGTCTCAGATAGGGGGAGTCAGTTAAAACAGCCAAATTCTGGAGGGTCTGGTGTGAGGCATTGGGAATAAAGGTTAACACTTCCACTAGTTTCCACCCATAAACAGATGGGCAAACTGAGCGTGTAAATCAAACCCTCAAACAATATCTGAGATGTTACATGGAGGTTACGACAGAAGCTTGGGTGGATAGATTGTGGTTGGCAGAAATAGCTTATAATAGCACCATGCACAGTTCCACGAAATATGCCCCTTTTTACAGTACCTACGGTTTCCATCCAAACTTCACTCCCTTTCAACACTCTGTTCAAGCCAAGTCAGTTCCTGAGGTACAGGAAAGAATAGGTCACATCCAAGACACCTTAAGGGAGGTGCAAGTCAATTTGAGGGCTGCTAATACGAAATACAAGGCCTATGCAGATAAACACAGGCAGCCAGGACCAGTGTAAAAAAAAAGGGGATTATGTATGGCTTTGGACCAAGAACATTAGGTTTAAACGATACAGCATTTTTAACCCCAAATACATACAGCCGTACAAAATAGTCAAACTGGTCAATCCTGTGGTAGTCAGATTGGCTTTGCCTTCTAGTTTGCGGATACACCCTGCTTTTCATACATCGCTGATCAAACCATCTCGCTCTGCCATTAAGGGTGGTTCTGCGCCAGTGATGGCCAACAATGAAGTTGAGCATGAGGTGAAAGGTATCGTTGACTCAAAGATCTTTCGTACCAGACTATGGTACCTGGTGACATGGAAAGGTTATGGCAATGAGGAGAACTCTTGGGAGCCCGCCTCTGGAGTCCATGCTCCTAGTTATACCAGGCTTTTTCATAAACATTTTTCTCTCAAACATGTCTCTGTCAGTGCTCTTCGGGGGAGGGATGTACTGTTGCATCCCATTCCGGGGGCCAGCCAGGAACACTGCCCTGATACATGAATCGCGTGCGTCATGCACGGCGAAAGGAACTACAATCCCCAAGCTGCAATGAACAGAGGAGCGAGTGACGTCAGCGCGCCTCTGTTCAAGTTTGATGCCGGAAATCAACGCAGTGCGGTTGATTCTTGACCGCCGCCGATCAAGGACTGGTCGGGGTGCTCGCACCAACTTTCCTTTTTTCCTGAAGGAGGTAGATGCTCCTAGTATCTCCCTATTGTATTCCGGTATTCCTTGAGTTTCCTGGTTATTGTCGCGGCAGTCCGGTTGGCCGAACCTCCAGTAGGTTCTTGCGGGACTGTCTGTTATTGCTGATATTCCTGAGTTCCTTTATTGTTCTCACTGCAGTCCCTTTGGCCGAACCTCCGGTAGGTTCTTGCGGGACTGCATGTTATTTCTGACGTAGAGACTAGTCCCGTTGGATGAACCAACCCTCGGGTTCTTACGGGATTACTTGAAGAGTGAATCTTTACTGTGTGCTGCTTTGAGCTCTAACACTGCAATCCGACCTTCTGAGGTTAAGAAGGGCACGGAGACTGTGTTATATTTTCCGCAGTGAGACAGCGCTTGAAGTTTTAGCGAGGTTACAATTACCCTTGACTCGTAACTATTTTGTACTGTACTTTTCCTGAATATAGAGGAATTCAATCACGAGGATACGTATCTCTGCTCTTCATTTGCATTATATTATTTGGGCACAACATTAGATTATAAACACTTCTGGTGATCCGTATGTTTGGATTCTCCTATGGTGCAATTAACCTGGAGAATAGTGTTATTCTTTGAAATCATCACAAGAAGATAATTTCCCGTACTTTATTTCTTTCACGCAGCAGGGGTGATTGAGATTCAGCCTGGCTAGATTTGGTACCCCACCCCTTCCCCCCTGTTGAAGAGATCATATCAAACCCATTTGGCATGTGTAAAGACCTTTACATAAGTTATAGTTTTTGACCACGGTGGAATTGGCTTTAACATCATGTTACTCTCTTAGGTGACTTTTTGCTCTATTCCTCAGAATTCCAGAAAGCCAGGCATTGCAACGTTATTTTTCTTTACAGGTATTGCTCATTCCCACAATGCTACAAGCCTAAACATCTATGCACAGCTAAGAATGTTTACGATAGATGTAGTGTGTGTTTTTGTATCATAGTGCCGTGTTCTCGTTACAGGTCTCCCTCCCTGCTGTCACCTTCCTTTCCTTCCCTTGCCTGATCACTCCAGATCACTGTTGTTTTACTCAGGCCGTGGATCGGTCGGGAGGTGGAAGCCATTTAAGCATCGTACGGTTTTGAGGATTTCGGGACCTGACAGAATCAATGGCCTACGAATTGTAGTCCTCCCGATCATACGTTGTAATGGCCACCTTAGAGGATGTGATGGCCGCATTAGCTCTGGTACAAGCTGAGCTACACGCTGCTAGTGCGGAAACGGCGTCCCTGCAGGCTTAGGTAGATAGAATGGCCAAAAATCAGTTTGATGTGGGTACACCCCAAGCCACACCAGTAGTAGTTGAGGTCCCCACTCCCATACCGCTAGCACCTCCTGAAAGGTATTATGGAGATAGCAGCAAGGTTAAGGTTTTTATCAAACAAATCCTACTACATTTTTCCTGCAAACCTAAAGTGTTTAATACCAACCATGATAGGGTAGTATTTCTCATATCCTACTTAGCTGGGGATGCAGCTCAATGGGCAGTACCATTGGTAAAAAGAGACGACCCCTTATTGCACGACTGGAAGGCATTTCTCCAAGACTTTGAAAAGAATTTTAATCATAGGGCCGCCACCTTGTCAGCTGACAGGGAACTGTTGGATTTGAAAGAGGGAAGTAGAGATCTAATAGCATATCTTAATGATTTTAGAAGACTAATAGCTGAAACAGATTGCCCCGAGGAAAAACAATCTGCTATCTTCTACAAAGGTTTGAAAGACGAATTGAAAGACATTTTGGCCCAAATTGATCCAAAGCCATCCTCTTGTTCAGAACTTATTAATCTAGTGTTTAGATTGGATCATCGTCTCTGTGATAGAAAGGGGGAACATAAGAGAAAGGAAATATTCACTCCACGATTCGATTCGAACATTCCCGAATACCAGAGAGTAGTTCCAATCTGAAGGCTGAACCTATGGAAATAGGGGATGTGAGATCGCCTTTTACCACAGAGGAAAGTGATTATAGACGAAAGAAGGTGCTATGTATCTATTGCGGAAAGAAAGGACACTTCTTCAAGCAATGCTCGCTGAGACCAAAACCTCGGTATGAATTCAAAAAGGTATCTATCGTCGCTTCACAAGGCGTGTCGGGAAATGCGAGAACTTGAAGTTGGAAGAAGGGACCCCTTCAAGTTGTGCATTCATCCCTTCTCTGGATGGCGAAGTCAAAAAGGAAGGACTTCACTTTTACATAGCTATACAGCTATTTGTGCAGGAAGAATGGATTTCAATCAGAGCTATTTTAGACTCCGGAGCCACAGGTTGCTTCATGGACAAGACACAGGCGACCACCTGGGGAATCATCCTACAAGAAGAAGAAGTACCAGAGGCTGTGTTTGCAGTGGATGATAGAAGATTAGATTCCGGCCCCATACATTTACAAACGTGAGTACTCCCAATATTAATGGGGATAGAAAACCAAGAAACCTTAACTTTCAACATCATTCAGGCCCAGCAGTATGGTGTGATATTGGGTCTTCCCTGGTTAAGGAACCATAACCCCACGGTGGATTGGGAAGGACATACACTTATGTTTACTTCGGAATATTGTCATCGGAACTGTCTCCCTCCATTTATCAGTCCTGCTTCAGCGCTAGCCTGTGTTCATCATATAGCAACAGCAGCGGAACATAATGTCCTATTACCATGAGAATATCAGGATCTAGCTGAAGTTTTCAGCAAAACAAAGGCGGAAATACTGCCGCCTCATCGCCCCTACGACTGCCAGATAGATTTAATACCTGGGGCTAACATACCTACAGGAAGGGTATACGCACTAACCAAACCTGAAACCTTGCATCTACGTGCTTATCTTGATAAACATTTGGCATTAGGGTTTATATGGGAATCCAAGTCACCGGCCGCATCTCCCTTGGTTTTTATTCCAAAAGCCAATGTGGAGCTCCGCATGTGTGCATCCTTGAATGCCATTACCATTAAGAATCGCTATCCTCTCCCTCTAATTAACGTATTATTGGAGCAGGTAAAAAAGGCAGTGATTTACACACGTTTGGATCTCAAAGAGGCTTACCACTTAGTCAGAGTGCGATCAGGGGATGAATGGAAGACAGCATTCAAAACCCATTTTTTGGCCTATACGAATATATGGTGATGCCCTTCGGGTTATGTAATGCGCCCCCAGCGTTCCAGTTCTTTTTGGACGACGTGTTGAGGAAATACATGGAGTAGTTTGTCGTAGTGTATATAGACGACATCTTGATATATTCATCAAGTACTGAACAACATGTAGAACATGTATGGATCATTCTAAGGACACTATTAGAACATCAGCTATATTGCAAACTCAGCAAATGTGAGTTTAACGTCACATTGGTGGAATTTCTGGGGGTAATACTCACCCCAATGGGACAGGAAATGTCTGAACGCAAGATGCTTGCAGTAAAAATTTGGCCTACACCTATGAATGTAAGGGACATTCAATGCTTTATCGGTTTTGCCAATTTCTACCGTAGATTTATTGATCGTTTTTCGGAGTTGGCAACTCCCTTAACAAGAATGTTGAGAAAGAAGGTAGCATTTGTTTGGATGGTGGAGGCCCAAAAAGGTTTTGACGCTTTGAAACAAGCCTTTGTTTCTGCCCCTGTGTTGGTGCATGCTGACCCTGCAAAACTGTATATTGTGGAGGCAGATGCTTCGGTTTCAGCAGTGGGTGCTGTCCTTTCCCAACTTACACACATACAGGACAACTACACCCGGTTGCCTATTTGTCCAACAAACTTAACCCAGTGGAGCAAAATTACAACATCTCGGAAAAGGAATTGATGGCTATTAAAATAACCTTCACGGAATGGAGACACCTTCTCATGGGGGCCCGGCATGTTGTAACTGTGTATCGGACCATCGCAACTTGCAATTCATGGCTACAGCAAGACATTTAACACTTTGTCAGATGAGATGATGATGTTTTTTGATGAATACCATTTCATCGTAAAATACCGACCCAGTAAGGAGAACAAGAAGGCTGATCCCCTCACTAGACAATCTACGCCTCTAAGACCCGAAGAAGAGAGAGAGACTCCCATCATCAACCCTCATAACATAATTGGGATAACATGCACTGAGACATTTCTTCGTAGTATCGCTAGAAATATGCTCCTTGACAAATGGAAGGAATGGTTAAAGAAAAATACAGAGTGGAAGATAGTTCAAGGGCTTCCAATACGAAAGAAACAACTTTTACTACCTGTCATTGCCCTAAGGAAACAAGTTTTTCAGTGGTGTCACCATGCTCCGTGTGCTGGGCACAACGGAACGGAAAAGACTTTGGAAAGGATATTAAGACAATTATGGTGGCCTAAGATCAAGACTGATGTTGCTAAATGGGTAGCTGAATGTTCTGTCTGTAGTCAGATGAAGGTGTTGCATAACAGACAAACGGGACTACTACAACCTCTTTCTACTCCTGATCGACCCTGGGAACATATCTCAATGGACTTTGTTGTAGGTATGTCGGTTGATAAAGGGTACACTGTCATATTGGTGGTTGTGGATTTTCTGACAAAAATGGCCCACTTTACCTAGATAGGGGGAGTCAGTTTACAGCCAAATTCTGGAGGGTCTGGTGTGAGGCATTGGGAATAAAGGTTAACACTTCCACTAGTTTCCACCCATAAACAGATGGGCAAACTGAGCCTGTAAATCAAACCCTCAAACAATATCTGAGATGTTACATGGAGGTCACGACAGAAGCTTGAGTGGATAGATTGTGGTTGGCAGAAATAGCTTATAATAGCGCCATGCACAGTTCCACGAAATATGCCCCTTTTTACAGTACCTACGGTTTCCATCCAAACTTCACTCCCTTTCAACACTCTGTTCAAGCCAAGTCAGTTCCTGAGGTACAGGAAAGAATAGGTCACATCCAAGTCTTCTTAAGGGAGGTGCAAGGCAATTTGAGGGCTGCTAATACGAAATACAAGGCCTATGCAGATAAACACAGGCAGCCAGGACCAGTGTAAAAAAAAAAAGGGGTATTATGTATGGCTTTCGACCAAGAACATTAAGTTTAAACGATACAGCATTTTTAACCCCAAATACATTGGTCCGTACAAAATAGTCAAACTGGTCAATCCTTTGGTAGTCAATTTGGCTTTGCCTTCTAGTTTGCGGATACACCCTGCTTTTAATACATCGCTGATCAAACCTTCTAGCTCTGCCATTAAGGGTGGTTCTGCGCCAGTGATGGTCAACAATGAAGTTGAGCATGAGGTGAAAGGTATCGTTGACTCAAAGATCTTTCGTACCAGACTATGGTACCTGGTGGCATGGAAAGGTTATGGCAATGAGGAGAACTCTTGGGAGCCCGCCTCTGGTGTCCATGCTCCTAGGTATGCCAGGCTTTTTCATAAACGTTTTCCTCTCAAACCATGTCTCTGTCAGTGTTCTTCGGGGGAGGGATGTACTGTTGCATCCCATGACGGGGGCCAGCCAGGAACACTGCCCTGATACATGAATCGCGTGCGTCATGCACGGCGAAAGGAACTACAATCCCCAAGCTGCAATGAACAGAGGAACGCGTGACGTCAGCACGCCTCTGTTCAAGTTTGATGCCGGAAATCAACGCAGTGCCATTGATTCTTGACCGCCGCCGATCAAGGACTGGTAGGGGTGCTCGCACCAACTTTCCTTTTTTCCTGAAGAAGGTAGATGCTCCTAGCATCTCCCTATTGTATTCCAGTATTCCTTGAGTTTCCTGGTTATTGTCGCGGCAGTCCGGTTGGCCGAACCTCTGGTAGGTTATTGCGGGACTGTCTGTTATTGCTGATATTACCTGAGTTCCTTTATTGTTCTCGCTGCAGTCCCTTTGGCCCAACCTCCGGTAGGTTCTTGCGGGACTGCATGTTATTTGTGACGTAGAGAGTAGTCCCGTTGGATGAACCGACCCTCGGGTTCTTGCAGGATTACTTGAAGAGTGAAACATTACCGTGTGCTGCTTTGAGCTCTAACATTGCAATCCGACCTTCTGAGGTTAAGAAGGGCACGGAGACTGTGTTATATTTTCCGCAGTGAGACAGTCCTTGAAGCTTTAGGGAGGTTACAATTACCCTTGACTCGTAACTATTTTGTACTGTACTTTTCCTGATTATAGAGAAATTCAATCACAAGGATACGTATCTCTGCTCTTCATTTGCATCATATTATTTGGGCACCATATCAGTTTATAAACACTTCTGGTGATCCGTAAGTTTGGATTCTCCTATGATGCTTTCAACCTGGAGATTAGTGTTATTCTTTGAAATCATGACAAGAAGATCATTTCCCGTACTTTATTTCTTTTACCCAGCAGGGGTGATTGAGCTTCAGCCTGGCTAGCTTTGGTACACCACCCCTTCCCCCCTGTTGAAGAGATCATATCAAACCCATTTGGTATGTGTAAAGACCTTTACATAAGTTATAGTTTTTGACTAGGTCGGAATTGGCTCTAGCATCATGTTACCCTCTTAGGTGACTTTTTGCTGTATTCCTCGGAATTCCAGAAAGCCAGGCATTGCAACGTTATTTTTCTTTACAGGTATTGCTCATTCCCACAATGCTACAAGCCTAAACATCTATGTACAGCTAAGAATGTTTATGATAGATGTAGTGTTTGTTTTTGTCTCATAGTGCCTTGTTCACGTTACAGGTCTCCCTCCCTGCTGTCTCCTTCTTTTCCTTCCCTCGCCTGATCACTCCATTGCGTCTGTTGTTTTACTCAGACCGCGGGGCAGTCGGGAGGTGGAAACCATTTAAGCATCGTACAATTCTGAGGATTCCGGGACCTAACAACCCTCTGGTTCACCACCGCCACTCTCTGGTTCACCACTGCTACCCTCTGGTTCATCACTTTCACCCTCTGGTTCATCACAGCACCCTCTGGTTCACCACTGCCAGCCTCTGGTTCATTACTGTCACCCTCTGGTTCATCACTGCCACCCTCTGGTTCATCACTGCCACCCTCTGGTTCATCACTGTCACCCTCTGGTTCACCACTGCACCTTCTGGTTCACCACAGCACCCTCTGGTTCACCATAGCACCCTCTGGTTCACCATTGCACCTTCCAGTTCATCACAGCACCCTCTGGTTGGCCACTGCACCTTCTGGTTCATCACAGCACCCACTGGTTCACCACTACACCTTCTGGTTCATCACAGCACCCTCTGGTTCACCACTGTAGATTACGGGGAGTAAGCACACCTGGCCAGCCTCAATCGAGACAAATTATTTTGGGGCTTAATGTGTTACTGAATTTGAGCTTCAAGTCTGGCACCTGCTTCCTTATCTTTAAGTGCTTCCTGTTGCGATTTAATTTTTGGGACAGGAGCATTGGGCCATACTTGTAACTATTCTCTGACTCTGCTTCGAGGGTCAGAGAATAATTGCAAGTAGGCAACGAACTCTGGAGGCGCCGCTCAGGAAGCACTTACAGGGTCACAGCAGGTGCCCAAGCTGAAGTTAATTTCTTTTTAACCATTTTGTAAATGGTTACAAAGAAATTAGCTTCAACTTGGGCACCTGCTGTAACCCTGTAAGTGCTTCATGTACTTCAGTGTTGGAAAATCCGTTCGGCTCGCGGATTCGCGGATTCACAGATTTTTCTGCAATTTCGCGAGATTCGCGGATCGCGAAATTGCAGAAAATCCGCAAATTCCGCGAGCAGAACGTATTTTCCCCCCACACTTAGTTTTCTTTACAGAGAAGAAAAAATATGAAAGAAAAAGAAGTGATATAAGTAATGATAACAAGAACTATATTTGTTACAGGTCTGGTTCAAAGAATCATATAGCAGACTTTCCAGGATGTCCAGCTGTTGGCAAAAGGTACATTCAGGGCTCGATTCCGATCCGGTAAAAAAATCCGCCGTACGATTTGTATTCGTAGCCGAATCCGTACGAATGGGAAACTACCGTCCGACCTGCGTAGTACGATCCATTTCCACCGATTGCCGTACGAATATCAGCGAACCGTATGAACCACAGTTGAAGACCCGTACGAATTAGTATCGGAAATCCAACCGTACGATTTGTAAACATGCCGTAAAACCACACTAGTACGATCCAGTTCGGAAAGCCTGTACGCGATTCGTACGTGCCAAAGCAGTCGTGCATGAAGAATAATTTGTACGCAAATTATCGCCTCACAGCAAGCGGCATCAACACATACCACCTGTGTATCCCTTGATGAAGCTTACGCGACCCCCCCCACCCACCAACGGCCCGTACAAGTCACCCGCACGCACAAATACGACACACACACCCCCCCTCAAGGGACCGTGACCCCCCACCCGCCAACGGCCCGTACAAGTCACCTGCACGTACAAATACGACACGCACACACCCCCTCAAGCGACTGCGAACCCCCCCACCCGCCAACGACCCGTACAAGTCACCTGCACGCACAAGTACGACACGCACACACCCCGATCAAGCCTACGCGAACCCCCCCACACCCCCAACGGCCCGTACAAGTCACCCGCACGCACAAGTACGACACGCACACACCCCGATCAAGCCTACATGAACCCCCCACACCCCCAACAACCCGTACAAGTCACCCGCATGCAAAAGTACGACATGCACACACCCCGATCAAGCCGACGCGAACCCCCCACACCCCCAACAGCCCGTACAAGTCACCCGCACACACAAATACGACACTCACACCCCCCTCAAGCAACGCGAACCCACCCACCCGCCAACGGCCCGTACAAGTCACCCGCACACACAAATACGACACGCACACACCCGATCAAGCCTACGCGAACCCCCCCACTCCCCCAATGGCCCGTACAAGTCACCCGCACACACAAATATGACATGCACGACCCCCCTCAAGAGACCGCGAAACCCCCCACCCGCCAACGGCCCGTACAAGTCACCCGCATGCACAAATATGACACGCACAACCCCCCTCAAGGGACCGCGAACCCCCCCATACCCCCAACGGCCCGTACAAGTCACCCGCACGCACAAATACGACACGCACACCCCCCTCAAGAGACCGTGACCCCCCACCCGCCAACGGCCCGTACAAGTCACCCGCACGCACAAATACGACACGCACACACCCCCTCAAGCGACCGCGAACACCCCCACCCGCCAACGGCCCGTACAAGTCACCCGCACGCACAAGTACGACATGCACACACCCCGATCAAGCCTACGCGAACATCCCCAACACCCCCAACGGCCCGTACAAGTCACCGCACGCACAAAAACGACACACACACCCACCCTCGAAGGACCGAGAACCCCCCCACCCGCCAACGGCCCGTACAAGTCACCCGCACGCACAAATACGACACGAATAGCCCCCCTCAAGTGACCTCGAACCCCCCTACCCACCAACGGCCCATACAAGTCACCCGCACGCACAAGTACGGCACGCACACACCCCGATCAAGCCTACACGAACCCCCCCACACCCCCAACGGCCCGTACAAGTCACCCTCACGCACAAATACGACACGCACACCTCCCCTCAAGCGACCACGAACCCCCCACCCGCCAACAGCCCATACAAGTCACCCGCGTGCACAAATACAACACGCACACACCCCGATC
Organism: Lissotriton vulgaris; assembly: GCF_964263255.1. Taxonomy (NCBI): domain Eukaryota; kingdom Metazoa; phylum Chordata; class Amphibia; order Caudata; family Salamandridae; genus Lissotriton; species Lissotriton vulgaris. The sequence continues at coordinate 148,404 of NW_028254584.1, forward strand.
AAGGCTACGCGAACCCCCCCACACCCCCAACGGCCCGTACAAGTCACCCACACGCACAAATAGGACACACACACCCCCCTCAAGGGAATGTGACCCCCCACCCGCCAACGGCCCGTACAAGTCATCCGCACGCACAAATACAACACGCACACCCCCCTCAAGGGACCGCAAACCCCCCACACCCCCAACAGCCCGTACAAGTCACTCGCATGCACAAATACGACATATACACCCCCCCTCAAGGGACGGTGACCCCCCCCACCCGCCAACGGCCCATACAAGTCCCCGCATGCACAAATACGACACGCACACACCCCCTAAAGCGACCGCGAACCCCCCCACCCGCCAACGGCCCGTACAAGTCACCCGCACGCACAAGTACGACACGCACACACCCCGATCAAGCTTCTGCAAACCCCCCACACCCCTAACGACCCCTAACAGTCACCCGCAAGCACAAATACGACACGCACACCCCCCTCAAGGGACCGCGAACGCCCCACCTACCAATGGCCCATACAAGTCACCCGCACACACAAATACAACACGCACACCCCCCTCAAGCAACGCGAACCCACCCACCCGCCAACGGCCCGTACAAGTCACCCGCACACACAAATATGACATGCACACACTCCGATCAAGCCTACGCGAACCCCCCCACTCCCCCAACGGCCCGTACAAGTCACCCGCACAAACAAATATGACGCGCACGACCCCCCTCAAGGGACCGGGAAACCCCCCCACCCGCCAACGGCCCGTACAAGTCACCCGCATGCACAAATATGACACGCACCCCCCCTCAAGGGACCGCGAGCCCCCCATACCCCCAACGGCCCATACAAGTCACCCGCATGCACAAATACGACACGCACACCCCCCCTCAAGGGACCGTGACCCCCCCACCCGCCAATGGCCCGTACAAGTCACCCGCACGCACAAATACGACACACACACACCCTCTCAAGCGACCGCGAACACCCCCACCCGCCAACGGCCCGTACAAGTCACCCGCACGCACAAGTACGACATGCACACACCCCGATCAAGCCTACGCGAACACCCCCAATACCCCCAACGGCCCGTACAAGTCACCGCATGCACAAAAACGACACACACACCCACCCTCGAAGGACCGAGAACCCCCCACCCGTCAACGGCCCGTACAAGTCACCCGCACGCACAAATTCAACACGAACACCCCCCTCAAGTGACCTCGAACCCCCCTACCCACCAACGGCCCATACAAGTCACCCGCACACACAAGTACGACACACACACACCCCGATCAAGCCTACACGAACCCCCCGACACCCCCAACGGCCCGTACAAGTCACCCGCACGCACAAATACGACACGCACACCTCCCCTCAAGCGACCGCGAACCCCCCACCCGCCAACGGCCCATACAAGTCACCCGCATGCACAAATACGACACGCACACACCCCGATCAAGCCTACGCGAACCCCCCCACACCCCCAACGGCCCGTACAAGTCACCCACACGCACAAATACGACACACACACCCCCCCTCAAGGGACTGTGACCCCCACCCGCCAACGGCCCGTACAAGTCACCCGCACGCACAAATACAACACGCACACCCCCCTCAAGGGACCACGAACCCCCCCACCCCCCCAACAGCCCGTACAAGTCACTCGCTCGCACAAATACGACACGCACCCCCCCCTCAAGGGACGGCGACCCCCCCCACCCGCCAACGGCCCATACAAGTCACCTGCACGCACAAGTACGACACGCACATACCCCGATCAAGCCTACGCGAATCCCCCCACACCCCCAACGGCCCATACAAGTCACCCGCAGGCACAAATACGACACGAACACCCCCCCTCAAGCGACCGCGAACCCCCCACCCGCCAACGGCCCATACAAGTCACCCGCATGCACAAATACGACACACACACACCCCGATCAAGCCTACGCGAACCCCCCCACACCCCCAACAGCCCGTACAAGTCACCCACACGCACAAATATGACACACACACCCCCCCTCAAGGGACTGTGACCCCCCACCCGCCAACGGCCCGTACAAGTCACCCGCACGCACAAATATGACACACACACCCCCCCTCAAGGGACTGTGACCCCCCACCCGCCAACGGCCCGTACAAGTCACCCGCACGCACAAATACAACACACACAACCCCCTCAAGGGACCGCGAACCCCCCCACACCCCCAACAGCCCGTACAAGTCACCCACACGCACAAATATGACACACACACCCCCCCTCAAGGGACTGTGACCCCCCACCCGCCAACGGCCCGTACAATTCACCCGCACGCACAAATACAACACACACAACCCCCTCAAGGGACCGCGAACCCCCCCACACCCCCAACAGCCCGTACAAGTCACTCGCTCGCACAAATACAACACGCACACCCCCCCTCAATAGACGACAACCCCCCCCACCCGCCAACGGCCCATACAAGTCCCCGCACGCACAAATACGACACGCACACACCCCCTAAAGCGACCGCGAACCCCCCCACCCGCCAACGGCCCGTACAAGTCACCCGCACGCACAAGTACGACATGCACACACCCCGATCAAGCCTCTGCAAACTCCCCTAACGACCAGTACAAGTCATCCGCACGCACAAATATGACACGCACACCCCCCTCAAGGGACCGCGAACCCCCCACCCACCAATGGCCTATACAAGTCACCCACACGCACAAATACAACACGAACACCCCCCTCAAGCGACCGCGAACCCCCCCACCCGCCAACGGCCCATACAAGTCACCCGCATGCACAAGTACGACACACACACACCACAATCAAGCCTACGCGAACCCCCCCACACCCCCAACGGCCCGTACAAGTCACCCGCATGCACAAATACGACACGCACACCCCCCTCAAGGGACCGCGAACCCCCCCACCCGCCAACGGCCCATACAAGTCACCCGCACGCACAAATACAACACAAACACCCCCCCTCAAGCGACCGCGAACCCCCCACCCACCAACGGCCCGTACAAGTCACCTGCACGCACAAGTACGACACACACATACCCCGATCAAGCCTACGCGAATCCCCCCACACCCCCAACGGCCCATACAAGTCACCCGCAGGCACAAATACGACACTCACACCCCCCCTCAAGGGACCGCAAACCCCCTCACCGCCAACGGCCCGTACAAGTCACCCGCACGCACAAATACGACACGCACACATAACGCGAACACCTAAACCAGCACACGGACTTTGATAACGAGTCGCACAACAACACTAAACATGTCTCCTGTGTACACACCATTGAGAACCAATGTCCTGGCCACATCCAAACAGGCAAACAGAGGTCAACACTAACACCCACCCCATATAACACATACACCACCAATTCAAAATAAGCCACACCCAGAAATTGACCAATAAAAGGGTCCACACATACAACCCAACATCCTTTGCAAAATACCTATTTGCTAAAAAACAAGCCTGCCAGCACATCAAAAACTGCACCCATTAACCTTCACACATACACCCTATCACATCTACACCCACACTATGCCTTTCACAATCAGACACACACACTCTCTTCCATACACACCATCACCCCCTCAATCACATACACCCCACACCATGACCACACCCAAGAATCCAAAGTTCACTAACCCGGAGAATGAGATCCTTACAGATGAAGTCATCAGAGTCGAGCCACAGCTGTTTGGCGCATTGGTCAGACAGACCAGCATAGCTGAAAAAACACGCATGTGGGAGAGGATCGTTGACAAGGTCAATGCTGTTGCACCCATCAAGCGCACCAGGCAGGAATGCCAGTCCAGGTGGTATGATATGCGGAGAATGGTCAAGAAGAAGATGGACCAGGACTACGCCTGTGCAAAACACACTGGAGGTGGTGGTCCCCGCAGACCTCCAGTATACCCACCCTGGGAGGAGAAAGTCATGACCCTGCTAACCACCCGGTGGGAGTACACGGAATAGTAGGAGCTGTTGAGCCTGGTGAGTATACAAAAAACACATGTTATATGGGGGGACTTACAACAGTGCCCAGCAGTATGGGGGTGGGTGTCCATGAGTCCCAGCAGTGTCCAACAGTATGGGTATGGGTGGCCATGAGTCCCAGCAGTACACAACAGAATGGGGGTAGTTGCAAGGGTGAGGCTCAAAGGGTGGAAGGTGTAGGGTAGGAGGCTGCTCTCATCCCATATGTCCCAGGTACACACCCAAGCACCATGCCCAATGCACAGGGATAGTGAAATTTCACACAAGATAGTAGACTACAGCTTTAAAAACGTTTCATGTTGCTGACACACTTTTTGGAGATGCATCATTTTGTGACACAGTAAGGCAGTGTAGCAAGCGAGCGAGCACAAACAACCTGTCTCCATCCCTCTGTTGCCCTCCTCCCTCTGTCTGTCTCCCTCCCTCTGACTGTCTCCCTCCCTCTGACTGTCTCCCTCTGTCTGTCACCCTCTGTCTCACTCCCTCTGTCTCCCTCCCTCTGTCTCCCTCCCTCCCTCTGACTCCCTCCATCCCTGTTGCCCTCTCTCTCTGTCTCCCTCTCCGTATGTCTCCCTCTCTCTGTCTCCCTACCTCGGTCTCTCTCCCTCTGTCTGTCTCCCTCTGTCTGTCTCTCTCTCCTTCCCTCTGTCTCCCCCTGACTCCCTCCCTTTCTCTCACTCTGCCTCCCTCACTCTGTCTCCGTCTCTGTCTGTCTCCTCCCGCTCCCTCCCTCTGTGTCCCACTCTCTCTCCCTCTCCATCTCTATGCCTCTCTGTCTCTCTGCCTGTCTCAGTCTCTGCCTCTATCTGCCTGTCTGTCCCTGTCTCCCTCACTCTCTCTCCCTCTGTCTCCCTCCCTCCCTCTCTCTCCCTCTGTCTCCCTCCCTCTTGCCTGTCTCCCTCTTGGCTGTCTCCCTCTTTGCTGTCTCGCTCTTGTCTGCCTCCCTCTGTCTAACTCCCTCTGTCTCCCTCAATCTGTCTCCCGCCTCGGTCTGTTGCCCTCCCTCTTTCTCCGTTTCTCTGTCTCTGTTTCTCTGTCTCGGTCCCTCTGTCTCCCTCCCTCTGTCACCCTCCTCCCTCTGTATCCCTCCCTCAGTTTTCTTCCCTCTGTCACCTCACCCCAGCTTCCTGGGCACACACACAGTTGCACCCCAGCACTGCACAGGTCTTATAAAGACCATAGAGCAGAGTGTCTAGGGATGTCTCCAAATTACCAGCAGTCATGTACTAAGTGCCTGCGACACACCCACCATTTGCAGGCGACACAGTACTGTGTCAGAACACACAGTTTGGAAAGCTCTGTAGTAGACAATGGGCCCTGGTGTAGGCAGCACAAGTCCCTCCTGTGATCATTGCAAACACTAACACCAGGACAAGGTCAGACATCCTGTGCAGGAACCCACAACCACGATCATGGCAGCATGCTTCATGAGGGCACAGCCAAACCACGAAGGATGGACGCTTGCAAATCACACTCAAACTACTAGCAAGGCCTGTCACACACACCCCTTACAGAAACCTATCCCCTGGGGACAGGCAATGGAGTGCAACACTGTCACAATTGTCATGTACCACAACTAAAAACTCACTCATACGAATACGCATACAACTTTAACATGCACAGTGCAGATGCTCCAGTCCATTGTGCCTCTCACACAATGCACTTGCCCCATCTTATGAACGTTGTGGATGCACTTAAGTACCAACATGGACATGGGTATTGACAAGGTGATGCGTCTTGGAGAAGTGCCACGTTCTAAAGCCATGATCTAGAAGTGGGTGTACAGGTCCAGGGGGGTTGGCATTGGTTGGCCATCACGGAACAGCAACACCTATCCAAAGTAGATGAATTTATCCTTCAAAATTCTGCTCTGTCTCTTACATGAACATGCTGCATCTAAACTCTGTGCATGCTTGACGCAGGCATGAGGATTGACACTGTATCCTGAATGTTGCGTGAAACAGAGCACTGCTGTATATGTGTTGTGCCGGCAGCGCAAGACACAGCAATGGCTGTGTCAGTCATTGTCAAGAGAATGGAAGAAGGAAAATACCCCTGAGTACATGTCAATTTGCTACCACTACATACACAACTGAACAATGACAACAATGTAAAGCTGGTGGAACTGTGATGCTGATAATGGATAACAAATTAAGATGTTTCTTGATAGTGCATTAACAGTGTCTGTCTCTCACACACACAGGGCAACGTGTGGAAACCACCCCCAAACAGGGGGGAGAAGTATCCCAGTCCCAGGCTCAGCAGGACCCTGACCCCACCGACAGCGACCCCACTCAACGCACTGTGGATGATCCCAACCAACCTGGCCCCTCTGGATCCCAAACCCCTGCAGCAACTGTACCAGCTACATCTGTGCCAACCACCGGACCCCTTCCCACCACATCCCAGCAGACAGGCCAGAGCCCTGCCCATGATCCACCAGAGAGCCAGTCTGAAAATGAGGGACACCCTTTGGCGGGCACCCTTGAAGTGGCAGACAACATCCACCCTGCCAGCACTCGGGGGTCCAGTCAATCGGATGTGCCCACAAGCGCAGGCCGTGCTCGTGTGGGTCAGGGTGGTGGGAGTGGCGCAAGGCGGAGGCGAGATTCTGGCCAGTTAGCTGCAGGGCCCGGTATGACTGAACTGAGTACCATCCTGGAGGCATACCGGCGGGACACCACGGAGGTAAGCCAGGTAGTGGAGGCCCTCAACGAGGTGAAACAACAGCAGGCTGAGCAACATGCCAGGCAAGAACGACATTATGGACGGGTGGAGGCAACACTGGCTGAGCTCTTGACGGTGCATCGGGATATGAGCCAATCACTACGTCAGATTGCTGGCAACATGCAGCACCCTCCCTGTGTCACCAGGCCAGAAACATCAAGGCAAAGTGCAACACCAGCCACAGGGAGGGAGGAGGATGAGGAGGAACTGTCTGACGTAGCGTCCCATGCATCGTCCATGCCTGCACGTGAGGGTCCCCCAAGGAAGAAGGGTCGTCCACGGCTAAGACGTTGAGAGGCAGTGGGGCATGCACAACTCCCAGGACACCTGACCTGGCATATTGCCCTTGGGTGCAACAGCATCACCTATTAGACTCTCCCACATGGACTTGCTGGTCACAGTCTGCCCAATGATGCCAAGCACTGTGGCCTGGACTCTGTTGACTCAAACTGTAAGGCATCTCATTTCCAGCAGTGAACTTTGGATCCCCCCCTCTCTGTACAGCACCTACTCACGTTTCCTGCACAAGATCACCTAATAAATATAAGAAACATCATACGCATTTGTGTAGTTATCTTGTACCCACAGTATAAAAAATATGTGTGTGCAAATGTATGAAATGCAAGAGTATTTAACAAACTGCAGCCATCCACACACTTGGATCTGAGTCCAAGTGAGGACACAGATAGGTCACAATATTCTAACAACTAGATACATGGATGAAAATACACACCTGTGATGGTTAGTAAATGCTGGAGGGGGGTTTGGCTCCAACACTGCAATTACAGACAGGCACAGGAGAGTCACTTGGAGGTGTATAGATCAGGGTTAAAAAGCTAGGTGTCCACGTAGGGAGTACCTACATCTGTGTCCTCAGGTTTGTAAACTATCATCAGCATGCTGCTGTACTGTGGATGTGATGAATGGCGCACAGGCCAAGGGTGGCAGGACAGACTGTGGGCAATGGGCTGTAGCACTCTACACAAGCTCACCTGATTACGTGACCTCCCCCTATGGAGCTACAAGTACAAAACTCCTGTGATGGGTGCAACGCATCCAGAACACCTAGCCATGTCTGACAATTATCTTCACCAGAACAGCCACATCACACCACACCCAAGAGACGTGGTTATGGTGTGTGTCCCTGGTGGCTACTTGACTGACTGTGACGGCTATGTTGAAGTGGTGTGACAAGGTTGTGTACTGCCACGTTACTGTAAGGAAGGCGAGGTGTGCTGCTGTGGTATTGACAAGGTAACACTGTACAATATTGTGCTTATGGAAGGTGTGTGTGTGTGCTGTACGAGGCACATGACCTGGTGGTACGTAGACACACTGTCATGTGTCTCAGCATAGTCTTGCCAGTATGTGTTGCACACACAGGCATATAAGCTGTTATGGGTGAGTTTGAGGTATTGTGATACCAGGTGGATGATTGTCTGGTGTTCTCTGGGTGTAGGGTGGCTGGAGCATGCTCTACAAATAGATGGAAGAAGAGGTATCCTGTAGGCGTGTGTGGTCCTAGACCTGGCTAGTCTGCGCTGCATTGTGGCTGTGTATGCAGCAGCAGGAATGAGTGAAGACATGACGGCAGAAGGGGTGTGACAACTTGCAAAACAAGCACATACCACAAGGGCATTGGCAAGCCACAAACTGACATGTGTATGTGAATGCAGGAGTGTCTGCTTCACTCAGGGTCAATGCAAATAAAATAGCACAGTAATCACCAAAGATCACGGTCACAGGATCAGGCCCCTTAGGGACAAGTGGGGCACAGGACACACAGCGTCAGCAGGTGTAGTCTACAGGTAGTGTGTTCCAAGCTAAACAGCAGCTACACAGCCATCTACCTCACACACAATATAGTACTTTAGCCTTAACCAACACCATGCATGTTGTCACTGTACACGTAAACACCTATCAACAATGACCTTACTTTAGGCCATATAGTATACATGCACATTAGAAGGACTTGTGCGTTGACATCAAGGAGGCACAATATCCTGTGGGAATCACACGTCATGCACAACATGATCTTTACCTTGGCAGGCCATGGAGCATTATCAAACATACATGGTCAGTGGCACTGGCCAGAAGACAAAAAAAGTCAATGAATGATGTCACCTGTAATGCAGCAGAAAGATTCGCTACAAGACTGCCAGGGACTGGCCGTACCTTTCTTCATAAGAGTGGTGTGGTGCTCAAAGGGTTCCACCTCCAAATAGCCCCTTGGTCTGAGTACAAATGACAGACACAAAAGGGTGATCAGGCGAAGGAAGGAGAGGATGGGAACTGCAGGGAGGGAGACCTGAAACAGAGGCAAATAAGCATTAGGAGTACTTTCTCATGTCACTGACACTACAAATACCTCATGAGATACACTGTACCAGTCACACCTGTGAAGTGTAACAACTGTAGCCAATTTGAGATCACTGATTATGCTATCACATAAGATCAGATGCTGTAACACGGACACATAAAACCTAGGACAGTCTGTTACCTATTTGAGTCTTGTGTAACGTTCACAAGTCTGCTACTATGCAATGAGATCTATGTGGACGAAAACGAATTCACAGTGTATAATGATGTGTACCCTACAAACAAATGAAAATATATGGAAGTGCTACTTATGCAAAGTGTAATATCTGTATTTGTTTCTGTGTACCCGTAAGGGCCATGAAGGCAAACTTGACATCACCCACAACAGCTGTAAGCATCACATATGATGAGGAAGCTAATGACCTAAATGCAATGAAGGCACTCTGTAGCCAGTATTTTGCTCTAGCAACTGCGCCTCACTATGCTAAACATGACAAGCATGTTGAAAATAAGTCAACAGCAAGTAATGAGGAGCCAAGCCACATAAAGAACCCTACCGTCGCACAGAAATGCTGCACGGGACAAGAGAATCATGTGAATGACCGCACTCCACTGGTGCAACAGAATAATTTACATATGCATCATCCCACCATTGTGATGTCTTCAGCAAAACATACATGGCATCATGTGAATGAAAACAGAACTTCTACTCACTGTGAAGGCTGGCGTAGCAGTATTCTCAACCTGCACTGAGGTAACGACATGACAGTGACATGACATACTGAAACAAGGGGCAATGCATCCATGCAAACAGAATCACAGGACAGTTGTCTTAACATGCGGAACATACACTGTGCTACACCTACACAACATGTTTTTTTGGTAAACGAACTGGACTGGCCCACAAGGTTGAGGTGATGATCCAGATACATTCTAATGCACATAGTGAGGCTGCAATCCCCCACAGAGTCCGTGGTTGTGACCTCCAACACAATGTCAAACCATGGTATATGCAGCACAAGTCCCTCCTGTGATCATTGCAAACACTAACACCAGGACAAGGGCAGACATCCTGTGCAGCAAACTCGGGCTGTTGATGCCCCTTCTCTTGCTGGTGAGAAAGTCCCTATTTTAATGTTCGCCGATGATACCTTAATTTTATCAAAAACCCCAAGTGGTTTGCAAAAAGCCCTGGCAATATTTGATGAGTTTTGCGTTGATCATGGACTGGAGGTGAATGCGTCCAAGACAAAACTCATGGCTTTTAACCCACATAGAAATTTTAAATCAAAAATTACCATGAGTGGTCGCACCCTGGAAGTTGTAAAATCCTTCACTTATTTGGGGATCCACATCTCCAATGACAATAAATGGCAGCAACATCTTAATATTGCTATACTAAGGCACAAGCAGCTAGCTGGCACTATTATCAAGGAACATAGAAAATCACTGACAAAACCTATTAAACCACCCTTGATAATATATGAGGCAAAAGCAATTGGGTCTGCTTTGTATGGTGCGGAGCTTTGGGGGCATGAAAACCTCCAAGAACTCCAAATATCAGAAAATAAATTTCTTAGGTCATTGACAGGTACCCCACAGAGCAGTCCGCTATTGCCCCTGCGTTATGAGTTAGGTAGGAGAGAAATTTCGGAAAAGGCTAAATTACGTCCGATTTTATTCTGGCGCAGACTTTGGACTACGCCAGAGCTCTCCCACTACGCGGATGGGTTCATTGATGTTATTAAAGCTGACCATTATAATAAAATCAGATGGTTTAAAACTTTAAAAACTGCACTGTTCAATCTAGGACTAAATGATTTATGGACCGATCTTGCTGGGGCTTTATTTCCCAATAAGTCTGTTTTAAAAAACATTTTTTGGGCAAATTTTGTTAATAGGAGTATGCTTAGTATTAATAGTGGGACCATGACCACCAGTTTCCTAGAAGTCAAGATGTACCCCATTTATGAAAAGTATTGGGATTACATAACGAACCCCATGGACAGAAAACTGCTATTCCAACTGAGGGCAGGCTCGCTCCCCCTTTGTAATTTAACATCTAAATGGAAATCTGGGGGCGTAGCAATTTGTCCAGCCTGTGGGGTAGGAAATGAAACTCTAGGTCACTTTTTGTTTTGTTGCCCAGTATATTCCGCCCCAAGGCGAGCTTGGTTGGCTCCTATGTGCAGGAATTTAGGCACAAAAAGTAGCATGGTGGCGCTGCGTATTGTAAAATCCACTACTGAAGATTGGATTAATATTGCCATTGCAAAGTACTTGGGGTGGGCATGGGTCTTAAGGCAGAGACTGTTGGTAAGTTAATTACCAATACCAAGTTGATCAGAGACTGCTAGACAATTGTCTATTCTCTGTAAATGCATATTAATAGCCCAGAGACTGCTAAACTAACGTTTATTCTCTGTAAATCTTCTTGCTGACCAGAGACTGCTAGACTTTTGTCTATTCTCTGTTAATGTTTATTTAATGTATCATCGGTTTGAACTCTTAATGTTATGGATTTTTGAGGATTTTTATATTGTCATTCTGATTATCATCCCTCTGGTATCTTTAATAGTAATGATCTTTGCACCTGTATATATGATGTGTCATAGTTTTTAAATTGTCTAAATTGTGTAATGTGTCATAGTTTTTTAAATTGTCTAAATTGTGTAATGTGCTTCGTCTAATTGACTCTGTAAATTTAATCGCTTTTTATTATATGTTTGTATGTCTTGCTTTTATGAGTAATACTCGAATAAAGCACTTTGAATTGAATTGCAATGTTTCAGTGTCAATGTCTACACACATTGATGCTTTCACCAGAGTCAAAAACTACAACAGATGACTGTCAGATGGGGTGACTATCCTGTCATGGGAGTGGGCCTACATGTATTAAGAAACATGATGTTGTTGTGGAGAAGTGTGGCTCAATGGTTAGATCGGCAGACCCTGATGCAGAGGTCTAGCCCGGGACCATGGTTCAATTCCCCGCCTCTGCTGGTCTTGGGCTCAAAATTCCACGGACCTGATAATTCTGGCCTTGGTGCCTATTCCAATCATGGAGTCCCACTCTGCAACTCTGGGCAATAGCTTGCTTAATCTCCACAACGGCCCCCACAATGCTAAGGATGCCTGGCCTCCACCTTGGGGGTGCCCAGGAGTGGACGCCTCACAGGGAAAGCCAGGATGAGTTCCACAGCGGTATTCGTACAAGCCCCTTGAGACCCTTGCGGGTGAGTAGTGCACTACAAGGATCAATTTACATTTACATGTATGCATGGCCTAAGAACATGCGCATGAACATGTACCAAACAATTCAAACCATAGCAACGCTAAACAGCCTCATATGAGTCCTTACCCAAATTGACTTTTCCACAAGTCCATGCATGCTCCATTGATTCGGCTGACGTTGCAATCATAATGAGCAATAGCAGGCTGACCAAGATGACACCAACGGACGGCGAGCTGGGGATGAGAGGCACACAAGGGGTCAAGTTCCGTATAATGTCATTCTGACATTGTCATGTTGAATAGCCTGATGTTGTAGTACACTTGTATATTCCAAGTACACACATAGCACGTATGTGTGTTGCTTTACATCTGCACCTGTGTGACACTGCACAACAAACATCAAAGTGACATTGCATACAGTCAGCTGCATACACAGCATGCTACCCATGCAACTCTATAGTACATGTTTGAACAAAATGCACCTATGACTCACCATTATGAAAAGAAGTTGAGGATGAGGTGACTCCGGATATCATCTTCAACCTCCTCATCACTGGCATCCTGGGCAAGGCCTTCATCCTCCTATATTTGCATATAGCCAGGTTCTGAGCTGGGATGGTGCAGTGAGCTAAATAACTGTGATGGATCAAGCCCTGATCTTTGGACTGGGTAAGAGTGGTCTGCTTAATTCAGACACTCTGTTCACCACCACCCCCTTTTCTGAATCATTTTTGGCCACTATAGGTGTGGCAGGGTATACTCAGACATGAGTCCCTTGCTCACTGCACCATCAGGATTCAAGCAAGCCGGGCCGACGACGGCTGAAATGCCAGAAACCGGTCCCCGGTAGCTTGTCTCCTTTCTGGTGAAGAATTGGCTTGGTAGTTTGGTCTGCCCTGTTCCCATGATGCACTGGGCCAGGGACAGACTGATTTGCATATAGCCAGGTTCTGAGCTGGGATGTTGCAGTGAGCTAAATAACGGTGATGGATCAAGCCCTGATCTTTGGACTGGGTAAGAGTGGTCTGCTTAATTCAGACACTCTGTTTATCACCACCCCCTTTTCTAAATCGTTTTTGGCCACTATAGGTGTGGCAGGGTATACTCAGACATGAGTCCCTTGCTCACTGCACCATCAGGATTCAAGCAAGCCGGGCCGACGACGGCTGAAATGCCAGAAACCGGTCCCCGGTAGCTTGCCTCCTTTCTGATGAAGAATTGGCTTGGTAGTTTGGTCTGCCCTGTTCCCATGATGCACTGGGCCAGGGACAGACTAATTTGCATATAGCCAGGTTCTGAGCTGGGATGGTTCAGTGAGCTAAATAACGGTGATGGATCAAGCCCTGATCTTTGGACTGGGTAAGAGTGGTCTGCTTAATTCAGACACTCTGTTCATCACCACCCCCTTTTCTGAATCGTTTTTGGCCACTATAGGTGTGGCAGGGTATACTCAGACATGAGTCCCTTGCTCACTGCACCATCAGGATTCAAGCAAGCCGGGCCGACGACGGCTGAAATGCCAGAAACCGGTCCCCGGTAGCTTGTCTCCTTTCTGGTGAAGAATTGGCTTGGTAGTTTGGTCTGCCCTGTTCCCATGATGCACTGGGCCAGGGACAGACTAATTTGCATATAGCCAGGTTCTGAGCTGGGATGGTGCAGTGAGCTAAATAACGGTGATGGATCAAGCCCTGATCTTTGGACTGGGTAAGAGTGGTCTGCTTAATTCAGACACTCTGTTCATCACCACCCCCTTTTCTGAATCGTTTTTGGCCACTATAGGTGTGGCAGGGTATACTCAGACATGAGTCCCTTGCTCACTGCACCATCAGGATTCAAGCAAGCCGGGCCGTCGATGGCTGAAATGCCAGAAGCCGGTCCCCGGTAGCTTGTCTCCTTTCTGGTGAAGAATTGGCTTGGTAGTTTGGTCTACCCTGTTCCCATGATGCACTGGGCCAGGGGCAGGGGCAGACTAATTTGCATATAGCCAGGTTCTGAGCTGGGATGGTGCAGTGAACTAAATAACGGTGATGGATCAAGCCCTGATCTTTGGACTGGGTAAGAGTGGTCTGCTTAATTCAGACACTCTGTTCATCACCACCCCCTTTTCTGAATCGTTCATCCTCAACGGGCGGATGTTCCAGCTCATCAGGATCAAGGATGAGTGGCACGGCCTTCTCCACTGCCATGTTGTGTAGCATGCAGCACACCATGAAGATGTTACACACTTTGAGTGGGGTGTATTGGAGGGCTCCGCCTGTATTGTCCAGGCACCTGAACTGGCTCTTCAGGAGTCCAAATGTTCGCTCGATCACCCGCCTGGTCTTCCCATGAGCATTGTTGTACAGCTGGTCTGCAGCTGTCCTGGGGTTGCGTAGCGGAGTCATTAGCCACGGCATGTTTGGATATCCTGCGTCTCCTGCAAATTGACATCATGGAAATGAGTGTGTAATATGATGCAGTTCATGAAGTAATGACATACTGACATACATGACTAACAGAGTTTACCCACCAACAAGACATGCCCGATGGTTGTGCAGTTGCAGCATCATCTGTGGTACCCTGCTACGCCTCATGATGAATGCATCGTGGCACGATCCTGAAAAACGTGCACAAACATGTGGGATAAGCATGTTGGCAAGACACACCACCAGGGCATTTATCGAGTGGTAAAGTTTCCTGTTGCGGTACGCTTGCTCCTGAGCCTGTGGTGGCACCAGAGTAACATGTGTACCATCAATTGCACCAATTACATGTGGCATGTGTCCCAGGGCATAGAATTCCCCCTTGACATCTGTCAACTGTTCTGGAGTAGGGAATGTAATGAATTCATCAATGTGCAGCAACATAGCAGCCAATACATCACTTAATACCCGGCTAAACATGGTTTGTGACATCCCTCCCACATCAGCTATGGTAAATTGGAACGTACCTGTGGCAAAGAAATGTAGGGCTGCCATCACCTTTCCCTTGGGTGTCAGCGCAGTTGGATACCTGTGTCGTGGTTGCAGATGTGGTTCCAGCATGTCCGTCAGGTCCTGAATCAACTGTTGCATGAAGCGGTAACGCCGTATGCAATCACGTTCCCTCATGGCATCCAAGTCTGGCAACGGCCTTGGCAGAGGGGGTGCCCTGCAAAACATATTTAGGAGAAAATGTGTACAACTGTCAGACAAAGACAATTACAATGTACATGGCACAAGCAACACTGCTTCAACAAATCTATACAATTTTGAGTGTGGCGTGGGCTACACACTGCGGAAACATGTGCCAGCTGGCAGCCACTCCTCCATGAAAAGTAAAATACCTGTGGTCTGTGGAATGGATATGACATGCATACAAATGATCTGATGGGAAGGTCTGAGTGAGCAGGACAATGTATCACGTCAGTGACACACGTCACGTGAATTGCATTAGGAGGTTGTCTGCGCATCCAGACAGCTGACAGCAATGCAATGCACACACCCACATTACATGTGCCATCGTTTGCACAGATCTGACATATTCCTATTGCAGTGTGATATAGTGTGATATGAAGTAGTGTGGCTCACTGGTAGTGAAGTAGTGTGGCTCACTGGTTAGAGGCGGCAGACCCGAGAGCAGAGGACGGCCCGGGACCAGGGTTCGATTCCCGGCGCGGCAGGTTTCTGGACCAGGGTCAGCGGACTCGATAATTCTCTCGCCTCGGTGCCCACTCTGATCAGCGATCACACTCGGCAACTCTGGGCATTAGCTTGCCTCATCTTCACTAACGGCCCCACCAGACCGCCGGGGATGCCTGGTCTCACCCTGGAGATACCCATTAAGGGACCATCTCTCAGGGAAGCCAGGAAGGGTTTCGCAGCGGTTGAAGCGCCTTGGGACCCTACGGGTAAGTAGTGCGCTATATAAATGCCTATACATTTACATTTACATTTACATTTCCAAAACTAATACATGGACATCATCAGACAGCAGAAATGTTTGATTTGTGACAAATGGTCTATGATACCATCACACATATGAGCGGTTCATTTGCACAAGTGGCATGGTGTGTGTACATGTGAAACCCTGTCATCACGGCAAGGACCCATCATAGATGCTCCTACAGCAGATATACTCAATAGTATGAACAAGTTACTTACCTTTTGTAACGAAATATCTGTAAGAAACAGTAGTTAGTACCACATTCCTACCTTGGTATACATACCCCAGCAAGACCAAGCCCTGTGGTGGGTCTTTAAACCAATAATCACACCAGAAAGTCCTGGAGGACGGAACGGCCAAAGAAGACATCCCTCCGGACTTGGCTGTCCAGGCAGTAATGTCTTGCAAACGTGTGCATAGAGGCCCACGTAGCTGCCTGACAAATGTCCTGCAAGTGGACTCCCCAACCCAGGGCAGTAGTAGACACCGTGGCCAGAGTGGAATGGGCCCTCAGGCCAACAGGAGGCTTCTTCTTTGGCAAGGGGTACCAAGCCTTCATACACAAGACAACCCACAGAGAGATGGTCTGCTTGTGTACCGGCCTTCCCTTTTCAGCGCCCACGTAACCAACTAAAAGTTGTTCATCCACCTGGAAGTGGCGTGTGTGATCCAGATAGTATGAGAGCGCACGTTTTGGGTACAGACGGTGTAGCTGCTCTATCTCCTTTGTGGGATGCGTAGGCGGAAATAAGGTGGACAAGGTGAAAGATTGCCCGATGTGGAAGTCCATGTCAAACTTGTGCGGGAAATAGAGTATTGTCCGCAACGTAAACTTGTCCGGATGGACTGAAAGGTCAGGAGGTTATGGAGAAAGAGCCTGGAGCTCACTCACTCTCCTGGCAGAGGTGATGGCAAACAGGAAAGCAGTCTTCTGAGTAAGAAGGCGGAGAGGAAAATTGTGAAGTCGCTCAAAGGGAGCACACATCAGATATGTAAGAACCAGGTTCAAGTCCCACTGAGGCATCACATACGGAACATGTGGAAACGTGTGTCTGATGCCTTTCAGAAAACGAGTCACAATAGGGGACTAGAACAAAGAAGGTTGATCAGGCAACCTTCGTAAGGCTGAAAGGGCAGAAACGTAGCTCTTGATAGTGCCCAGAGCAGAGCCCTGCTGGGCATGAGAAAGAAGGAAGATATGAAATTCATGAAGAGGTGCAGAAAGAGGGTCCACAGCCTTCGGTGTGCACCATGCCACAAATCGGGTCCACCTGCAGGCGTATACCGACTTTGTGGAGGGACGCCTGGCAGCATGGATGATATTACAGACTTCAGGATGAAAGGCAAATGGCCTCTACTGTCGGCGCTCAATCTCCAAGCATGGAGGTGGAGACTGTACAGGTACGGGTGGAGGACCGTCCCCTGCTGCTGCAACATAAGGTCCTCCAGAAGAGGCAGACAAACCGGGGGATCAACTGACATAATGATGAACTCGGGATACCAGTACCTACGTGAACATCCGTGGTGCTGTGGTAAGGCCGAAGGGGAGCAGGGTAAAGTGAAAGTGCTTGTGGCCTAACGTGAACCACAGGTAGCGCCGGTGGGCCGGCAGGACGGGGATGTGGAAATTACCATCCTGCAAGTCCAACGCTACCATCCAGTCTCCTTGGTCCAGGGCAGGTAGGACCTGAGCCACTGTCGGCATTTTGAGCTTCTCCTTCCGGAGGAAGCCATTGACCTTCCTTGTGTCCAAGATAGGGGGTAGGCCCCCATTAGCCTTCTTGGGTAGCAGTAAGTAGTGGGAGTAGCAACCACACCCTATTTCTGGCCCAGGAACGGGCACAATGGCCCCCTTGGCCAAGAGGACTGTAACTTTCTCATGCTGAAGTTGCAAATGATCCCCCGATACACGTTGGTATTGCGGTGGCATGGCTTGAGGGGTCACCTCAAGGGTGAGGGAATAGCTCCTTGAGACAATTTGCAGCACCCACCTGTCCAATGTGACAGTGCGCCAGTGGTGGAGGTGATGGCGAACCCTGCCCCCCACTGGCGTCACATGGCCCTGAAAGCACAGACTAGGAGGGTTTGTAGGCAGATGTTGCGGGGGAAGGTGTGGACTGACCTTGTTGTTGTCCCCGACTGCCGCCACGGCGGTTACCACCGCCGCCACCGCATTGGATGTTAGTCAGCGCTGCGTGGCTGGCAGCACATGTGTGTGCGCCACTTTCTTGGCCACGAAAGGAGCAACAGGTACCAGTTTGCTGGTGCAGGGCCGACAGGCCCATGGACCTGGCCGTAGCCCTGGAGTCCTTAATGTGCTCAAGCGCATGGTCTGCCTTGTTGCCAAAAAGGCAACGGACATCAAACGGCATGTCCATGAGTGCATTCTGGACATCGGCTAAAAATTGGGCGGACTTCAACCAGGCTTTGCAACAAATCGCCTCCGTGGTTGCCATCACTCTGCCCAGTGAGTCGGTGCTATCCAGACCACACCGGATCGAATACTGTGCCGCAGCTCGGCCTTCTACAAGGGCTTGGCCAAGTTTTGTCCATACCTACAACGGGCACTCTGGCAGCAGTTCCACAACCGTGTCCCACAGAGAGTGTGGGTAGCGGACAAAGAGGCATGTGATGTTGGAAGACCGCAGTCCCAGACTCAAGGAGGATGATACCATTTTGCTGTACTGCTCATACCTCTTGGATACCCTGTCCGGCGGAGAAAATGGGAATGCGGTCTCTGAATTGGAGGCCTGGATTCCCAGGCTCTCTGGGGTGGGGTGGGAGGACAAGAAACATGGGTCGTCCGGGGACAGGTGTGGGCATCTGGCCACGTGCCTATCTACAGCCAAACCTGCAGCGGGCCTGGACCTAGTAGCCAGAATGGCGTCAGTCAATGCCTCATGAAACGGCTGCAGAGGCTCAGCCGAGCTTGACTGCAGTTTAAGGACCTCAGTGAGGAGGTTGGTCCTCACGGCTGCCACGGGGAGATGAAGGGGCAAGGCTTTGGCCGCCCGCATCAACACCACACTGTAGGTTGCCCCCTCCTCCGAAAACACGGTTGGATTTGAGACATAACCAGTGTCTGGCGAGGTGTCCAGACCACTCGCATCCCCCAGTCCACCTGTCCAGTCATCTTGGGACTGACACTCACGTGTCAGAGGGTCTTCAGACCCCTCCCAATACTCCTTATCACCCATTCCCTGATAATCAGGGTTGTCAAAAGATGTGCCCGGCTCGTTGAAGTTAAACTCCCCATGCGGCATCAACGTTCCCACGCCGGAGCAGTATAGAGTGTGGTATCAGGGACCGCACCACCCGAGGACGGCGCCGAGGGTGACACCTGGGGGACTGTTGCCGGTGAGGTCGTGAGGTCAACCAGCGAGAACCAGGATCAAGAATTGGATCCAGTGTGGCCCAGCGGCGCCGGGCCGAAGGCGTCTGAGCCAAAGCACCAGACGGCGTCGGGGCCAAAGCATCAGACCCGCTAGTGCCCCCAGATGGGTCCGCTGGGCCCAAAGCCGCGGCGTAGCCCGTCGGAGAAGTGAGGGACATCATGGACATGAGGAAGCGCTCTAACTCCTCCTTCGTCGCATGCTGCCAGGGACCGGAGGTCGTGGGGCAGGCTACGATGCCCGCGACTCTGACGGAGCCGCGTGGGCTGTGTCACCCAAATCCCCTGCCGCAATGCACGTGCATCGTGGGGAGTTGGAAGAGCGATGACGTCTCTTTGACTTCTTGTAGTTACCTGACGACTTCGCCCCGGAGGAGTGATGTCAACTCCCAAGGCTCTGATGGCTCAAACCCCACGCCCGGTCCCTCGACCTCCGTCCAGACCATGACCTCTTGCGGTGCAGGGCCAACTGCTGGAGTCAGAGCCGCTTGCGGGACCACTCTCGCCTAGCTTCCGAAGTCAGGGCCCGGCAGTCGGAGCAGCTCTTGTTGTCGTGGTTGACGCCGAGCCAGTGGAGACACCGACGGTGAGGGTCAGTCACCGACATCAGTCGGTCGCAATCCTCACAGGCTTGAAAACGGCCATCTCTATTGGCACCGTCCAGAGTCCAAGACTCAAGTAAAATGATCAAAAGGGATTGTAAAAAGTTTTGAAAAAAAATGACTAAGGTAACACTTATACAGGAACTGCGCTGCTGGCGTGAAAAAAGAGGACGTGACGTCAACACGCAGAGGCGGCGTCTAAGTACTCAGACAACGTGATCACGGCGCACACTTTCCCGAGCAGTGCGTACCCCAATGGTACGTGCGTGTGAAACGCCTCGTTTCCCTATTGCATTGTAGCCATACGCGAGCAGTGCGTACCATTACGTGCGTGTGCACGCCTTGTTTCCCTTTTGCATTGTAGCCATACGCGAGCAGTGCGTACCCCAATGGTACGTGCGTGTGTACGCCTCGTTTCCCTATTGCATTGTAGCCATTCGCGAGCAGTGCGTACCCCAATGGTACCTGCGTGTGTACACCTTGTTTCCCTATTGTATTGTAGCCATACGCGAGCACAGCGTACCCCAATGGTACGTGCGTGTGTACGGGTCGTTTCACCATTGAATGAGTTGCATTTGCGACGGCAATCGCACCGTACTTGTGTAGGGATTCAAAAAAATACATAGGGAACATCTAGGGGAACAGTGGAATGATTAGAATGCAGCCAGGTTGTCATGGATACAGAGATTTTAGAGTGTCCTACAGGTGTTCTGGAAAATTCAGTTGGGCAAAAGTATACAATGTTGCAAAAGTTGTTGTTCAGCTCTGGCTCAGTTTTTTTCAAACCATGCATATGTGTGTCATGGCCTTATGTGTCATGGGATTGGATGAAACATAGGATGCAAACTATTGTGGCCTATCACACACTACTCCTTGGACTCCCAGACCCTCTGCAGCACAGATATAAGGCAACATGTGGCTGTGGGAGGGCACTTGCCTGCACAACATTGGAGTGGAAAACACAGCTGCTATCTCTGTATCCTCTGGACCCTGATTAGCTGAGCATGGAGAGGGCACCTGCATTCAGCGATGGTGAGAACAAGGCCCTGCTGGATGCCCTCCTGCCTAACTACAGCAAGCTGTATGGGAGACCAGAGGAGCAGGTGAGTGATGTGTGCACTACTTTGGAGTGTGCACCTGTTGTGTGTGTGACACTACAGCCATTGTGTATGTATAGTTGAGAGATGCTATGTTGTTGGGAGTGAGTGCCGGTGTGTACAGTGTTGTCTGAAGAGGGTTATTTGTTGTAGTGGGGTGTGTGACAGCATGTCATATGCTGCAGTGCACCCTGATGTAGCATATATTGCTCAGTGTGTGCCATGCTCAAAGAGTGGTTTGCACCCCTTATGTCATCTATAGCCTTTCAATGGAATGTAGTGCATTTCTGTTTGGTCACAGGCCACATACTCCTGGACAATAATGCAAGTGTGTTGAGCATCCCATGCCCTGTTGTCCTCAAGTATTTTGTTCAAATGTGTGTCTTTGGGACATGGACCAGGTGTACTGATGTTCTTTAACTTTACATTCGTGACAGGTATCTGCCTATGAGAAGGGTGACATCTGGCTGGACATCGCCAGGGCTGTCAGGAGTGAGGGGGGCCTCGCAGGAGGCTCTGAAACATCAAAAGGAGGTGGCAGGACATCCGGTGCTGGACCCGCCGCATCGCCAGGGTACAGCTGAAGCTGGAAGCTCCACGCCGGCATGGCGGCACCCGCCACCTCACCCCCACATGCTCCGGGTCCTGGAAGTGGTGTTCCCAGACCTCCATAGGCAGTTGCAGGGGAGACAGCAGCAAGAAGGGGGTAGGTACATGTCTGTTTGTTGTCATGTGTGTCACATGCTACCTGCAGTGCTCCGAGGCATGCTAACACTACCACAGTTGGAGTGGTGTTGTCAGACAGGCACTTAATGCTTTGGCATGAGAATGGCCAAGTTTCAGCAGATGCTTGTTTACATGCCTTACCCTACTCAACATTTGCCCAGCGCTTTGCCAATACATTTTCTTTCACAGGTACTCCTAAGGTGCAATGTCTTAGTATGCATATTCCTTAGCACAGCATCATGTTGGAGAGGTCTGTGACACCTGTTGGTACCTTACATGTAGCACCACATGTGCACAGTGTCTGCCCTTCTTCATATTTTTGCACTGCTCAGGAGTCTCAACATGTGTTTTCTGAACGAGTCAGCCTCAGTGGCCTTTGTCCATGGTGTACTTTCTAATTGTCATGTGTTAGCTACAGGTGCACACTGTACATGTAAACTAATTTTGGCTTGTGCATACTCACGCTGTGCAGTGTGTGTGTGCATATACTCAAAATATGTTGCATGTTGTTTGAAAATCTTATTGATGGTCAGCCACACAATGTGACTTTGGGTGTAGACAGCTGTAATGCCAGTGTGAGGTGACGGTACACTTGGTCCAGGTCCCAGGATGGCATCACATGGCAGTTCATGAAGGACTTTTCCCATGTGGCACAGGGTCACAGCAATTCAAACATGACCAGGTCTGGTTTTGTGTGGCAGGGTGGGCAAATGAACAGTGAATCATCATCAGCTATCCGGTTGTCAGGCAGTGGCTCATCAATGTGTCTCTCATACAAGTTGTTGCCTTGCCTGTTACTTCTATCCTACTATACATTGAACGTAGTTTCTCTTCAAATTGCCCAAGACTAGGGTTAGCATTGTGCAGAGTTCAGTGGCTTGTGACTCATGATGCATGCCATGTTTAGAAATGTGGCCAAATGATTTCTAGCTGATATGTCAGATGTGTACAGGTGACTGTTTTTCTTATTCTCCTTGCCAACAGCATCATCACCACAATCTGGAGGAGACACAGGGCCGGACCGCACAGAGGGACCCAGCGACAGTGCCACCTGCTGTGAGGAGTCAGAGGGAGGCAGTGGGACGGAGGGTGAGGAGAGTCTGCGGGCCGGACTCCATGTGCGCGACACCTCCTACCATGCGGACGGCTCGGAATCAGACTCTCAGGAGGAGGGGGAATATGCAGAAATGGCCTCTTCTTCATCTTTGGCTGGCCTCTCCTCCTCCAGTACCATCTCCACCCTCCTAGTTGTTAGGGTCCCTAGGGTCCGTGCTAGCCCCCGTGTCTCCTTTGTTCCCGGCACCGCAGCACCTGCCTCTGTGTCCCCTGCTGCCCTCAGTGCTGAGTCTGTGGACCTACTCCGGCAGATTGTAGTAGGTCAGACATCCATGTTGACTGTCCTCCATGGACATACACAACTCATTACACAGTTGTTGTCGTTCATGGAGGGCATGTAATCTGGCATGTCTGATCTACGTCGGAGTGTGGCTGCCATAGAGTCAACACTGACGGCAGCTCTGTCCACCCAGCAGCATCTGCCCCCCACCCCCCCCATCCTTCAGACCCATCCACCTCAGCCTCTCCCATACCTTCCCAACGTAGATGCAGACGCCACGGGTCAGACACCACAACAGACACACCCAGCACACACACGCGGCAGGCAAAGCGCAAATCACCACGCACCCAATCTCAAGGGGATGTAGGCACACCCTCAGGGAGAGGGGGCAGACAGCACACACGCATCTACAGACCCGCGACAACAGACTCACAACCCTCTACCTCCACCCCCAATGTGTCCCCGGATTCCGGTGGTAGTTTTCAGAACTGGCTGAAGTGTGCAGCCAAGTTTATCTTGCAACTTTCTGCGATGCACCGGCCAGTGTGGATGAATCCACCTGCACCCACTACACCTGTCCTTCCCTCTCCTGTCCCTGCGGTGCCGGAGGAATCCACAGATGATGCCCCCACTGTTTCCACTGCTGATTGAGCTCCATGTGCAGGCAAGTTTGGGTGTGACAAC
Source organism: Lissotriton vulgaris (assembly GCF_964263255.1). NCBI lineage: Eukaryota > Metazoa > Chordata > Amphibia > Caudata > Salamandridae > Lissotriton > Lissotriton vulgaris. Next base: position 172,426 of record NW_028254584.1, read on the forward strand.
ATCCATGAAGGCACAAACTGTTTTTCTCACTTGTTTGGACTGGTCATTGGCCTACTGTGAGCAAGGACTCTTATTTGCGTTTTAAATTTTGATCCAGCTGAATAAAGCTATTTTTTTTGTTTCTGTACTTTAGTTTGTCTGATAATGGCTTTGACTGCTGTGTGCCTGGGAGCTGGTGTGATGTTCAAATTTGGGTATAGTAACATGTGTCTATTTCATGATGGGAATGAGGTTAACAATGGTATGTTTCTGCTTTTACTGCTGGGCATTGCTGGGCACTGGTGGGGGTCTTAGCCACACACACCCTAGGCTGCTGGGCACTGGCGGGGGTCTTAGCCACACATACCCTATGCTGCTGGGCACTGCTGGGCACTGGTGGGGGTTTTAGCCACACACTCTAATGCTGGGCACTGCTGGGCACTGGTGGGCGTCTTTGCCACACACACTCTTATGCTGGGCACTGCTGGGGGTCTTAGCCACACACACACTCTAATGCTGGGCACTGGTGCGGGTCTTAGCCACACACACCCTATGCTGCTGGGCACTGCTGGGCACTGGTGGGGGTCTTAGCCACACACACACTCTAATGCTGGGCACTGGTGGGGGTCTTAGCCACACACACACTCTTATGCTGGGAACTGCTGGGCACTGGTGGGGGTCTTAGCCACACACACCCTATGCTGCTGGGCACTAGTGGGGGATTTAGCCACATACACACTAATGCTGGGCACTGCTGGGCACTAGTGGAGGTCTTAGCCACACACACCCTATGCTGCTGGGCACTGCTGGGCACTGGTGGGGGTCTTAGCCACACACACCCTATGCTGCTGGGCACTGCTGGGCACTGGTGGGGGTCTTAGCCACACACACACTCTAATGATGGGCACTGCTGGGCACTGGTGGGGGTCTTAGCCACACACACCCTATGCTGCTGGGCACTGGTGGGTTTTTAGCCACACACACACTCTAATGCTGGGCACTGGTGGGGGTCTTAGCCACACACACTCATATGCTGGGCACAGCTGGGCACTGGTGGGGGTCTTAGCCACACACACCCTATGCTTCTGGGCACTAATGGGCACTGGTGGGGATCTTATCCACACACACCCTATGCTGCTGGACACTGCTGGGCACTGCTGGGGGTCTTGGCCACACACACCCTATGCTGATGGGCACTGGTGGGCACTGTTGGGGGTCTTAGCCACACACACACTCTAATGCTGGGCACTGGTGGGGGTCTTAGCCACACACACTCATGTGCTGGGCACAGCTGGGCACTGGTGGGGGTCTTAGCCACACACACCCTATGCATCTGGGGATTAATGGGCACTGGTGGGGATCTTATCCACACACACCCTTTGCTGCTGGACACTGCTGGACACTGCTGGGGGTCTTGGCCACACACACCCTATGCTGCTGGGCACTGCTGGGCACTGGTGGAGGTTTTAGCCACACACGCACTCTAATCCTGGGCACTGCTGGGCACTGGTGGGGGTCTTAGCCACACACACACTCTTATGCTGGGCACTGCTGGGCACTGGTGGGGGTCTTAGCCACACACACCCTATGCTGCTGGGCACTGCTGGGCACTGTTGGGGGTCTTAGCCACACACACACTCTAATGCTGGGCACTGGTGGAGGTCTTAGCCACACACACTCATATGCTGGGCACAGCTGGGCACTGGTGGGGGTCTTAGCCACACACACCCTATGCTTCTGGGCACTAATGGGCACTGGTGGGGATCTTATCCACACACACCCTATGCTGCTGGACACTGCTGGGCACTGCTGGGGGTCTTGGCCACACAAACCCTATGCTGCTGGGCACTGCTGGGCACTGGTGGGGGTTTTGCCACACACACACTCTTATCCTGGGCACTGCTGGGCACTGGTGGGGGTCTTAGCCACACACACACTCTTATGCTGGGCACTGCTGGGCACTGGTGGGGTCTTAGCCACACACACCCTATGCTGCTGGGCACTGCTGGGCACTGTTGGGGGTCTTAGCCACACACACCCTATGCTGCTGGGCACTGGTGGGGGTCTTAGCCACACACACACTCTAATGCTGGGCACTGCTGGGCACTGGTGGGGGTCTTAGCCACACACACACTCTAATGCTGGGCACTGCTGGGCACTGGTGGGGGTCTTAGCCACACACACCCTATGCTGCTGGACACTGCTGGGCACTGGTGGGGGTCTTGGCCGCACACACCCTATGCTCCTGGGCACTGCTGGGTGTGTTTTCTACACATCACTTAGACTTACACTGACATTGCAGACATATGTCCCACACGTCTCACTGTTACACAGGTGATATGCGGTACCGTACCGTACCCCGAGGTCGATGATATATGTGCGGCACGTCTCACTATTACACTGGTGTTATGCAGTACCGTACCGTACCCCGAGGTCGATGACGTAGGTGCGGCACGTCTCACTGTTAGAGTGGTGATATGCGGTACCGTACCGTACCCCGAGGTCGATGACATATGTGCGGCACGTCTCACTGTTACACAGGTGATATGCGGTACCGTACCGCACCCGAGGTCGATGACGTAGGTGCGGCACGTCTCACTATTACACTGGTGATGTGAGGTAGGGTACCGTACCCCGAGGTCAATGACGTAGGTGCGTTACGTCTCACTATTACACTGGTGATATGCGGTACCGTACCATACCCCGAGGTCGATGACGTAGGTGCGGCACGTCTCACTATTACACTGGTGATGTGCGGTAGCGTACCGTACCCCGAGGTCGATGACGTAGGTGCGGCACGTCTCACTATTACACTGGTGATATGCGGTAGCGTACCGTACCCCGAGGTCGGTGCATATGTGCGGGACGTCTCACTATTGCACAGATGATATGTGGTAGCGTGTGGCGCAACGTACCCAGACATTACAGGTGTGCAATGGAGATGTGCGCGTGTGGTACCACGTACAGGTATGTTGGACTTCGTACTCACCGTCTGCGCCGTCGTCGGTTTCTATGTACGAGGTTGTGGGCGTACAGGACTAGGATGACACGGACGATGGGGTTCATGTCTTGTTTGTCGCGTACCTGGGTGCGGGTCGGGCCGGACTCTGCTTTTACGGCGGTTTTTGACTCTCGTACCAAAAGAACCGTACGGAGTGTCTTCAACACGAATCGTACTTCCTGGTACGGATGACGCAGTCTATTTACGTTCGAACGTAGCGTGAAGCGCCAGCCGAATGCCATTCGTATGGGCTTTCGATTTGTACGGAGTTTGTTACGAGTCGTACGGAGTGACGCTTTGGATTGGGATCGTACTTGGAGAATCGTACGGAGACGTGTATGAGTACGATTCGTACGGGGATAACCGCTCTGTGCGGAAATTCAAAGCGCTTTTTCACGGATCGGAATCGGCCCCTCAGTGTCACAAGTTTGGACATTTTGCTTTGGTATGTAAAAATACTAAGGGGTCGGTTACGATGTCGTCCGGAGAGACTCCGAACGGTAATTGATTAGTCCGAATCCGATTCAGAACCCGCCTTTCGGACTGATTCGGAAACGTTTCCAAACGAGCGATTACGATGGCTGGGAAGCGTTCGAACTGTCTGACTCGGTTCTGAAAGGCTTTGGGAGTAACCGAGTCAGTCGGAGCCGAATCATAGCAGTCTACGGAGCACGTTTCCAGCCAAGCGATTAGGATGTCAGATTTAGAGAGCCTTTCAGAATCGGTTGTTCCACAACGAATCGGCTGTTGGAATCTGACTTTGCGATCTCTAGCAGACCCCCCTTCACCTGGGGCCCTCCAAATCGGGCCCATGGGTCCCCTCTTTACAACCATGCACAGTGTGGCAGGTACCATGGGGTGCCCGTCACAGGGTGCAAGGTTTTCCCCAACCACCCCTTTGCCAATGGGAGCCTGTGTTCTCGATCGGTACACAGGCTTCCATTGAAGTCAATGGGAGTCCGACCGAATCGTATCCGGAAGCATCCGGATGCATGAAAATTGCTTGGTCGGACTCCCTGGATCCGATTCGCTTGGAAAGCATTCTAGGACCGATTCAGTAGGAATGCTTTCCTAATGACATCGTAATTGACCCCTAAGAGGAGAAACTTAACTAACATTAAAGTAAATGCTTTGGATGAATTTGATGAAGGAATATGTTCAAACATTGTACTTACTGTGGAGGATACATTAAGAAAATGTAAAGCACCACTAGTTGTGTGTATTAGAAGTGTGAAACTTAGCATTATGGCAGATTCAGGTTTGCCTATAACCATTAGTGCTGATCAAACGTATTATGCATTTTGGAAACAGGTTCAATTACAAGAAACTGATGTGAATCCAAAAGCTTTTGGCAAATTCAATATCACCATGTTAGGGTTTTCTGAGGATACACTGAGTTTTAAAGGAAGAAACATCTCAACTAAAATGTATGTAGTAGAAAGGGGCAGGAATATAGTACAATGGAAGGACTTTAGAAGACTTGGTGTAATTCTTAAACCAGGTTTACATGAACCCATTCTTCTTGGTGATATGCTTGTTTGTTCTGTAAGTGATGAAGCTATGTTAACTCTTGAGAGGGTGTTAAACACAAACAAAGAAGTATATGCAGATAATGTAGGATGTGTAAAGGGGGTTGAGCCTGCCATTAAATTAAAAGACGAAGCTATTCCTGTCAAACACAGAGTCGGACCTGTACCTCTATCTGTAAGGAATGGGTTGAAGGTCTTGTTAGATAAATTGTGCAGCGAAGGAGTTTTAGAACCTACTGACTCATCAGAATGGGTTTCTGCAACTGTAGTTTCAAAAAAAGGGAAAATCAGGCCCTGTACTGGTTTGAGATCCCAGAATAAAAACACAATAGTGTATTGTTATTCACTTACAAAAAGTAAAGTAAATGTTGACTGCTAATTGTGGTTCCAGATTTCTTTTATTATTTTATTCCTCGCAGCAAATCTGTTTTATGGGGGGATAGAAGATTTCTTGTGTCAGCCCCCAAACTATGGAATACTCTGCCTCCCTCGATCAAATCACGCCGTTCACTTTGGTCTTTCCGCAAACAACTCAAGACCTGGCTTTTTAATCAGTAGACCCACTTTTCCCCTCATTGGTTAAATTTTGCAGATATCCTAGCGCCGAGGCGCCCACGGGCCATTGTTCGCGCTCTAGAAATTTTATTAATAAATAAATAAATAAATAAATATTACTAGATCTCAAGTCAGCATATCACCAAGTGATATTGTTCAAAGAGTCAAAAGATTATGCCACATTTGTAGTGCCTTCGGTGCTTACATGTATGTAAGGTTACCTTTGGTCTAGCTTCCGCTGCAAGTTTTTTTCAGAGATTAGTGAATGGAATTTTTAAATATGTGAAAGTTGTAGAAAATTTCAAGACAACATTTTAGTACATGCAGAAACCATACAGGAGTAAAATGCAATTCTAAAGAATGTATTATCTAAAATAAGGAAACGAGGTATCACCTAAACCAAAATGTAAGTTTTTGCAACATGAAATTGAATATTTAGTGCATATGTTAACTGCCAATCGAATAACACCAAAACAGAATATAGTCAAAGAAATGAGAAGACCCTAATTATATTGATAGAGAAGCATTCAAATCATGTATGGGGCTCAGTGAGTATTATTCAATGTTTATCTTAGGTTATGCTGATGATGTAGAACCATTGATAAAATTGTTGAGAAAGGGAGCAAGCTTTGAGTGGGTTAGAGATCAGGAGAATGCTTTTCGCGAGACCAAATGTGCTATTGTTGCAGCACCTGCTTTGCAGGCTTACGATCTTAATGTTAAAAATATTATTACTGTGGATGCAAGTACAATTGGTGTTGGAGTGGTGTTTACACAGAAAAAAGGGGGACAGGAACATACCATAGCATTTATTTCTAGGAGATTGAGGAATGCCAAATGATTATACAGTATCATAGAAAGAGAAACTCTGGCATGTGTTTGGGCTGTAGAAAAATTAAAGACATATCTGTGGGGTAATGAATTTGAGTTAGTAACAGACCATAAGCCACTTAGTTACATGATGGACGTATGCCATAGAGGGAATGCTAAAGCTTCCTCTAGACTAGTCAGATTAATGGCAAAACCACAGAAATTTAACTTCAAAATTAGAGGCATTCCAGGAGGTTGTAACAGTTGTGCCAGTTGTTTATCAAGGCTACCAATTGCGCTTCAAAGGGATGAAAGTTTAGAAGACATGGACTTTATCATAGCAACTGTAGATGCTGTAAAACATAGTAAAGGAACCCTTTCTGAAAAAGATGGGATAGGCGTGTTAAAAGACAATAACATATTCCAAAAAGTGATGGAAAGTATCATTAATAATTGGCCAGCAGTAAGGAATTTAGACACACATTTAAAGAGCTATCTACCGTTGGCTGAAGAAGTAAACATTTAAAATAGTATTTTAAGACAAGATTGATTCATACCACCATGTCAAATTAGGGAACAATTTAAAGCATATTATTGTTCTTTCTGATTATTATACTAAATGTTAACATAATGAATTTATTTCCAATACCGCCAAAGAGGTAGTACTAGAGTTTTTACAGAAGATCTTTGCTATGAAGGATTACCTAGTGTAATAGTTTCTGATAATGGAACACAACTTGTGTCAAGTAAAATGACTAATTAAACAAGAGAAAACACACTTATACAGTCCATCTTCTAATGGTCAAGTAGAATGGGTTTCATTTTAAAAGAAGGTGTACAGTTAGCTGTAGTGTCTTGGTTACCAGTACAAGAGTTCATCTGTGACAAAGTTATAATGATACTGTCAATGAAGTGACTGGATGTTCCCCTTTTACTTGATGAGGGTAATAAACACTGTACTGACACCTACATTTACAAAGTTATATAACTCTAAGAATGAGTGCAGTAAAATTGATTATAGTTTACTTAATGTTTACCATAAAATTGTAGAAAAACAGTAGACGTCAAAGAGTTATCATGATGCTGTAAATAGAACTAGAAATAAAGTAGTTGAAACAGATTTGATTATTACTATAAAGCATGTTACAGTACAGAAAGGAAAATCTAAGTTTACCTCACCTTTCCAAGTTGAAAGAGTTACTAGTAGTGCAGTCTTGTTAAAGAATATAGGGTGGTGGACTAAGAGTGACATTGTGCTATTGCAAGAAGGACACGAAAAACTGTTAATGGACAAGGAAGCTAGTAGTCCTTATGAGAGCAATTATTAGTATTGATATTTATCTGAACAGGATGATGTTAATGACACAGAAAGTCATAGTGGTGGTATGATAAGTGACAGAAACACATATTAGAAAAATAATTATCATTTGGTATATGATGGTAATGTTAATCACAACAGAGTTAGGGACCATTACACCTTAAACAAGAATGTAGTCATATCTACTGAACCACGTGTCTTTGGTCATAATCCAAAGATGGAATTGTTTTAATTTCAGGCAGAATGTCAAAGGTAGCAAATAAATATGATGATTGTATTTTATATTAATTGTTTTGTTTAGTTAAAGAAGGGAGATGTATATAATATTATATATAAATAATGTTGTACATAATATATATAATTACTAGTGCTAACCACTGTTTGTACACACCAACAATGCATACACAAACTCTAAACATTGTATTTCATTATAGACCAATTGCAAATCATGTTGTATTGTAATGAATGACATGTGGAATGTTTAAGTGATATTTATCTGATGGCATGGAATATTTGTGGCATTGAATATTTATATGTTCTTAGGAACTGTTCGTGTTTCCATCACCTGTGTGTGGGCCTCATTGATCTTTTTATGTTAATAAAGCTATATTAACACTATTTGGTGTTGATTGCTGACATACCACAAAATCGGGAATATGGGTTGAACGAAGCAAACTGCAGACTGTGGGTATATGCAGCAATACTTGCTAGTTTTCCTAAAGCTCTGATTGTATCATCGAATAAAAGTGGCGGACTAGAGAACCCTAAAGGATTGGCTATGGAGTGCTGTTGTTTATATTTTTGCTGTTTGTGTTGCCCACCATAGGTGCTAACTCTGAAGGAAGCCTTAGGAAGTTCTCCATCTGCAAAAGATAACACAGGAACGACTGTTATCTAAACATATAATATTCATGCAAGTAAGTACTGGTTTCATAACATTTATGACCTCAAGGCATCACATTTTAATAACCACAATATTTATCATCAGTCCAACCCAAGACATCAGGAATTGTCATTAATAATGCAACAGAGTCACGTGGTTTGTGATAGAAAGCTTCTTGATTTATTAGTATTCCTTTTGCCGATACAATTTATTTTTGAATTGGGAACATCTCATTCCCTCCTCCCCGTCCTCCAATCCGAGAACCCAATACTTTTCCAAATGTTGCTCAGTTTAGAATGGAAATAGTACTTCTGAACCCTAAACAATCCAACACTTCTCACAATGTTGCTTTGTTTGGAGTAAGAATTGTAAATGTTAACTGCACCCTCTCACCCCAGAGACCAACGCTTTGACCAATTCTGTTTAGTTTGAAGTGGAAACAGTAAATCTGAACCCTCCCCCTCCCCACTACCACCCAAGTCTAATGCTTTCCCCAGTGTCAGTGTTGTTTAGTATAAATAGGAAATAGGAAATCTTCCCCCTGCTCCCCTCCCTCCAGAGTCCAACGCTTTCCTCACTTTTGCTTACTTTAAAGTGGGATTAGTAAATCTGACCTACAAAACATATGTGTTTTCCACAATTTTAGTTGACCTGGAGTTAGAATAGTAATTTTATTCCTACTACCTATAGGCATTTCTCCAATTTTAGTTGGAGTACTGGACGCTCCCTTGTGTCTGGACAGAGCTATGTCTTTCTGATGAGCTCTAATGAGAGCAAAACATGCCAAGGATTGCTTTTAGTAATTCCGGATTGCCTTAGATGGTATTTTACCAATCCAAACCTGTAATACTGTGCCTGGAGTGGTTAAAGACTTTGTTTTACATTTTTAGCTCAGGTGGATTGCACATGCTAAAATACTTTGCAGAAAAATGGCAAAAGACTTTGGGGCCGATTTATATGTTGGAGGTGAGAGAACTGCGTCGCAATAGAGACAGAGTTCTCTCCCCGCCTACACAGTAGGTGTAGGCTACAGTGGTGACTACTCTGTCACCGCCTGTCAGGGGCCAGGATCCTCAGGAACAGTACCTCCCAGAAGCCCACCTTCCAGCAGCTCTGACTCTGGTTGGAATTCCACAGAGTCTCAGAGTGGCTAGATGGGGGGGAAGGGAATTCTGGAGGGTACTGTGGGGAAAGAGACCTATACAGAAGGAACCTACACAATCTAGACAATCTATAATCTAGCAACACTCTTCTGTGTAGAGCTTGATTCTAGCCAGGACTCTGACAGTAAAGTTCTGATATCTGTTCACAAAAATATAGCTTGTTGTGAGAGATCATTTCAAGCACATTTATTATTACCCACAAGTCGTCAAAGAGCTACCACCAATTGTAACAGGATTCTGTTTCTGGATTAACAAACATAGTGTACAGAATTATATTTCACTCTCCCTTTTTTAGGCACAATGCACATGAGTGTCTTTCTAGGAGACTCCCAATTCTCAACTTGGCCCACAGACCTCCAAACAACAACTTCTCAAACTCAAGAAAAAGCACATCGTACCTGTGAGTTGGAAATGTTGCCAGACAGCTGTTCTATGGAGCGAAGAAGTTCTGGAATGTTGCTGCCACTTCTCGTCTTCTTTTCTTGAAGGCTCACCTATACCGGAGCTGCGTCAGTAACAGGCACGGAGGGACAAAGGTGACTTCCTTATATAGCAAGCCAAATCCAAGATGGCTGCCTAGACTTTACCGCTCTGGCTAGATGTTGCTGAATGGTGGAAATCTTGAAAAAGAATGACTCAGAGGATGGGTAAACCACATCCATTTTAACCTAGTCTTGTCCCAATGTCGTTTGTTTGTGCAATGGTCTTTTTGTTCATGGTTGTGTGCATTAGAAGCAGAACTGGCACCTCTGCTTGAAGTCCATATCACCCCAGTCACATAGCTTGGCACAGCATCTTTAGCAAGGGTACAGTATGAATGACTCCACCTTACTTTTTGAGGTGGTCAGTTTTAGACTGTTGAATGCTCAGTATAACGGAGCTGCTCTTTATTTAAAACATGGGAACTACCCAGGGTTCTCTACTTCCTTTGTTTTTTAAGTCTATTTGTTTGTCTATCTTTATGTCTACAGTCATTGAAAAAAACAAAGGCTAAAGTGACGTTATAGTTAGGTATAGTAATAATATCTTACTCTGCATTTACAAAAACATAGAAATCACCGAAAGCACAAATGGTTGAAGTGACATTATAGTTAGGTGAAAATGTCAGTTTATATGTAACATTTTAAAGTAAAAGAAAATATTGAAATTCACCAGTTAGTTAAAGTAACTATAACGTGTGCCCTCATCATGCTCTGTTTATGACCTCACATATTACATCACTTATGACATGTTCTTGGACATCATTGTTAACATCACTGATGACATTTGAAATTTCATTATTGATGACCACTGTGCATGGTGGGGGCAAGAGTTGGGGCAAAGAGTTATAGTTATTTGAAATAACTATAATTGGTGAATTCTAGTATTTATTTTTAGTTAAAAATGTGACATTTAAACTGACGCTTTTCATATAACTATAATTTAAGTTTAACCTTTGTCTTTTTCAGTGAATAGCTTTGCATGTATATATATCATATATAAGTATATGTATGATTTTCTTTATATATACATACGTTTGTGGAGTTTAATTTGGGTTTGTATACCAAACATAAAGTTTCCCTAACTATGGGGGTCATTAGGATCGCGGACGGACTTGAGTCCGTCCGCGACCCCAGAGCATGAGGGAACGTCCGCATGGGCTGCGGCGTTCCCTCTGTGCAGATTAGGATGTGACCGCCAGGGTGGCGGTCACATCCTCTATTTTTAACATTGCTGCGGGTGGAGCTTCAAGCTGCACCCGCAGCAATGTTAAAAATGCATGCACAGCATTTGCGTGCACAAAGCGGCAGGCACCGCGCGGTGCCTGCTGCATTGTGCACGCAAATGCAGGGGGGTACCATAGGTACCCCCCATGTGCCCCCCCACCCCCCACTACACCTAGGGGGCCCGCAATGGGCCCCTGCAGTGCAGTTACACATGCTTTTCCACGGCGGAAAAGCCGCCGCGGAAAAGCATGTTTCCATGCACATCCTAATCTGGCTGAAGGTGTCTAAGAGACACCTTCAGCCATTTTAGTGCTTTTCCGCCGCGGTTGTAAGCCAGCCGCGGCGGAAAAGCTGCGGACCTAAACCATGACCCACCAGCCATCCTAATGTGGCGGTGGGTCCTGGTGGGTCCGCAGAGGATTTTCCGCATCCTCCGGGCCGGCGGTGGCTTCCGCCGGCCCGGAGGATGCGGAAAATCCTCCATCCTAATGACCCCCTATATCTTATGTTTAACCTTTGGTTGCCAGTATGTAGTTATAGTTAAGACCTAGTTTCCATAGAAATTGTGTTATTTGTTTTGCTAATAACTTTCCATTTGATGAATCTTTGCGAAATTTTCAAAACGAGTTTCTCTCTCACATTAGCTGCTCTCTGGAAAGTTTCAGGGTGATTTTTCAAGCGTGACCGAGAAAAAGTGGTGGGGGGGTCACAACATGCTTTATTCCCATGCAATTTCCCATAGAGATTTTAGACACAACTACAGCCCGAACCGCTGAACGGAATTACACCAAATTTGGCAGAAGGCCACATCTTGATCCAGAAAGAGTGATTTTTAGGTTTCGCCTCGTCGAAAGCTGCGCACTGTGCAGCTTTTCGGCGCAGGCGAAATCTAATGTTAGAAACAGTGTGGCCTCAGTTCCGCCTCTGTCTTCCATTGGCTAGCTCCATAAATGGAGGCTAGCCATTGGAAGAGAGAGGCGTCTGTCATTCTGTGAGGCGACTCGTGGGCGTTCCGTAGAATTTTTCCCTTTTGCCTACGTCAGTGCGGCGGTGGGCGGGGTTTATTTTTTCGCTCGTGGAGGTTTCATTTGGTCATTCTGCGGCCGACCGCCGCCGGAGGAAGTCCAGATGAGTGCCTTTCTTGCTGTTCCCTCCCCCCTCCCGCTGTCCGTGCCTTTCCCACCACCCCCCCACTGTCCGTTCCGTTCCCACCCCCCCTCCCGCTGTCCGTGTCTCCGGCCCCACTTCTAAATGCTGCCTTCATGTTTTGGAACGGGATAAGTGTTTAAGGAACCTGCATGGCAAATCCAGACTTTATTCCTCCCCTTCCTTGCACGCTTCTGCCACCTTTTTAGGTCTCATGGCCAAGCCAGCCCCGCCCGCCGCCCAAGCCAACCCCCCCACCCGCCAACCGCCACCCTTAATATACACACAGAAATCAGACCAGTGGCAGGCAGCTCTGGCCGCAGCCAGGGGAAGCAGGCAGCTCTGACGGCAGCCAGGGGGAGCAGGCAGATCTCACCGCACCGAAGCCAGGGGACGCAGGCAGCTCTGGCCGCAGCCAGGGGGAGCAGGCTGATGTCACTGAAGCCAGGGGAAGCAGGCAGCTCTGGCCGCAGCCAGGGGATGCATGCAGCAGGGTGCCGTGGCCAGAGGAGGTGGCAAGGAGGTCGGGCTACTGGGAAGGTCTGGTACCAGGCATTAGGAGCCGCTGAGCAGGTAGTGGAGATCGAGACAGGACAAGACGCGCCGGTGCATCAGGGGGAGAGCGGAAATTCAGGGGTCCGGAGCGTGATGGAGACAACATTTTCCCTTTTGAGGTGCCCACTTTGTGTGAAGTCTCTGAAGCATAGGTTATGTTCTGGTAGAGGACCCTTCAGTACAAAAACTACATTCCCTAAGGTTTATGTGTTCTGAACAATAAAGGGAAAAAATAAAGTTTGAAAACATTTCTCCTTGTTACGCGTGCCTCGAAGAGCCATAAGAATTTGGTGCAAATCCTTGTCTACAGATGTTAGTGGATAGGGATTTGCTTCAAAGCCCCTGGGTGGTTGAGTGAGAATGTCCAGTAACAGTAACACCTGTTATATATATATGTCATTATTGTTGCTAGTTTTTGAAAGTTTCTGAAAGAAAATGACAAGCCTGTTTGCTAATGGTTTGCTTAATTTATTTGCTTAATTTTTAGTAATCAAAATCTCTTAGAATTATTGTCTAATACCTTTACCAATTAAACATTTAGTTTTTTTTCATTCTTTAACGCTCTTCATTATTAACCGTTTTATCTTCCATACATGGAAGTAACTGAGAATATATTGTTCAATAATTGTAGATGGTAAAAACTTACAAGATGTAAATTTGGAGTAGAGGAAATTTCACTTGCAAATGGAGGTGTGCACATTTATGCTTAGACCTACACGGTCTTTATCCAATTATTCATTCTCAATAGAAAATCCATCAAGATTTATCTTAATTTCGAACTTGAATTTATTTGTTTCATTATTTTCAGTTCTTCAAAACTGCAATTTATTATCTGTGACGGCTTTAGCTTATACATTCAGCATTTACCCAATACATTTCGGGTCCAAATAGACCCTTCCTCGGGGGTCTGTTTAGAAAAACAAGGAAAATAATGAGCCACTCAGCTACTATTCACACATCTATTGTAACTGATACACTGTTTACATCACAGTACTACTTTCTAATAATACAGTGTATTTTAACAAACTCGATATCCCAATATGCGACAAATACTCTCTCATATTCCCTCATGGCATTGTGACTGGTACATAACTTTTCAATGGTAAACTCAAATTAAAACGTATTGTCAAGCCTCGAATTGTGCTCGGTTGTTATTCGACATAGCCTGGCTTCATAAAGCAAACAAAACTCAATGTGATACAAACTGTTCAAACACACTTGACTTTGTGTGTACATGTCCCTTAACGCGCAATAGGTCAACTCGGTATACATTTCATATTTCACAAAACTTGCCAGACAACCTAATCAAACGTTTGCTGTGAAAACTTACTGCAAAATGTAACGCCTTTCGCGCCTCAATCCTTCTGCCACTCAGAATGTCGATGACAAACTGGGACTACCTATCTTTAGTTTAGGACCATTCGATTGGCTAAAGACGCGATCATGTGACCGCTGTTCTTCACAACTCTAAAAATAATAAGTTCTCATTAACGCATAACATAGTGATCACGAAAAATCCTTAATGATCAATTATGCACAATGTTCGATGATCTGCAATTATTTACAAACAGATTTTGAAAAATATTGAAAAAATGTATATACGGAGAAAATCTCTGTACGTGATCTCATAAGGTAGCACAAATCAAATTGAAACATGAAAATGCCATTGATAATACCTAAATATTCATAAATTGTAAACCTGTAAAGAATACAAAACATTGTGTACAAGAGAATTCAACACATCGTCTAAGCATAAATGTGCACACCTCCATTTGCAAGTGGGATTTCCTCTTTCTCCAAATTTACATTATGACATAGTGTTCCTTGACAAAACACTAGGAGGGGGTCGCACAAAACTGATCCAGAGAACACAAATATAAAAAAGAAATAATCGGAGTGCTAGATGGACATTCACAAAAACTTACAAGATGGAAGAAATATCCTTAAACAAGAGCTAGCAGCTTTTTCCTGGGGTGAAATGTCCTTAAGTGTCTGCAGGTGGCATTGTGAACGTGCAGGTCATAGTAGTAGGTGAAAAGTAGGAACCATCGATTAGGTTTCGTAAACTCAACATGTAGGCTTTTGAAGGGTGTCATGTCCGCTCCATGAACACTGGCTGGCTGGCATGTGCCTAGGATGTTTCCACTGACACTAAGTGCATTGTCAATGTTAAATCATATTCATTCGTTTGTTACTTCATTGTTGAAGCATTTATCATGGTAACATTTAAATCACATTTAATAACAATACATTATAACCTTCTTTCCAACTAACCTTCAGCACTTATCGAAAAAAAAACAAATTGGTCTCACTCTTCCCTTACTATGAGTTCAAAACGTTAGAACCTAAATCTGGACTTAAAAAACATCATGTGACCTGGAGAACAAGCCATTTAAACAAAACAGAAGTATCTTATGCATTGGAACAGATGTGTGCTACTTTAGCACACTCTGCAAGCACAGCTCTTAATTCGATAAATACAAATAAAATATATTTCTGGGCTTCATTATTGGCATGGCATTACTGTGTAACCCATTGTGGTGTATACACATTGCAGTAAAGTTCAGCAGCTCGATTATACATAAATTGCACTGGTGCTTACAATTGTGTACTGTCGTTTGTGCCAATCAATCTGCAAAAATGAAACTTTCTACTGATCTTTCATTGCAAATGCCATTTTTGCACGTGTCCGCCACTACAATCGAAGGAAATCAAATTTACAACTTCTATCAGCTCTGGTATAAGGTGGTTCTGCAATACAGCACTGATCAACTTCGGGGAGGTGCAGTTGGTCAAAATAATTTTTATGTCATACTTAACCCTTTACTGCACTTTCCATTTAGTAATTGCAAATGATTTTATAAGCTTTGTCAGTCAATGTTCACATTTATAAAACATATTGTGGAATTTTAGTTTGCGATCTGAACATCATCTGCGCCAGCTTGTCACCTATGTATTACGTGCACGGCAGCCACTTTAGATATCATGGTCTCCCTGTCCACGACCGATCGCCAGCGCGCCCCTCTGACCCAGCAAGCATCCTCCGCGCACCCTGACTTCCCCCTCCCTCCTCCTTATGAGCATGACCCATCTGCATGACCCTGTCCTTGGGAGTCACGCTAGCGCCTGACCAACACCTCCTCTCTTCCCATGAATGCCCCTCTGTTGATAAACCTCCCCTCTGCGCTGGATTGTCCACGCAGCATGAATACCACTCCATTGATGGCCCCTCACCCGGTGTCCGACTGTCCACACAGGTCCGAGGCCATTGCCTAAGCCGAGAAATACCATTTACTGCCTTTATTGTATGAGGTCGCTCTCCTTCAAAGGACCCTCTATTGATCCAGGCCTCCCCACCCCCTGTGACATGATCAGGCGCACACATCCTAAGACTCGACGAAACACTCAGCTGCGTGATGACCCTCCCTCTTATCAGCAGGTTGAGGACCTCCATTGTGAATGTATATGGGGGTGGGATTAACACGAGGATTACGGGGATGTCTTTTCCTTGCCTTACAAAGTTGTGATTGTAATAAAGGAAGGTCACATGCCATAAACCAGTGTATAAGAGGCCAGGCCTCCGAGAGGCTGTTAGAGCACCTCGAGACGATACCTTGTTGTCTGATCTGATGTGTTCTGCTCCGTCGGAATAAACTTCTGTTTCCTGCCTTCTGGTCTCCGGCGCCTGCCTCATTGCTTGGTAAATTTGAATGGTACAAGGGCGGTTAGCGCCGGGCAAATCTTGAGAAAGGTCCTAGCCCTACCTTTTTCCACAATTTGGCGTCCCAAAGCGTGGGGCCCATCAGCGACACGTGGATCCAGTGGGAGAGGTCCCGATGACAGAGTGAACGACTGCAACGATCGGGAAGAGCTCATGTCCGATAGACCCTCGTCTGACAGCCGATCATCCGACCTTCACTAGTTCTGAACAGACCTCTCTCGAGTGATCTACGGTCCTGACTGGGAACCATCAGGAGTGCCGCGAACATCACGAAGGAGAGAGGACGATCGGGCGCTGGATCCAGAGGACAGGAAACCGTCCATGCGGTCCGGGTAAGGTCGTGTAAACACGACGAATTGAGGAAAATTGTTTTTGTTTGGATAATACTAGTATTACGCTTTGTTGAAACCTCTGGAGATTCGCTGTCTGCAAACGGGGAAAAACAAACAGGCTCTCTCTTTGCAAACAGTGAAGGATAGGTAACGCAGACTTTTGTCCCCATTGTAATCCGTCGTGCCTATCTTCCTCCCCCACTGTTTCCCGAACTGTCGTTCGTGGATTATTGTCTGGAGATTCTTTGTCTGCAAACGGGGAAGAACAAGGTCTCTCTTTGCAGGTAGAGAAAGAGTGGGTAGCGATAACTTTTCGTGCCCACTTATTCTCCCCACTGAATTGTTTGATTGGCCGATTATTCGGTATTGGTTCGTTTGAGGTATTCACCGCCGCCAAACAACGGAGAATAGAAATATTCTGCCTAGTCTTTGCCCGCTGTGATAAGATAGGTAGTGCAGACTTTTGTCCCCGGTGTAAACCGTCATGCCTATCTTCTCCCCACTGGTTGGTAGCCTGTTTAGCCCGGACCGCTTATTAGAGATGAACCATCCAGCTCCACTGGAGGGCACCCCTAATAAGGACATGTTCACTAAGTATGGACTAGTCGCTATAGCTTACACTAGACTATGGCATAAATATACGAAAAAGAACCCTGAAAGTCAGTGGCCACTGATAGGTTCCTTTAACGAAAATAAAATAAAAACATTAGAAATAGCGCTCCAGAAGAATAAGACCACGCCCACTATGCTCGACAGTATCGGCATGTGGCGCAAAGAAACGGAACAACGAAAGAAAAGAGAAGAAGCAAAAGTAGGGAAAGAACTACGAAAGGCAGCCCACCTAGCCGCAAAACAACTAGAAGAAGAAATAAAAGAAAGAAAAGAAGCTACACAAAACCAAGAATCAGGGTCAACGGGCCAATGTCCTGTTAGGACCCCCTCTGCGCTCTACCCTGAACTGCCCCCCAAACAACGGGCAAACGATGAGTTACTGCTAGGTCCCCCAATCATCTACATGCCCCCTCCATACGCTCCCAGCCAACAAAACCTGCAAGCCCCGAGTGTGAGTGAAAGTGACCCTAGTGCTAGTGCACCGGCCCTCACGGCCTCCGCACCAGCCACATTAACAACTTCATCAGACGACCCCGAGGCTAGCAAACAATCATCAGCCAGGTTAAATAGGTTAAGCAAAGATGAGCGGGATGGGATCGACAAAATAGCAAAGACATTGGTAGAACGAAGGGAGAGCGAAGAATACACAATGAGCGTGTATAATTCACATGCCGACAGCCACAGACGGCATTTCATTTTGCGATTCAGCTTCCACACCCTGAACGCGTATGAAGATAGGTATCAGAGTAAGGGTCCCGCTAAACTAACAACACTGTATAGGAAGATTGATGTCGGAGATGGGACTGAACGTGAGGCGACGGAGCTCTTCATGCAAATGCTTGAGGTCTTCCGCCACCTCGCAGAACAGAAACCAGAAACCAAGGTTACGGCCCCTGAAACAACCTCGGCAGAGGTAGCCAATACTATGATGCCTATCAGAGAAGCGGCTCCTTACTGGATCCCGCCACGGGGCCAGGGAACGAGCGATGATATTAATAATGAACATGCAAAGGGAAGGGTTGTGTACAATTGGGTTTACCAACCATGGGACCGACAAGACATCCTAACCTTCAAGCAAACCTTGCCCGACTTAAGAAAGAACCCGACGGCATTTTATACTGAATTAGGCACAGCCTTGGGTTCGACAATAATGACTTTAGCAGATATTGACTTGTTCTTTGGGTTATGCCTGCCAGCTGATGTGTGGAAGCAAATCCGGAAAGTCGACCACACGGATCTGTTTGGACATACCTGGGACCAACTCGGTAAACTAGATAGACAGCGAGAGCCGGGGAGTAAACCAGTGAAGGACATACTGGAACTCCCAGACAAACTGGTCCAGAAGCTAAAAACCCTGGTCCCGGAAAGAAAAGTAGACTGGTCGATAGTCACGGCCTGTCGACAGAAACCCCAGGAGGATGTGTCAGAATACTTCTCCCGATTCGAGACAGTGTTCTCCGACTACAGTGGCCAAGACATGACCACCGCAACCGGACAGCACCTGTTTGTGCAAAACTACGTAAAGGGGCTAACACAGGAGGTCTCCCAAAAACTACAGACGAGTGAGAGTAGTTGGGGGGCCTCCAAACCCGCAGCTATCCTTCAGATGGCTCAGTATTACGAGCACCAAAAGAATGAGAATGATAGGGCGTCCGAGAAAAAGAAGAAAGATTTGAAGGAAAGGGTAATGATAGCCCAGATACAGGGTATAGCGCTAGGACGGGAACACCAAAGGGGGAACTACCCATCAACCACCCCCAGAGATCTACCTCCTAAAGATCACACCCCAGCACCCCACACTGGACGTAGAGACGTTAGCAATGACCAATGCGCCTTCTGCAAAGGGCTCGGCCATTGGAAATTCCAGTGTCCAGTTCTGTTAGAAATGAATAGGAATAGGGATTCCAGGGATGTGACGGGTGGTCCGAGGAATAGAGTACAGGGACGAGGGAGCCCCAACGACACCAATAATGACAGATCAGGAAGACCGAACACATTTGACCGTCCCCGACAGAACCAATATCAGCTATCTGAAGGTGAACATGCCCCCGACTTTGCATAGGACTGCCAGGGGCAAGGGAGGGATCCAGTCGAGCTCTGTGTTGACCAGCAAGGTCCTTATGTCACCGCTAAGGTCTTGGGTACAGAGTCTCCATTCTTGGTAGACACTGGGGCGACACGTAGTGTGTTATCAAAACGACTGATTCCAAGGGCACCCTTGTCTGGCTCACACATAACGTCGATAGGTTTCGATGGGACGCCCTCCACTAACCCCCTGTCCGTACCTATTTCCTTTGACCTAGAAAACAACACTACTGACGCGACATTTCTACTCTCCTCCAACTCCCCTGACGCCATTATGGGTATTGACTTACTGAAACATTTTCGAGCTACCATTAGGTGTTCCCCAGATGGAATACGAGTCATCCTGTACGACAACCCAGACATGCCCAGATCCCCTCCCCCACGACACATGTGCTCCGTAACTGACGCTGACCTGTCCCTGCTTGACACCCTACCCCCGTACCTGTGGGCCAAAAATGACTCTGATGTGGGGCGAATGATGATTGATCCTATTCACATAACTGTACGACAGGACGCTATGCTCCCGAAACTCCCGCAGTATCGGATATCACCAGAGGGTGAGAAGGCACTGGTAGCGATCATTCAGTCTCTGGTAGATGCAGGAGTGGTTGAAGAGGTGGTTAGCAACGTCTGCAACAGCCCAATCCTACCTATTGTTAAGAAGCAAGGTGAAGGAGATGAGAAAGCGTACCGCTTCATCATCGACCTGCGAGAAATTAACAAAGTGGTTGTACCCCAATATCCTGTGGTCTCTGATATCACCACCATTCTGACCCTCATCCCATCCACTGCCACCACCTTCACTGTTATCGACCTTAAGAACGCGTTTTTCTCCATCCCCATTCATCCAGATAGCCGTTATCTGTTCGGCTTCACCTTAAAATCCCGTTCGTACCGATTTTGTAGAGCTCCCCAGGGGTACACTGAAAGTCCCAGCATTTACAGCCAGGCCCTCAAAAGACAGCTGGATGCCTTCCAGCTACCGGAGGGAGTGGTGTTGATCCAATATGTCGATGATATCCTTTTGGCGGCTGACACCACCCCGCTTGCAACGACAGCCACCGTCCAACTCCTACACTTTCTTGCAGAGAATGGCCATAAAGTCTCCAAAAAGAAGTTACAGTTCTGCCAGCCACAAGTGACTTACCTAGGCCATCTTCTGTCCAAAGAAGGGAGGAAACTCACACCCGACCGAATCCAAACCATCCTAGATACCCCCATCCCGAAAACACAGAAGCAGGTCCGCTCTTTGGTTGGCCTAACCTCTTTTTGCAGACAGTGGTTGCCTAATTACAGCCTCATTGTGAAACCATTGCTTGCCCTACTGACCAAAGATGTCCCCTCCCCGCTTCCTTGGACCACTGAGTGTCAAGCCTCCTTTAAGGAATTACGGGACGCGCTCTGCTCAGCGCCCGTCCTCGGAACGACGGATTACTCCAAACCCTTCTCCCTCTTCACCCACGAAAGGGAGGGATGCGCATTGTCTGTCCTAACTCAATCAATTGGTCCTAAGCAGCGCCCTTGTGCCTACTTCTCCGCCACTCTTGATCCTGTAGCCAGAGCCTTGCCTGCCTGCCTTCGAGCAGTAGCCGCCGCTGCTGTCTCTATCCGTCAGAGCGAGGGAATTGTACTTTCCAACTCCCTCACAGTGCTAGTACCCCATGCAGTCGACACCCTCTTGAATCAGACAAAGACCCAGCACCTGACTAGCGCACGACTGACAGGGTACGAGTTGACCCTACTTGCACCCCACATCACACTGAAGAGATGCACGACTTTGAATCCTGCCACATTACTGCCTCTGCCTGAAAATGACCCCGACGTGCCTCCCATACACGACTGTGTGACCCTCACGGACGAACAAACTAGGAGTAGGGTTGACCTCCGAGACACTGCTTTTTCCGACCCCGATGGAGAGCTATGGGTAGACGGCTCTTGCATCAAACTCCCAGATGGCACCACTTCAGCTGCCTATGCAGTAACGACAGCCCGAACAGTAGTTGAGACAGCCCGCATCACACAACGATCTGCCCAGGCAGCAGAGCTGAT
Organism: Lissotriton vulgaris; assembly: GCF_964263255.1. NCBI lineage: Eukaryota > Metazoa > Chordata > Amphibia > Caudata > Salamandridae > Lissotriton > Lissotriton vulgaris. Next base: position 193,870 of record NW_028254584.1, read on the forward strand.
AGCCCTCACCCGAGCATGCATCATAGCCGCAGGGACCACCGCGAACGTATATACGGACAGCCAGTATGCCTTCGGAGTGGTCCACCATTTTGGGCTCCTGTGGAGGGAGAGGGGATTCCTGACATCCCACGGCACCCCGATCCTCCACGGAGATCTAGTTTCCGCTCTGATTGAAGCAGTTATCCTCCCCAAACGACTAGCGGTGATCAAATGTCAAGCACACAAAAGGGTGACAGACTTAGTTGGGCAAGGGAATGCATTGGCCGACGTCACTGCACGAACCACAGCTGAGAATAGGACGGTGACGCGCATGTACATGACCAGGTCACAAGCAGAAACATGGAGTGACACAAGGATAATGATTAGAGACATACAATCGGCCAGCACCCCTCACGAGCTGACTAAGTGGGCAAGGATGGGTTTGAAGGATGAGGAGGGCTGTTGGCGAACGAAGGATGCAAGCAAATGGTTGCTGCCCGACTCATACCTGATCCCCATACTGACAATGGCTCACTCCCCCGCACACATAGGATCTGCACCCATGATCGAACTCATTTCCAAAGTCTGGCACAATGACAAAATCCCTGACTCAGCCAGACGCCTAGTTCAGCAGTGCATCATCTGTCTGCAACACAACCCCGGGAAAGGAACTGTAGTGCCCCGGGGAGGGTTTGGGACCCCCAATCACCCCTTTGAGGTCCTTCAGATGGATTACATCCAACTAGAGAGATGCCAAAGCCTGAAGTATGTACTAGTCATCGTATGTGCCTTTAGCAAATGGGTAGAAGCCTACCCAACCCGTGACAACACTGCCATGACTACTGCCAAAGTACTACTGAAGGAATTCTTCCCTCGCTATGGCCTTTGCCGAATTTTATGGAGTGACAATGGCCCCCACTTCGTAGCTGAGGTTATCCAGCTAATCCTGAAAGGGTTGGGGGTGAAGCAACGATTCCATGCGGTCTTCCACCCCCAATCCGCTGGTCTAGTGGAACGCCACAATGCCACACTCAAGCTGAAACTGGCAAAAATAGTGGCCACCACTGGACTTAACTGGCCGGATGCCCTCCCACTGGCTTTGTTATCAATGCGCTCCACTCCCACCAAGCACCATTTGACCCCCTATGAGGTCGTGTTTGGGCGGCCTATGAACCTCTGGACTGCTCCCAAACCGACCTCCATTCATGACGTCCCAGACGTCCTACTATCTGATTATTTGTGCAAGTTGACTAAAACGTTGTCTGTCATTCATCAACAGGTGCAGCAGGCCATCCCCGATGCTTCCAGGGGCCCCGGTCACGACATCCAACCGGGAAATTTTGTATTGATACGAAATTTCCAGCGAACCAAGAGTCTGGAACCTCGGTGGACGGGCCCCTGGCAAGTGCTGATCACCACCCGAACAGCACTCCGAGTGGAGGGGAAGAAGCACTGGCTGCACGCGCATCATTGTCGGAAGGTCCCTGCAAACCTGGCCACGACAGAAAACGTCAGCACCCAAGAAGAGCTCCTGACCAAAGACCGACCGATATTGGACTGTTATCCAGATACTGGGGCACTCGAACTTGCAAAATTCTCTGATCCTACTGTGCCATCCAGAGAAGGGTATTTCCTGCGTCGAAAGGAGGGAGTCTCGGCTAAGTAGGCCACGGACTAAGTTAAAATCTCAGAACGGTGACCTACACACAATCAAGGGTTGCCGGGAGAGAAGCTAAACAAAGTCTGTGGTTCTGCCCACTACCGAGCCCCTTGAAGGTGATGGAAGCGCCAGATAAGAAGATGATGGAAGCGCCAGATAAGAAGATGATGGAAGCAACGGGAAATACCCAGTATAGGAATCCAAAGACTGACAACCTGCACAAATCGAAGACAATTGCACTCTTCATTGTCTTCCTCTTCTGCCTCCTTCTCATGACCTCCCTCTGGATTCTGGAAGAGAGCACACCGGCTCATGAGACATTGCTACCTACTGCACAGCCAACACCCCTGAAAGAGCATCACCTAATCTCTCTGTCGCCTCAGCTCCGAGAAAGGCGCAGGGAATTCTGGAACAATTCCTTTGTGCAACTGTTGCACCAACATAACCTTGCTGCAAATGCTACGAACTGTTGGATCTGTGGGTTGCTCCCACATGCCACTGGACACTCCATCCCCTTCATCCCTTCACCCTTCTCAGTTCACGGCTCTTGCCTCGCCTGGTTGATCCTCATGCAAGAGAGCCACAGGGACAACGCCACCTCCAGCCGGACAGTGTCACTCTTCTACTCTGGGTTCTGGCTGAACAAAACAGGAAAGACTCCAGCTGCCCTGTGTCCAGCACTCGCAGGCACCACCTTCATCAAAGACATTCCAGCCAAAGAACGAGTCGAAGTACAGGTGCTCCACAATCCAGCCAGAACCACCTTCTCTCATCTGAAGAAACAAACTACCGCCACCCTGACTGTGGCTCTGTCCGTGATCAATGTCACTGGCCTTGTGTGCCTAGAAGGCCAAGGAACGCAGCTGGTGGGTTACAGCGCCTGCCGAGTCACCAGAACATTGGACTCAGCTGAACCCCCTTCTTTTGTTGCTTCTCCGAATATGTACTTTGTGTGTGGCACCAAGGCTTACACCTGGCTCCCGAAAGGATGGAAGGGCACCTGTTATATTGCCTTCGTTCTTCCACCCACATATGTAGCCCCTGCCAACCACCACCGGCAGAGGCGTGCAGACGACCTTGGGCAAGCCGACTCCACTGGAGCACAGTTCCTGGATGCAGCAAAGGGACTTGTTCCTCTGTGGGGCCCAATGGCTAACAGCCGTGCTATCCGACACCTGACCCAGGCAGTAGAAACAACGATCAACATCACGGCTGGCATCCTCGCCAACAATACTGCGGAGCTTCAGGCGGTCCGCCTCGTGACCCTCCAAAATCGTCTTGTCTTAGACGTGGTCCTAGCCGACCGAGGAGGAGCATGCCGCATCATCGGATCCAGCTGCTGCACCTACGTGCCTGACAACTCGCCTTCAGTCTACAAGGCCATTGAACACCTCCACAGACTGTCCTCAGAGGTTCACCAAGAGCAGGAAGGATGGTCGCTTGGGAGCTGGTTTTGGGACACTTTGAAAAATTGGGGTTGGAAGTTGTTTTCCTTCGTGCTGATACCTATTGTAATATTATGTGTGTGTTGCTTAGGTATCCAATGTCTGCCACCATTGTTCGGCCTTCTTTCTAGCTATATGTGCCCAAAGACTTTGGACTTCCGAAATGAGCACATGAGCCCCCTCTATGAAGTAGAAATACGTGGCCTTATGGGGATAAATCCGAACTGACAAGTTGGCGAGACATGTTAAAAGGGAGGACTGTGGAATTTTAGTTTGCGATCTGAACATCATCTGCGCCAGCTTGTCACCTATGTATTACGTGCACGGCAGCCACTTTAGATATCATGGTCTCCCTGTCCACGACCGATCGCCAGCGCGCCCCTCTGACCCAGCAAGCATCCTCCGCGCACCCTGACTTCCCCCTCCCTCCTCCTTATGAGCATGACCCATCTGCATGACCCTGTCCTTGGGAGTCACGCTAGCGCCTGACCAACACCTCCTCTCTTCCCATGAATGCCCCTCTGTTGATAAACCTCCCCTCTGCGCTGGATTGTCCACGCAGCATGAATACCACTCCATTGATGGCCCCTCACCCGGTGTCCGACTGTCCACACAGGTCCGAGGCCATTGCCTAAGCCGAGAAATACCATTTACTGCCTTTATTGTATGAGGTCGCTCTCCTTCAAAGGACCCTCTATTGATCCAGGCCTCCCCACCCCCTGTGACATGATCAGGCGCACACATCCTAAGACTCGACGAAACACTCAGCTGCGTGATGACCCTCCCTCTTATCAGCAGGTTGAGGACCTCCATTGTGAATGTATATGGGGGTGGGATTAACACGAGGATTACGGGGATGTCTTTTCCTTGCCTTACAAAGTTGTGATTGTAATAAAGGAAGGTCACATGCCATAAACCAGTGTATAAGAGGCCAGGCCTCCGAGAGGCTGTTAGAGCACCTCGAGACGATACCTTGTTGTCTGATCTGATGTGTTCTGCTCCGTCGGAATAAACTTCTGTTTCCTGCCTTCTGGTCTCCGGCGCCTGCCTCATTGCTTGGTAAATTTGAATGGTACAAGGGCGGTTAGCGCCGGGCAAATCTTGAGAAAGGTCCTAGCCCTACCTTTTTCCACAATATTCTACATTGTTTTATGAACCTGATGTGCTGACATTCGACATGTCTGCTTACATTAGCAGTATCTTGCAAAAAACTAATTTATGATTGTCCCCATATATATATTCTCAATAGTTTGTCTATCTATCTTTTTATGGATGAGTGAAAGCATATTCTCATCCACCGACTGGCAAAAGCCATTAACAATACTTATTTCACCTCAAACGTCTTATCAGTCCTTAGGGTAGTGTACTTCTCCGATCTTTAATGCTGCTACTCTTCGGTACATGTGAATGAATAATGACCAGTCAACAAAGCCCTGAGGAAGGCTGAAATAACTAAATATTCAGCCTAAGACCTGCATCAACATGTTTTATATACAAATTATACAACAATGAAACTCATCCAACCTGAGAGATATTTTTCTTCAGTTTGGGTGTAGGACTAATTTGTACCAAGACTAATTATAAAATAGCTTTCAAATAAGAAAATCTGAGTGGTTTCTATAATTTATAAATAGTATGTGTCTAAATAGTGTCTCGACTTGTGACAGAAAGATGTATTTTAATTTATATTCATTTTTGCATTTGGAACAGAAACGTTTTATTTTACACTTTACATTTTTTTTAGTTTTTCTTCATAGCATCTTCAGTGAACAGGAAAAATTCTTAAGAATTTTGGACTGAGAATACCTAGGCTTGTGTGCATATGCTTATGTCGGATGCAAAATTGCACAGCCACCAGTGCATATGATATTTGACACAATCCTTGTAAACTAATCGGATATGAATATGCTGGAATGTTTCTTTCAATAGGAAATATAATTGTTCTAGCAGTAAATGAATGTCACAGTATATGTCTTATTGTGCACAGAAAATACATTTACATCAGGAAGATTTGGGAAATGTTTCTCAATGTTGGAAACATTTTCCACACTGTAAGATTTCAACGAAGAGAATCTGTTGCAAAGCGCTGTGTCCAGATATACAATATCATATATTGTTTTTGTTCCAGTTGACAGCACCTTAAAGGTGTTCCAAGAGTTTTTGCCAAGGTCATTGTATATTGTTAAACTCTGTTGAGTGTACTGAGCTCCAGTCACGCTTTGTATCCGAAGTCTTCTCAACCCTAGTATGGGCACATAATTGGCTGAAAGTGGGGCTGATTCACACAGTGACAGCTTTAAGTCATGGACCAACGAAAAGTTCAATAACAGACCCAGCGTCGAAGCATCCTTGAACCATACAGTGAGATCACTGCTATAGCTGAACCTGGGAATAGTTCTTTCTACAGTGTGGAGCAAAACAGTTTTGCAACTACACATAAGTTGCGCCAGGTTGTAGTCGCAGTCAGGAATGTCGGAGGAACAGCTGCAGTTGCGAATGTTGTTGTCCGCTGCAAAGATGAGAGTTCTGTTCTGTTGACCCAGAACCCCGCTATTTCTGGTGCAGAGTCCAAGGAAGACAGGCAGAAGTATGTAGCCGCTGTTAAGGAGGGCTGTCATCTTCATCCCAAATTTAAGATTTGTGCCTTCTTCTCTCAGGGAAACAGATCACAGTCATCACCTTGAAGGACATGAGACAGACAAGCAGACAAAAGTCAGGGTGAGTGCAAAGTGCATAGAGCTCGTGTGAGATTAAACAAGATATATAAGAGTACTGTACCAGTCCATAAAATAGAATAGCATCAAATTACTCATTTACACAGTATTACTATTTAATCATCTAATACTTGAGTGCAGTGAAAATCTGATGTGTTGATTCAACGGGTATTAGAAAAACAACTTACAACCATATTGCACATAACTATAAATTGGCTTTTCAATGGTTGGTGTACTCCAACTCCTAGACTCTCCCTTACTACTGAACAAAGGGAACTACAACGACCATGTGGCAGTTTTGAAACTGCTACATGAGATGTTTATTTATTTATGCGTTAATGTCCAGAATTTGCACCCGTGCATGCACATTTTGAGCAAGATTAAATACATTTGCCCCATACAGACAATTTCTTACTGACATTTAGAATGCGTCTTTCGGCCAGAACAATCATGCACTGGTGAGTTGAGGCAAAAGCCATGTTTGTATTGGTCAGTCAACAAGGAAAACATATCCAATATGGTCACTATGTGTGATCTTATGTTATACAATATACAGCTGCACTCACCTTTGTCCTTATATCAAGCCTGTTAGTGTGCCAGACAAGGCTGATGTTTAAAACTGATGGAGATAAGTATAGTTAGTGGGAAAGGGTATATGACATGATATTGGGTCATCATTAACATAACTTTCTCTTACTCCTGTGTCTGACGTTCCTTTTGCTACCAAATGAGACAAATTTGAAGGGAGTGAGATAAGAGAAACGGTAAGATAACTACGCAATCATATTCTTCCTACCTACCTCTATCATCCCTATGCAAAGGTGCATACAAAGAAGAATACCTGTAGAAGACATAAAGGACCTAATTACGATGAGAGTCGGAAAGCCTCCGAACACAGGTTGGAGGCTTTCCAAGTCTCATTGCGGTTTCAGTTTCGACTGCTGCATTATGATGCAGGTGGTCGAAAGTGAAACCGTCCGGTCATTCTGGCTGGATTCCGATGGGCTCGGGAACCAATGGGCCAGTCAGAGGCCTGCCCGTAATCCCTATGGTTTGCGTTTCCGCTGTAGGGATGTCGGTTTCCGACAGGCTTTCCATGTTGGGCTTTCCAACATTAAAAGCATTTTGGAAAGAGACATTGGGGGCCTCTAGCAGGGCCCACTTCACCCTGTGGCCTCCAGTGTGGCCCCGGTTTTAGGCCACAGCACTAGATCCCATAGACAAATGGGAGTATGCGACCGCATCATGTGCGGTTACATTGTAATCGCAGTGTCGGACTGCCGACTGGAGGTCGGTCGGTCCAGAGACCGCAACAGTGTAACAGATAATGAGAAAGATATCAGGTATCACATTTGTTCTAGAACGGGGGCACAACCTGTGTTGGGCTTGACGCTTATGCAAACAAAACAGGTGATGGACCGAAAGTGGATCAATGTCACACATTCATCCAAGTCCAAAGATCTGGGCCCAAATCCATCGTTTTTTTGCACTCCACACCACCCTGGGTTAGACAATGGCGATATGCAAATCAGCTCTGACCCTGTGCCCCATGGGAACAGTCCAGTCCGAACTACAAAAGCCATGTCCTTCCCAGAACGGAATTAAGCATCCGAGGACCGGACCGGTTTCGAGGTAACACCTCTCATCAGCCCGGCTAGCTTGACTCCAGTGGTGTGGAGTGCCTGGGACCCACGTCTGATCATCCCCAGCGCACTTAGGGCGGCAACTGCAAACAAAACAGGTGATGGACCGAATGTGGATCAATGTCACACATTCATCCCAGTCCAAAGATCTGGGCCCAAATCCATCGTTTTTTTGCACTCCACACCACCCTGGGTTAGACAATGGCGATATGCAAATCAGCTCTGACCCTGTGCCCCATGGGAACAGTCCAGTCCGAACTACAAAAGCCATGTCCTTCCCAGAACGGAATCAAGCATCCGAGGACCGGACCGGTTTCGAGGTAACACCTCTCATCAGCCCGGCTAGCTTGACTCCAGTGGTGTGGAGTGCCTGGGACCCACGTCTGGGCATCCCCAGCGCACTTAGGGCGGCAACTGCAAACAAAACAGGTGATGGACCGAATGTGGATCAATGTCACACATTCATCCCAGTCCAAAGATCTGGGCCCAAATCCATCGTTTTTTTGCACTCCACACCACCCTGGGTTAGACAATGGCGATATGCAAATCAGCTCTGACCCTGTGCCCCATGGGAACAGTCCAGTCCGAACTACAAAAGCCATGTCCTTCCCAGAACGGAATCAAGCATCCGAGGACCGGACCGGTTTCGAGGTAACACCTCTCATCAGCCCGGCTAGCTTGACTCCAGTGGTGTGGAGTGCCTGGGACCCACGTCTGGGCATCCCCAGCGCACTTAGGGCGGCAACTGCAAACAAAACAGGTGATGGACCTAATGTGGATCAATGTCACACATTCATCCCAGTCCAAAGATCTGGGTCCAAATCCATCGTTTTTTTGCACTCCACACCACCCTGGGTTAGACAATGGCGATATGCAAATCAGCTCTGACCCTGTGCCCCATGGGAACAGTCCAGTCCGAACTACAAAAGCCATGTCCTTCCCAGAACGGAATCAAGCATCCGAGGACCGGACCGGTTTCGAGGTAACACCTCTCATCAGCCCGGCTAGCTTGACTCCAGTGGTGTGGAGTGCCTGGGACCCACGTCTGGGCATCCCCAGCGCACTTATGGCGGCAACTGCAAACAAAACAGGTGATGGACCGAATGTGGATCAATGTCACACATTCATCCCAGTCCAAAGATCTGGGCCCAAATCCATCGTTTTTTTGCACTCCACACCACCCTGGGTTAGACAATGGCGATATGCAAATCAGCTCTGACCCTGTGCCCCATGGGAACAGTCCAGTCCGAACTACAAAAGCCATGTCCTTCCCAGAACGGAATCAAGCATCCGAGGACCGGACCGGTTTCGAGGTAACACCTCTCATCAGCCCGGCTAGCTTGACTCCAGTGGTGTGGAGTGCCTGGGACCCACGTCTGGGCATCCCCAGCGCACTTAGGGCGGCAACTGCAAACAAAACAGGTGATGGACCGAATGTGGATCAATGTCACACATTCATCCCAGTCCAAAGATCTGGGCCCAAATCCATCGTTTTTTTGCACTCCACACCACCCTGGGTTAGACAATGGCGATATGCAAATCAGCTCTGACCCTGTGCCCCATGGGAACAGTCCAGTCCGAACTACAAAAGCCATGTCCTTCCCAGAACGGAATCAAGCATCCGAGGACCGGACCGGTTTTGAGGTAACACCTCTCATCAGCCCGGCTAGCTTGACTCCAGTGGTGTGGAGTGCCTGGGACCCACGTCTGGGCATCCCCAGCGCACTTAGGGCGGCAACTGCAAACAAAACAGGTGATGGACCGAATGTGGATCAATGTCACACATTCATCCCAGTCCAAAGATCTGGGCCCAAATCCATCGTTTTTTTGCACTCCACACCACCCTGGGTTAGACAATGGCGATATGCAAATCAGCTCTGACCCTGTGCCCCATGGGAACAGTCCAGTCCAAACTACAAAAGCCATGTCCTTCGCTTATAGCACTGTGAAACATAGAGAATTAATGTCTTGCAATGTAAGCTTTAATATAATGCTTTGTATTATTGAACCACTAAAAATGGTGAAGAGTTCAGTAGAGAATCTATGGGAAAACATTTAATTGAGTTAGAACTTCCAAATTGTAAAGGACCTTTATAAACAAAGAAAGACGAGATTGTAGACGAAATGTCAAAAGGCAAGCGTTGTAGATCCAAATTGAGAATATTAAAAGAGTGCATCCGGAAAACCTTCTTGATACAATAGCAGACTTCCTACACAAGCATCATGAAGCCGATTGATCCTCCTAATGACTATCGAGAAATTAGTATTCTATGGATGAAGATTCTGATGATAAGAAGCACCAGCTTCAAATGGCCTTCATGTAAGACGAAACAAGACCAACCTCAGGTTTCAGTGGGAAGAAGAGTCTGCAGGTCACAGAAGCAGTAGAAATGGTGCCAGAATATTGTAGCCTAAACATCATATTACAAAAATAATGTGCCCTAAATACCCTTGATGAAACCATGCCCCCCTTGAGGCAACAATATAAAATATACACCCAGAGGAGCAATATGTAGGCCAAGAAATGTATGCGATACTATATTTTCATGTAAGTATGCTCAGATCCAAACAATAATCCTACCTCACGGAACTCCACGAACTTGTCACAAAACATTTCAATTACTCTTGATCCGGTTTTGCTGTGAGGTCTGAGGGTCTGAGGCCTGCAATCTGCCCCTCAGCTTATGTAATTCTCTATAAATGTCAAAGCTTTCCTTTCGTTCCTGTACCCAGCTTATTGGTGACATTAGTGTAGACTGACAAGTTGAGGACATGAGAGTCTCATTTTCGGCATGAAGTAGACATGTCAATTAGCTGCAGAAAACGAGTGCTTTTGTGCCACAACTGCTTTGGGGCACATAACCCTTTCTCTCATGCTGCCCTCTGTGCTGCGTGTACCTTCAGTGAAAACATAGATGCACACTGCAGACCTGCTTCATGTGTGAGCAAAGCATTTTATGCTGAATTAAATTATTTAATTCACTGAACTAATATGGCACAAGACACCGAAATCACACGTTTTGTGTAGTTTGAGTTGAATCAAATGAATATGCCAATCATTCTTTGATCCAGCATTTTTTAAAGTACACTTTTGAGACATGATAGAAAAAGTGACTTAAAGTGTAGGCAGATCCTTCTCCAGTCCATAACCATATGCAGCTTTTGTCCCTGAGTTCCTCTATATATCAATCCAAATCCTGAGCCTGATAAAGGAAATTCTAGCACCTGGTGTGGCAGTCTTCAAAGTCTTTACTTGTGATACAGTGTCAGAATTCTCTCTTTATAGTCCTGGTCTGTAAGGGTGTAGCTTGGTCAATGAGATTCTGGGGGTGTGAAACTCACATTTCCCAACTAAAAAGCAGTGAATTGCAGGTTAGAGGGGTGAGATGACCAAGGTTCAGGATGGACTATTTCAGTAAGGAACATGGCTAGTACTGATTTCAATTAGATGAAGGTGAGACTCTGTCTAGCGGCAAGAGCTTACTGTTATCCACCTTGCCCCCTATATCTTTAGGACACCACAATGCTGGTGTCTGGAGCCGAACACCGAATGGAGTGGGTCTCTCCCTACAGTTAGTTGATTTATCAATAAGAAATTGTTGCCCTACCCAGGGGATGCCAACACAATTACACCTTACGCTTCTATAGCTTTTTTTCATCCAGTCTTCTTTTCTATTTTTATTCTTTTTAAATAGGAGTGAGATTACCCACTCCCATTAAAGCAAATAGACGGATCACTGTTATAAGTGTGTTGGAGTAACGTGACCTGTTCACTGAATGATGTCTGCAGAATCAGTTTATTTTGTGACATCACACTTTCATATCATCTTTCTTATAGGCCACCATGTGGATTGGTGGGACTTTATTCTCGCATCCATGAAGCTTGGTAGGTAGGAGTTCTTTCACCAACCACTGCGTCTAGATAGTGCAAACACTAGGTCCTGATGAAATGCCACAGATCAGAATTGACCACTGTGCATGAAACATGTCGACCATGAGAGTTGAGCCTAGCTTCACTGGACCATAAAGTCAGAGAACGGCCACTCTAATTGCTTTTAAGAAGGTAGATAGCCAGCCTAAAAAAAGTTTATTTGGACTATCCTGCCTTTTTTAATGTCACTCACTTTCACCACATCTACACTATTTTAGAGCCCTCACACCCACAGCACCATACGGCAAGGAACAACAGATCTCAGCCAAAGAGCCCTTTAAGGATGCCCGTCGGGTATTGCAGCACTGACCCGACGAGGAGCAACTCCATATGATGAAGCATGACTCCTAGCTTGCTGGGTGTGTGAGGACTCTAGTTCCGACAAGGAGGATCCCCTCCTCCTGCCTCCTTAACACTGTGTCCGCCCTGAGGAACTGCATACTCTTTGGGACAATAAAAAACTCTGTCTAGCATGGCATAGTGGGCGAAAGACTATTTTTTGGAATGCTACCCCAAGTTATTGCCACTGGTAAGACTATTTGCAGGCACTCACCCCATCACGTTTTGGGTGTTTGCCAGTAGTATGTCTGGAAACTTGACACTGATGCAGATTTCCGAGCCTACTACTACCAATGTTTGTGAATTCCAAAAAGTACTAAGTTTGCACCCATTCAAGAAACATCTATGAATGAAGATTTATATTTTTTAGTAAACCGGTTACTCTTTATATTTAAGATCTAGATCCAAACAATGAACCAACTAAAACATCTTAGTGAAATTAGAAGGATAAGAAAAACCAACACAGACATATTAGTCCCAATATAGGGCTCCCAGCCCCAACTACCAAACCAAGAATACATTTACCCACCAAACACCTTCAATGATCTACACCCCCTTGCCCGTCCCACCTACAAGAAGCCTTAATGTTAACGTTGTCAAATAAGTGCCGATGGCAGGGCTGCATGTTCCTAGTACTTGACTTTTACAAATCTTTTTATAAGTGAATGATAACCCCATGTACTAAGCCTGAGTCACAAAAATAGGAGGGAACGTAGGCAAATTAATAAGGCAAGCCGAACCAGAGCCGAGCCATGAAAACATTGGCATGTATATCGTACAATAAACATAATGTAAAAATATTACAATCTCTTCAAAAAAGTGTATTTCTTTAACATTCAGAAGCATTTCACCTTAATACATCAGATTATATCACTGTATATACAGACATTTATTGAAAGTGATAGTTTTTTATAAACATTCATGGCTCTCCCCCCAAATGCCATTATTGAACTACACCCTATACGTGATCCTCATTCTTACTGTAGCAAAATTGTAGTTTATTAAATGAAACATAGGAGGTACTTGTACAGTGCACACCCTGAACTCAAATATTTAAAAGTGTACTCATATTTTATAATAAAGAAAAAAGAGGCTCCATGATATAAAATATTCACCTAGGATAACACAAGTTGGACCAGCAGGGGAGCTGGTATTGATTCCAGGTTGTTAAAAATCGGGTTTCTGGTTGACTGGGGTGTGAGCCTTGGGCAAGCAGCAACCACAATCCTAGGCAGGATAAGGCACAAGCAAACCTCAAATTAACCTGTGGTCACCCTCTGGTTGCTTGGCACAGAGCAATCTGTCTTAACTTGACTTGAAGTCAGTGGTTTCAGTGTGTAACACTTCAAACAGTAAAACTGTGAAAACACCACACCTCGTTTAGAAAAATAGCTCTGATTTTAATAAATAAAACAAGAGCAAAACTCCAATTTGTGAATCCGGAGTTAATTGGATTTTAAAGGGTAAAGTTATAATGGAGCCAAAAACACAATGCACCAACAAAGGATATCTATCTGGTCACATTGAACTGGGAGGAAGTCACAAGCTCAGGCCGACCGAGATCGCTGGCTGGCTACAGGGAACCAGTTATGCCCTCTAAACAAAATACCTTAAATCCTGTTTGCAGATTATTTTGTGGATCTGGGTCGAAGAAGCGTTTTTATACTTATAAAATGTAATAAGGTAATCCCAACGTTATCATATTGGAGACATAGGCCTTGCAGTACTGAAAAACAAATTTAAGGGTTTTTCACTACCAGGAAATGTAAAATGTAAAAGTACTGGTCTCATCTCCCTCTGACTATTCATGTAAGAGTTAATCTCATGAAGATATCAGTTCTCCCCAAGCTTACTTTTTATTTCAGAATATCCCCATGGCCGTAGTGTGCAATCAAAAATTACCAGCTTTATTTGGGCCTCAAAAGGTGTAAGAATTGCGTGGAAAAAGTTAAGACAGCAATATGATAAAGGGGGCCTACGACTGCCTGACCTATCTTTCTATGCCTGGGTCTTCCTAATAAAAGGAGGGAAATGCCTATTCAGTACACCAGATAGCTCAGATATCGGAAAAATGCTTAGAACAATGCTTTATGATGTGAAGGGAGAGCATGGTTTAATATATAAATATGGAGACCCAAGATTCTTTAAAAAAGTGTGTCTTAAGACCGTACAGGGCTTAGCAATAACATGGCACAAAATCAGGAGGGATTCAAAACTTAATTACTACAGCGGAATGGCTCCTATCTGGGACTCTCCCGGATCCCCGGAGTGGTCCAAGGATTGTCTTGCCCTTCCGTTAAAAGAAGCAGGAATAACAACCTGGGGTCAATTGATGGTAGATGGAGTCTTAATCTCTTGGGAGGAGGGTCAAGAGATAGCTAATGGTCCATTGTCAAGATTTAAATACCTTCAACTAAAGAGCTGGAGCCTCACTGATGGTCTAGTTGCGGGACTGTCTAACGAACTAGAATCTTGGATGATAAACGATGTAATCCAGAAAAAAGAGGTGGCAAACTGGTATTGGCTGTTAGTTGAGATATCAAATGGAGACCTACACAACCAAAAAATCGGGGGAGGTAGAGGTTAAGCCTAGTCACAAAATTTGAGTATATTGAAAAAAAACTAACCCATTGGGGAACTAGGATTCAACAAAAGTTTGTTGTAATCACCTTCATAGAAAATAGACTCTTTTTCTAGAGACCCCCTCACTCACCAGGGTTTCCCATAGGTGGCATGCTTCATTATTGGAGTTCCTGTCAATCCTCCACGGATTGAGGCATGCTGCAACTTGTGAACTATGTAGGAGCACTTAGTTATGGACTATGTGAGGTGCAGTGACATGGAGTGGAAGGAAGATAAGTCTTAACAATACCTAACTAGTGAGCTACTATTTTATTCCTGGACCTAGCTGGTATGGTTAAAATCAGGGGTTATCAGATGGAGACTTCAATCTACCATCACCACTGTGGGAAAAGAGCTTGCCAGGAGAGCAGATGAAAGACTTATGGCAAGTATCTTGTGACATGTTATACTCCACGGTACGTGCTGCAAATTTAAGGCAGAACCACATTTTCTGTCTCCACAGGGTTTATTGGACGCAGTACAAATTATCAAAATTGGGGAAAGGTGCTATGTCAAGATGTCCTAAATGCGGCAAAGAAAGAGGAGATGACACATATGTTTTTGGAATGCCCTGTGGTTCAAGGGTTCTGGTTGGACGTGAGTAATACGATATCCTTAATACTTGGAGGAACGCTCCAGGTAAGCAAAACTCGAGTTTTCTTTGGGATCCCAGAAGATCATGAATTCTTGTAAAAAAATAAAAATGATATTGTACCTAATATTGCTTGCGCGCAGAGAAATATGTAACAATTGGATAAAAACTATCCTCCAAACAAAACAGAATGGACGGTTTCAATAAAATATATTATTCGGCTAGATAGGGCATTTAAATATAAGTGAAATGAGTTCAGGCTCCCCCATGAGAACTGGGAACAATCCTTTACATATATACAGTCCAATGATTTGGCCTTTATATCATATTGCTTGATTACTCCTCTGGTGGCCCCATAGACAGTCATGTGAAATTAAGCTACCTATGGTTTGAGTATGGGAAGCAAAGTATAGAGTGATCCACCCTAGGTCTAAGAACAAAAGATCTCTGGACGGTGCTACATCTAGGGAGACCCACAGATTATCATCTTTTGTCAACCTGGACATATGAGGACTAGAAAAAAAACAACAAAAATACATAAAAGTATATGTCTTGCCTTTTAAATACATTGCACCCTACCCTCTGAGCTATCCAGGGCCAACCTAAGGTGTGACGTATATGTATAAAAAGGGAATGTTTGGTCCTAGAAAAGGTTTATTTTGCCAGGTCAACACAGCAGTGTAAACTCCACACACAGGCTCTTCAATCGCAGGCCTTAGATGTTTAAAGAGCTTCTTTAGTTGGTGACACAATCAGTGCTGCAGGCCCTCTAGTAGCATTTAATTTACAGGCCAGGGCACATGTAGTGCACTTTACTAGGCACTGAGATATAAATTAAATATGCCAATTGGGTAGAAGACAATTCAACCGTGTTTTAGGGAAAGAGCACAAACACTTTAGCACTGTTTAAAAGTGGTAAAATGCGAATGGTCCTCGGGCCAGCAAAAATTAAGTTAGCAAAAACAGGAGGTCTGAAGACAAAAATATCAGGGGAAACCACATCAATGTTTAACACAGATTATTTGGTTTCACATTTTGCATTTCAGTCACAAGTCTAGTTCTCTCTCATTTATATCAAAGTTCACTGTTTCGTCCTTCAATCTTGGCGCAGGACGAGGAAAACAGACACAGAGATAGCAGACCTGACCCAGGGCCCACTGACCCAACTACAGAGCCAAGAAAGTATGTGAGGGGTGTCTCACCCCAAACACCTCCCAATGCTATGCCGCAGCTGGTCTTGTGTAGCCAAGAAGTCTGCAGAGTTCACTTCTCTATGTCCTACACATTTCCATGGAATGCAGCTGATGCACCTGCAGCCTTAGGGCGAAAGTGAAGTGGGCTTCTTAAGCTGTTAGACCAGACACCCTTGGTGTGGTATTCCCCTAACCATTTTGCCTTTACTCCTCCTGTTTTGCTGAATTTGTTTCTGTTGGCTTTTGGACTCTGCACACTTTACTAGTACTAGTTTACTTGTACGTCCCTAGTATATGGTACCACAACGCCATTAAATTAAATGCTACTAGTGGGCCTTCAGCATTCATTGTTCCACCACTAAAGAAGCCATTTAAAACATGTCTCAAGCCTGCCACTGCAGTTTTAAACTGCCATTTCAGACTAGCAAAATAAACCTTTTGCCAGGTCTAAACATTCCTTTTTAATATTTATTAGTCACCCATAAGGTAGGCCCTAAAGGTGCGTAGGACAGGGTGCGTTGTAGTAAAAAAGTAGCACATGTGTGTTTAAGTTTTATATTGCCCGGTTGTGGAAAACTCCTAAAATCGTTTTTCACTACTACAAGGCCTATCTCCCCCATTGACTAACACTCGGTCACGTCACTGCATTTAGCAAGTGCTAATTTAGGATTGGTAGCAGATAGAAATATTCTGTTTAGACTTAAATTAATTGTAATTTGAAATACTCTTTAATGGAAAGGTCAGATTCTGTCACAATTCTAAAAATGCCACTTTTAGAAAGTTATAGTGAATGACAGCGGTAGTGCACTCAATGTGATCTTAGTTTTCTTATGAAACAAACTCCGCAAATTAAACCAAGTTGGTGTGCTAACCTTGAAGTGGTACTACCCGACCACCAATTCTGAAAGAAAATACTACCTAGGACAATCTGTCTTAGACTAGGTCTGCACTACCCTGTTGCACTCATCCTAGAGTGCGTCTAATTTTTTTCTCATTAAATACAGTGAAAAAACAATGTACAACAATTACTCAGAACTGATCATCAAATAAGTAATGGTGTCAAACAATACGAAAACATGAAAATAAGATTCTCTGTTGTCCAGTGTTGCTTGATGCTTCTTTTTATTCAAAGATGCAAGGCGAAACAAGCCATAAATTTAATTGTGCGTGATTCCAATGACTCCCAATGCATTTCGGGTGTTGAGGTACACCCTTCTTCAGGGGAGAATCTATAACAAACATAACATACATCAATCATAAAGCACTGTGTGCTTTAGCCTCATCAAATAAGGGGAGTGAAGATTTAAGTACATGTACATGCTTTTTACCTCAATAACAACAAAGACCCAATGTGAAAATAAAGTGCAGCAAAGGACGGATCATAGTATGGGCAATCATATTGATGAAATTGCTGGATTCGAATCATAAAGTGGTCAAAGAGCGGTTAATAATGAAGCTGCATGACCTTCCTAAGTAAATTCGTTGATGTAGGAAATTGTAAAGAATAGTAGAAAAATAGCGGAAAATTATAAACATGCTGGGTAGTAAAGGACCCGTGCTAACATGCTTGCTTTTGTAACATGAATCGTGAGATTATTAAAGTTCGGTTACCTGATCACTTGCCACTTTTTGAAAGTTGGCATTTTCTTGTACTAAACATTTGTGCCTTGTGCCAGTATCCTGGGCCACATGACTGTTAATGGCTCTTCTGTTGGGGTTTGGGTAGTCCTGCCATACAGTGAGACAAAGAGAACCAAGTGCCAGGATGGCTTGGGCATAGCTGTGCCCAGCCCCACTTACACTTCAATATAAAAAGTCCACAGTGTAAGCTATGAGCATTTAGGTTCCCTTCAAAGCACCATGGAGGCTAGACCGTTTTAAATAATGATCCCCAGTAACTCGTCTATGGACATCGTCCCTAATAACAAAATTTCAAATTTTACGGTGAAACTAGCAAAGCCTGTTCATCGACAAAGCGACTGGGAGGTTGCCCTAACAGAAATTCAGTACCTGCACAAGTGGGACCCTTTTGAACCTGAGGATGTGGAATTTACTGTGGTACGCAAGAAGCAGAGTGTGTACAAGCACTATGAAAACATCAGGCACATTGTAGATGCAATGAACAGCTCCATCAATAACCTTGCAAAACGTATCTACCTTAGATTAATGTATGATCCGAGACTTACCAAAGTACAGTTTAGAAATAGACAAGACTCGGGAATTGTGGTGCGTGAAAAACTGTAAAGAGTGCTAGGGATGATGCCTAATGTTCTCCACAGATTTTCATGGGTGTACATGAGGGGTTTTACAGGGACGTTATAGAGTAACAGAGAGTGGGTGACAGTTATGTGCCTCTCTTCCAGTGTGTAGAAATCACAGGCAGAAATAATAGCATGATAAACATAATTTACACCAAAAGAGACTATGGCGTGGTCATCAAAACACATTTTCACGCAATACCTGTGGACCAGAAAGTAGACTTGAACTCGAACATAAGATTTAAATAGGCAAAAGTCATAGGGCCATATGTATCAAGGCCAAATGGGTTCGCAAACGCCGCAGAATTTCGGCGTTTGCGAACCCATTTTCGCAAAATGGTATGTATGAAAGAATTTGGGTGCAAAATAAGGAATCGCAAAATTTGCCATTCCTTATTTTGCGATTGCATTTAAGGAATCGCAAATTTCGCGATTTCTTAAATGCAATGTATGAAGCAAAAAAAAAAAATCCAAAATGCCCTTAAGAAATCGCAAATTACCACCAACTTGTAGTTGGTGGTAATTTGCGATTTCTTTTACAAATGCACTTTATGCAATTTGTAAAGGTGCCATGTATGTGCGCCATATGCGCACACATGTCATTTTCAGGGGTGCAGCAGGGTGTTCCTGAGACACCCCTGCACCCTTGAAATTATTCTCAATTTGCGATAAGCAAATTGCGAATCGCAAATTGAGAATCATTTCACATTCATTCCTATGGGCCTCCTGGCCCATAGAGATGAATAAGAAATTATTCCTCAATTGCGATTAGCAATTTGCTAATCGCACTTAAGGAATTTTAAGAAATCGCCAAAAAAAAGCGAATTTCTACATACATACCATTTTACGATTTCTAAATAGCGATTCCTTAAAAATCGCTATTTAGGAATCGCAAAAGGGAATGTTGATACATCTGGCCCATAGTGAAGCTTAATTTTTTTTAGTTCCTCGCAGCGGCGAAGTGTACTAGAATAAAGATTTTACTAGATAATTATGGCTATGCATCCATCGATAGGGATTACTATAGAGCACAAGCCGGCTCAGGGCTCCTAGGGATCCATGGGGCTCCTATTACGTATGGTGCTAGGGTTGGTGGCATATTCAGGAGCCTTTTCAGAAAAGCGGTACTGCTTTTAAGAATAGGGTTCCAGCTGGTAAAGCCTCATGTCAAAACTGTGGCGTCAAATATTGCCAGAGATGTAGTAGGGCATGTTTTAGAAGCTGTGGTGAAAAAGTTCAACAACACCGATTAAGGAGGCTCAGGATTAATCTATCTGAAAAGAGGAAGAAAGAGAAAACGGGCCACCTCGCTAAGGGTTTCCACTCATGCCTCTTCAAAGCAAGATGAAGCAGCACCATTCCCCTCAAAGTAGAACGCGTAAGACTTGAGTAGACGCTGAAAAAAACAAGTGTCTTCAGGCAACATATTTTGAATCAAACAATGACCTTTGTCCCCTGCGGTTCCCAGGAATGAACAAAGTCCGGGTTAGACCTATTCCAAGTATTACCGACACAAACCAGCATAGAACGTTCTCTATACTTCGAAGTAAATCTCTTGCTATAAAAGTTAAATCGGGCTCGCTATAAAAGTTAAATCGGGCTCGCCTGCCGATCCACTAAGACCTGCACAATTTAAAGAATCCGCTGAGGTTTGCTTTTTTCCTGTGTATGATCTTATTGGTCTATCCTTTGAGTCCGGGACTGTTCCCAGTAAATGGAAGCAGGCTACGGTCATCCCAATTTTAAAGAAGCCTACCATGGACCCATCAAAACCTGAACATTATCGACCCATTTCTCTCCTCCCATGGGTATCCAAACTTGCGGAGGCACACGCCAACAAAATCCTGTCTTGCCATCTCCAAACCTCAGGCATCTTAGATCCATCTCAGAATGGTTTCCGTGCAGGTCATAGCACGGAGACTGCCCTGTTGGCGATGGTGGAGCACCTGCGGAAGATGTTGGACTCAGGACAGACGGCGGCACTGATCCTTTTGGATCTCAGTGCCGCTTTCAACACTGTCTCCCACTCCATCCTTCTTCAACGGCTGCAAGAGGCCAGTGTGGAGAATACAGCATTTGAATGGTTTCGCTCCTTTTTATCAGTACGCACCTTCAAAGTATCCACCCCTCCATTTGAATCTACCCCACGCAATATTTTCCAAGGGGTCCCACAAGGTTCGGCACTTAGCCCAACCCTTTTTAACCTGTATGTGCAGCCGCTAGCCACTGTCACTAAGAGATGGGGTCTAACTATGGTGTCGTACGCCGACGACACCCAGCTAGCGGTTGCACTAAATGGGGACCCTGCGGTTGATGCCCCTAAATTCCAGACGGCCCTAAAGGAGGTGGCTAGTTGGATGACGGAGAACTGTCTCCAACTTAATGCAGCGAAGACAGAGGTCTTAGTTCTGGGCAAACAGGCTCATCTCTGGGGAGACCGTTGGTGGCCACCTGAGCTAGGCCAAGCCCCCATTCCTGTGACAGAGGCTAAGAACCTTGGGGTCTGGCTCGATTCCAACTTGACTTTCATCTCTCATACTAAAAGAGTTGCCGGTACCTGTTTTGGTGTTCTTCAGAGCCTTAGACCCATTTTAAAAATTTTTGATGCTCCTACAAGGCAACTCATTGTCCAAGCTACAGTGCTCTCTAGGTTGGATTACGCCAGCTCGCTTCTTTTGGGCGTTAACCAAGCTGAACTTACACGCCTCCAGCGCGTGCAAAATGCGGCTGCCAGAATGCTGGTAGGCCTGCCTAAATTCTGTTCTGCCAGACGTACCATCTATGACCTACATTGGCTGCCCGTCGGGCAAAGGATCAAGTTCAAAGCCCTATGCCTGGTTTTTAAGATCTTAAAGGCTTCATCTCCCCCCATTCTTGCACAGGCAATTTCCTACTACATTCCTTCTAGAGTTCTATGTTCGAAGGGGCAATTTCTGGCCTGTGTTCCTCGCTTCAGGAAAACCAGAGTTGGTGGACGCTCCTTTGGTGTCCTGGCAGCGAGTCTCTGGAACACTTTACCCGTTGACATTCGTGCCTTACCGGATCTACTGTCTTTCAGAAGAGCTATCAAAACCTTTTTGTTTCCACTACTCTAAATCTTCGCTCTGTCTGATTTCTCCATCTGGTTGTGTTATTTTGTCCAACATAGCGTCGGGACGCACTTTGCTGTGGCAGCTGAGCGCTTTACAAATTATATAACATAACATAACACAAGTTCCGCCTCTCTTAGCCCTGTCCGACCCAGTGCCCCTAGAATCCTTCATCTCTCGGTATGATGAATATTTAGACCTATCGGCCACGCTGTTTTATCTTTCATGCAAAATTACTAACAAAGAAGGTCCAGATCTCGCTGCCACTGCCAGAGTGGCGTTTTCTCTGTATCCCGTTGTCTCGTTCTTTAACCAACTGAATGTGAGCCTCAGAGACCGTCTCATTAGTCAGTCAAAGAACTCATATCCATACAGGGCTTATAGACACTTTACTTAATTATGGGGATCCCACTTTGAAAGTGCAACTTTCTGCAGGTCTCTTCTGCAGAGAAACTGCCGGACAGCACGCGGATACCACTTTAAACAGACCAAATGCGGGGTTTAAGAACAGAGCAAGCTTTAAAGTCTTAAGTCAAAAAGTTGAGTAAACTTATGCATATAAAATTAATATACTGAACTGAAAGTTTTTGGCGCATCTTTCATTTCATTTTTATTCTATGTTTGGAGCTATTCCATTTCCACTTCCAGGATATGTAGTTGCATTCCAAATCGTATTGATTACTAGTGGTTGACTGATATGGTGACACACATATGATAAATCGTAATTTGATTTTCTAAAAGTCAGTCACGGACCAATCTTTTCATATCGCATTGTACCCAGGTCTTGTGGCGATTATTGGGTTACCCCATTATTTTGTAATGGTTATGTAGTCAGTGAGCACTATTTTCTTTAATGATCTTCTCCTATTTCACCCGCGACAACGCAGCACGCCGCACACTTTTATATTATTAGTAATGTATTTATTAAATAAAAGTGCGGTCCGGTTTAACTATAGTGGTCGCGCTTATTTAATTATTTCATTTACGGTGCTGTCCGCTTTCACTTTAGCGGCTGCAGTTATTTCATTATTTAATTTACAGCACGGGCCGCTTTCACTTTAGCGGCCGCGCTACAGAACTTTTCTTACTTTTTTGTTTTCACTTTGGGTTAAAGAGCCCCATACTTGCTTTCAATTTAATGTTGGCCGTGCCCCTTTCTTTAAACCCTGCTCAATGTAACTTGAATATGGCGAGCAGCGTCTAGAGTTAGGGGCGTGGCCACCATTAAAGTGGTCTCGAATTTGCAAGAGGTTTAGCTATTGGCATTAGAAATAACAATGCCTGTTATATATGTGTTGCTTTTAAAACACATAAATAAAAGTCAATGTCATTTACAATAGCTTAAAGCTCGCATATGCGAGACCTATTGCATTGAAAATGCTTGTTAATATCAAGCTTCTAGCTCTTTCAACATGTGCTTCTAATGCAATTATTTCTCTCGTGGCTAAATGCTGTTTTCAACCAAGGACAGCTCAGTATTTCCTACATGTGGTTTAGCAGTTAGAAAATGTTGTAGCACTCTCTGTGTTTTTGAGTTATCTTTTCTCTTAGTCACACAGACTGAAATAGACATAATTTTTTTTTATATGTGTGGGTGTATCCAGCGCAAGGCTACCCCACACTTCTGTCAAGATTAAGCAAAGAAGGGAATTTTATGTTTGTGTCACATTTCCAGTTGTCAGAGTAAAATGAATGAGGATGTAGCCTGGCCTTGTTTTACCACGTGGCTTCTAAATCTTATGACCCTCAATGAAAGGCGTTTTCAGGCCTTTTTGTGAGAATGGAAAGGGGCGACCACTCGGTCCCCCCGAACGTATGGTAGGGGGCCGGATCCCCCCGGGAAACCATTTTGGGCGGGGGGCGTGTCTCGGCTGGTATGCCCGAAGCGGCGTAGCCGGGGCGCGCCTTTTCCCGCCCAAGAAGGGTTGGCCTAGACACCTACACCGTGGCCACGCCCCGTAGGCGTACCGGAGGAGGGTACACACCCGCCCGAAGAGGAATAAAAGGAGCAACAATCCAAAGAAGCATCCTCTTGTTCCTGTGCTTGGAAGCTGCACCCTCTCGTTGCACGTGAGCCCTCGACGGAACAAGGAGCAATTTTTGAGAACTTGTAATTTTTGTGTTTCTCTTTCAGCGACTCCGAACCCTCGGATCCAGGACCTCGTTGAGCAGCAAGGATCGAATATCCGACATCGATGCCTGGCAAGAAGGCCGGAAAGAAGGCAGGGACTGACCAGATGCTTCGCATGTTGATAAAGGATATGGCGAGCATGAAAAAACAGATGGCGGCAATGAACAATATGGGCAGACCGAAAAAAGTCATCGGACCAGCATTGCCGGGAGTAGTCCCCGCTGGGAGAGGTAAAAGGGCCAGGAATAGGGCGGCAGGGGGGGAAGCCCCAGTTCCCGAGTCACCCCCGGCAAGCCCGGTTAGCCCAGTGGAGGCCCCGGTCCCGATCCCGGACGCGGGCCAACCGATTCCGGTTGTAGTTACGCCCACTAGCGAGGCGGATATGCCTCCGGAGTTGGCCGCCCAGTTAGCCGCATGGCTCGGCAAAAATACTGAGGGTGCTACGGCACCAGGAGACACGGCAGAAGAGGCCAGGTTACTAATGAAGCAGTTGCGGCAATCACGAGATGCCGCGAAGGCGAATCTCCCTCTTGTCCCCCCACAGGTTCCCTCAGAACGACCGGCGGCTGGCGTTGAAAAAACTGCGGGACCAGCTATGGATTCGGGTAAGCAGCCATTGCCAATGGCGGGGGAGGGGGTGTTACCCTCAAGAAGGGAAAAGGTGGTCCAACATATTCCGCTGGCCACGAAAGAATTGATTTGGGCTGATAAGTATGTGAATATGTTTTCTCTCCTGACTGATCACCACGAGGTGGAGTATGTTAAAACTCAGAAGGATTTGTGGCACCCGAGTGTGTGGCGTGCAAAAATGGCGGGATTCAGGGTTGATGAGACGATCTCAAATTGGGCCAGGGCATTTGCGATGTTTACCGCGATCATGGGGGAGCGTAGGCCCGAGGTTTTGACTGAATTGGCCTGCTATCAGACACGTATAATGGAATTTTATGAAACGTATGAGGGCAATGTATGGTTGGGTTATGATAGTAAGTTTTGTAAGGCCAAGGAGCACGATTCATCTCTAACGTGGGATTGTCTCGACTCCATCTCTTGGCAGAAGCAGCTCATGCCGGGCGCGACGAAGTCGTCTTCGCTTGGCGGGGATGGGTCGGCGCCCTCCCGCCATCAATCGGCGGCGCCCTTTCGAGCAGGCCCCGCTGGTGACCACCAACCGAGGAGTGGTGGGAACGGGGGTAAGAAAGGGGTTTGTTGGAACTTTAACAGAGGCAAGTGCACGAGGCCACAAGGGACATGTAAGTTCAGGCATGAGTGTGCAGGGTGTGGACACTCTTCACACCCTGAGAGTTCGTGCAGAGCCAAGAATGGTGATACAGGGGGTAGAGGAGGGGCCAAACAGGTCTAATGTCGACCATGGGGTACCGCTACCTACCCCCGTAGATATCATGGCAATGATCCCCTGGCTAAATGAATACCCTGATCATGTCTCCGCTGGGGTGTTGCGGGACGGCTTCTCGTATGGTTTCCACATCCCGGTGGGGGATTTTCGGGGGGAATCACTGTGTAAAAACCAACTGTCGGTTCAGCAGAATACGGCGGTGGTGGAAAGTAAGATTGCAAAGGAGGTTGCCCGTGGCCGGGTTGCTGGCCCATATAGGCACCCGCCAGTCACTAATTTCATTTGTTCACCGTTGGGAGTAGTCCCCAAGAAGGACCCAGGTGAGTTTAGGTCAATTCATAACTTATCGGCTCCTAGGGGTCTTTCGGTGAACAATGCGATTGACCCTGGAGTTTGTTCGGTGCGGTACGCATCCTTTGATGAGGCCGTCGCCATGTTGAATCGCCTGGGGCCCGGAGCGCTGATGGCTAAATCGGATATTGAGTCAGCGTTCCGGTTGCTCCCGGTACACCCACAGGATCAGCGTCTGTTAGGTTTTGTGTTTCAAGGACGCTACTACATGGATAGATGTATGCCAATGGGTTGCTCCATCTCTTGTGCTTATTTTGAGAAATTCAGTTGTTTTCTGCAGTGGGCGTTCACCAGAGCTACGGGCTATACCCAGGTTATGCACTACCTAGATGATTTTTTGTTCTTGGGGCCAGCCGGCGGCACGGAATGCGCACAGGCTTTACTGGAATTTTGCACTCTCATGAAGCGTTTTGGCGTGCCATTGGCACCAGGGAAGACGGTGGGGCCATCTACTTCACTCGAGTTTCTTGGAATTGAGCTCGATCCGGTGGAGGGATGCTTCCGTTTGCCCAGGGACAAAGTAGTGAAATTCAGGGCCTCTCTAGAACTGTGCATTAACAAAGGAAAAGTAACTCTCCATCAGTTACAGCAAGCAGTGGGCCAGCTTAACTTTGCCCTTAGAGTGATACCAATGGCCCGCCCCTTTTCCCGCTCTATTGCACAAGCCATGGTCGGTCTCAAAGAAGGACACCACCACACAAGACTGTCTGCAGAGGTTCGCCAGGATATGCGCATATGGTTGGCATTTCTGGCGGATTTCAATGGTCGAGTGGTGTGGAGCAAGCCACCAGCATCTTCGGACGAGCTGGGTTTGTGGACCGACTCGGCAGGGAGCGTGGGATTTGGCGCCATCTTCGGTAATCGATGGTTGGCGCAAACATGGCCGACGTGGTGGCACACCGGTGGGCTCACAGGCAACATTGGGTTTCTGGAGTTGTTCCCCATTTTTGTGGCTCTGAAGGCATGGCCGGATGAGTTTCGTGATCGCTCAGTGGTGTTTTGGTCCGACAACATGACAGTAGTCGAATGCATAAATAATCAAGCAGCACGCTGCAAGTGTATATTGAGATTACTGAAGGAAATTGTACTACTTTGCATGAGACTGAACGTTCAGTTTAGGGCAAGGCACGTGCCGGGTGTGCTGAACCAGGCGGCTGATGCACTCTCTCGTTCCCACATGCAGGCCTTCAGGGGTTATCTACCTTCCGCAGATTTAGTGGCGGCACCATTTCCCGAAGCTCTCTGGTTACTCGGTGCCCCAGATTACAGGACCTCGTCGGAGCAAGCCTAGCCCCCAGGACAAGGAAGGCATACGAAGGAGCGTTTCGTTCCTATTGTGCATTTTTGGGTCCAGCAGGAGGGGATAATTGGGGGCAGGAGGAGTATGTCCTAAAGTTTTTAGTAGCACTCCACAAGGCAGGCCGATCAGCGGCAACGGCCAATAGGCACCGGGCCGCCATTGCATTCATGGCACAGGCTAATGGCATCAAGGACCCCACATCGTCCTTTTTGGTAAAGAAGGCACTGCGTGGGTGGCAACGCCTCGAGGGTCATAGAGTAGACGAAAGGCGCCCGATTGGGTTAGAAAGGTTGTCCCTGCTGATGTCGGTACTCCCCGCGACGTGTTCCTCCCAGTCCGAGGCAGTGCTGTTCCGGGCCGCTTTCGCATTAGCATTCCATGGGGCTATGCGGGTGAGCGAGCTGGTGGCAAAAAATAAGAAGGATATGGGGGGAGGTCTGTGTCGGGAACACATTCTGATCAAGGGTGATTCAATGGTAGTCACAATAGCCAGGTCTAAGACCAATCAGGGTGCTATGGGGGACAGTATTGTTGTCCAGCGCATGCGAGGGTCCCCCATGTGCCCGGTGAGATGCGTTGAGGAATATTTAGCGCAAAGGGCGGTAGCATGGGGGGGAAGCTTGCTGAGACACACCGACGCCACCCCACTGACTAGGTTTCAGTTTCAGCGGTTGCTAACAATTGCAATCGCGGCAGCGGGCTTGGACCCGGGCGATTTTGGGACCCATTCCTTTAGGATAGGGGCTGCTACAGAGGCTACAGCCAGGGGTCAGAGTGTGGAAAAGGTGAAACAATTGGGACGATGGTCCTCGAACTGTTATAAAAGGTATGTGCGGTTGCACATGTTGTGAAGCAATGTCATGCACTCACGCTTCTTGTCTTCTGTTTGGTTTACAGTTTCGCGAGCATGCTATGCGGGGCGGACTGTGCAGTCGACCCGACACCTGGGGACCAGCGGTCAAAGACCACCGGCTGAGGAAAGAGTGGTGTGGGTCGTGGGCCACTCATACGTGAGGCGTGCCGGGGACGTATTCAAAGTAAACAGAACAAAATGGCTGGATAGGGAAAGTTTGTATCATGAGTATCAGTCACGCAGTCAGTATGTACTACGTAACCAAGGTCTTCTGTACCAAAACAAATTTATTTGATTTTTTATCTGGTTTTTCAAAATTTCAAAAACACATGGGCAAACCAAAGACTGTCACAACAGTGAATACATGAATACAATATCTACACTTATACACACGTACCAATATACAATATTTACAAAGTGAATGAAACACAATGAAATAAAGACAGTTGAAAATGACACACCAAAAGCAATAACGTGATTCAATATTCAAACATTTATATACAGTGAAAAAATTCATACAAGAAAGCAAGGGTACAACCAGTCCGTGGGGATGTAAAACCAAGGAACAGGCGGGGACAGATGGAGTAGTACGCCTGCCTGCCTGACAACACTGTGGTTCACTATTTATGTTGGGTTGCACCACTAGGGTCCCAGATGGTATACAATTTCTCTTCCTAGGTGCACCCTTTTGAATAACCACAGGGTGGGAATGTCGACGCGTTTCGAACCGGATTATTGACGGTTCTCTTCAGGACGGGGACTGGGAACAGTGAGTCTGTAACAATATACAGAATGGGTGTCAGGGTTAAATACCATGGTATTGTAAAAAACCTTAAGCAGTGACTCCACACCATGAGATAGACTTTTACCTGCACGTGGCAAAGAATGTGCCGTGGTGTCGGTAAATCGCCGGAAAAGGGTTGTTTCTGTAAAAACATACAAAATCGGAGCTTAGCACTCTAGTCCGTGGTGGAACGTTAGAGATCTATGCTGGTACATATCACCTAGTGCCATGAAGGATAAGGGCTCATACCTGTGGTTAGCCGGTTCTGGTTCTTTAAGATATGTTGTCCGCCGCGCGGTACAAACACGAGAGTGAAGCCGCTTACATAATGACTATGTTTCCTTGTGCAAGCTGGAAATGACACACAGAAATCGGTGCGCGAAGTTAGCCAACTACTTCTGTGTGAGACCATATATGACAACTATGGAGCAAAGTAACAGTTCCTACCTTAATAGGTAGCGTTTGCAAAGTGTAGCGTCTGGTACCAGAAATCAATTCAGGGCTGGTGGGTGGTATCTGAATGAGCCAGGACCTGCATTACAGCGAAGCAATTGTATTATTAAAAAAAGCGTTCCCTTGAGGCGGGGGGTCATAGCGATGTAGCGCTTAGCGCGGTTTGCAGATAGCCTGCAGTACACTTACTTTTTCAGGAGGATTCAATCTCCCGAAATCTCTCGATCTGGAACACACACAGTCTGTCAGTGTGTCACGGCGCTTTCCTGATTATTTGAAAACTCCCGGGCCGGTTGGCTTGTGGGAGTGTCTTGGGGGCGGGGTTAGTGAAGGATCATGGTCCATGTAGTTCGGGCCATTTTTTGCAATGGAGTATGTCAGGCTTTCGGGGTAAGTGTTGCGGTAGATTTCACAAAGCCAATTAAGGCTGCCTAGTGCAACTGAGGGTCCGCATTTGGTCCTACCGTGGCATAGGTGTTTACAATCATATTTACAACATATTGGGCACTAAATCAACAAGGCATGGCGAGTTTGAAATACATTGAACCTTCCAAAAAGGGAACAGAGTGCCAAGGAAGATAAAACAGCAATCGTGGTTTGTACAGAGTGTAAGAAATGAAAAAAACGGAGTTATAGACAGCAGCACAGCCAAGCTCAGCCGAGAAATTGAAATGTGGATCATAGACTGGAAATTTCAGACATTTCGTTAAGGCCAGTGTTGGACGTATCAAACTTTAAAATGAGATACGCTTCTTTCTGAGACAAGCGCAGATCAGGGTCTCCACTGCCGCCCCTGATGACTGCCAGGACTGTCCATCTGATGTCTTGACTGGAATGTTTTTTTTGTAAAAAGTGTGAAACAAGTGGGGCTGTCAGGATTTTATTGTTGATTCTTGAGCGATGTTGAATGATACGTTGGCGGACCTCTTGCGTGGTTTTGCCGATGTACAGCATGTTGCATGGACATTGGATGGCATACACGGCGTACTTGGTTTTACAGTTTGTGTGTTCCTTGTGGCGCCAGAACTTCTTCCCATCTGTGAATAGTGACCCCTCCATGGTGAGTTCGCAGACGGAGCAAGTCCCACACTTGCGGTGCCCCGTGACTGGATTTGCTCCAAAGATGGTATTCTGGTGATCCCTTTTGGGTGGCGGTCTGGTCGATGTTATCATTTGCCCAATGCTCCTGTTCTTTTTCAGAGCAAAAAGCGGGGCGCCTATGTCCGGGAGAATTTCCTTGACCAGGTGCCAACTTCGCCTGATAATTTTTTGCAGCTGGTTGGTATGGGGGCCAAAAGTGGAAACACATACCATCCGGTCCGTCGCGGGTTTAGATCTTTTTTCAAGGAGATGTTCCCTGGGTGTCCATCTCGCTCTCTTCATAGAATGTTTCAGAAGTTTCTGGGGATAACCACGTTCCTGTAACTTGGAGGTCAGGGCTTGACCATGTAGTTCAAATTGCTCGATGGTAGTACAGTTGCGTCGCACGCGAAGGTATTGGCCATAAGGGAGATTATCCCTTAGGCTTCGCGGGTGGTAGCTCTTGTAATGAAGAGCATTGTTCTTATCCGTCTTCTTCTGGTACAAAGAGCATGACAACGCATTTTCTTTCACTGAGATTTCGACATCCAGAAAAGGGAGGGTTTTTTCATGATAGTTCAAGCTGAATTTAATGTCCGGGCTCCTGTTGTTCAGCCACACATGAAATTCTTCCAATTGTATAGATGTGCCATTCCACACGCACCACACATCATCTATAAATCGGAGCCATTGTCCAATGGAATCTCTGTAAGGGTTGTTATTCAGGACAAATTTTTCTTCAAACTGGCCCATAAACAAGATGGCCATTTCGGGGGCGAATGGACAGCCCATCGCCGAGCCTTTAATTTGTAAGAACATTTCGTCCTCAAAAGTAAAGAAATTTTTCTTGAGGGCCACAGTCGCCAAAGAAATTATGAGTTCTGTAGGCACCCTATGTGGGCGCGGTCGACCCTCCAGATAGAGTTCCATGACATCCAATCCGTCTTGCTGGGGTATTTGGGTGTATAGCGAAGACACATCCATGGTGGCCAATAATTGACAGGAAGGATCAAATGGTACGCCTTCGACCTTGTTGATAAAGTCCATTGTATCCCTCAGGTAAGATGGCACTTGTACAACCAGCGGTTTCAGGAATACATCCACGAATTTGGAAATGGGCTCAAGAACAGAGTCGCACCCAGAAACTATTGGGCGCCCCGGTGGTACTTTGGGGTCTTTATGCACCTTGGGTAGGAAGTACAAATGTGGAGTCCGTGGGTGTTGTTTGATAAGATATTGCGATTCCTTTGGTCCCAGAATTCCTGCTTCCCTGGCTGCATTTACGAGTCCTCTTATTTGATCCTGAATTTGGGCAGTTGGGTCATGACTGATCTTGCGATACCACTCCTGATTATATACGTGATTACGTCCCTCTGTCCTGTATAGTTCTTTTGACCAAAGGACCACCGCTCCCCCTTTGTCTGCTTGCCTGATAACTGCTTCCTTCTGAGTCTTAAGTCCTAGAATGGCTTCTCTGTGTTTTTTGGTAATGTTTCTTGGAACAAAAGGGCGTTGATTCTCTAATGCGTTGAGTGATGACATGACTGAGCGTTCGAACGCTAAAATGTTTTTAGAAACATTGTGATTGGCTGGGCAGAAGGAGGATTTGTTCCTCAAGCCTGAGGTTTCCGTGGTGGCTTGTTCATTCGCATCCTTGAAAAACCATCGCAATCGGATCTTCCGAAAGAATTCCATCACTTCCAGTTTTATCTTGGTAAAGTCCATGGCAACCCCAGGGACAAAGGAAAGACCCATTTCTAAGACCTCTTGTTCGGCTTTTGACAAAGTCTTCTCAGAGATGTTTATAATGGCCGACGGTTTTATGAGTTGTAATGCTTCTTGCGTGTGGTCATTTCCCATTGGGGCTTGAATCTTGTCCTCTTTGGCTGTTGGCCTTGGCCTAAAAAAGGCCTCTTGGGGGTGTTCCTGTTCTGCTGATTTCTATTCGATGGGCCCTCTCCTGCGTCAGAATCCTCCATCGATTCAGAAGAAGATGTTTCCGAGAAGGTGGTGAATCTTCTCTTCGATCTCCCCTGGTTGGAATTCAAATACCTGATTGAGTCCGATCTGCTATAGAATTCGTCTTTTAAGTAGGGATACACATTGTCAATGTTAAAGTTTTCAAAGCAGGTGACATGATTCACGCAGCTGGGGAATACGGGTGCAGGGTGACCTTCCACGGAAGGGGCGGGCTCTGTATTGACCAATTTCAATGTTTTGTTGAGGGACTGTTAGAGCGGACAAGGTCACCGCCGTCTATAATCATAGTACACCTGGGAGGCAATGATTTGGTGACGCTCGGTCGGCGAGTGCTCCTCGAGCGGGTTCTATCCACTGTTTGCTGGTTGGCGAGAAGGATTCCGGGGTGCACGATAGCATGGTCACACATGATCCCCAGGAAGGTGTGGCGGGGGGCCTTCTCTGTATCAGCTTTGAATCATTCAGTAAAGAAAGTCAATAACAAGCTTGGTAGGTTGTTTCGCTCGGCACAGTTGCACTGTATTCCGCATGGGTGTATTCGGGGGGATCACATGTATCTCGAAGATGGGGTCCATTTGTCCCGGGAGGGGAATGTCTTACTCATAGGAGACTTCATAGCATGGTTAAGGGGTTTGTAAAAGCATGACCTTTAGTAGGAGTGTGGGGGGGCCGGATAGCCGGTCAACTATCCGGCCTGTGGCGGTAAGGCCATGATCGGTGAGCAGTAATTTCAAGGTCCCTAGAAGGAGGGCGCCACCCATTATGGATGGGAGCGCCCGGGGGGAGGCAGCCATTGGCCCCTCACACTGGGAGGCGGCACCCAATAAGTATGGGGTCGCCTAAGGGAAGGCGGTCATAGGCCCCTCCCAGGGGAGGAGGCGGCTAGATGCCCCTCCTACGAATTTCCCGGGGCCAGGATATCCGCGACGGCGGATGTGATAAACAGTGTGGGGTGGGAGGGGGGTCCACGCTACCTTCTAGACACCTCACACGAGTCCTCGGACGACCATTAAGATGGCGTCGAGTTAAATAAGGGCCCCCGCTAAGACAAGGGAAATTGGAAGTTGGCACAGAGGTACAGTCCTCTGTGCGCCCGCCCCTCACACCGTGAGGGGGGAGTTCTGGTAGTAGGGATCTGACACCGGTTACGACCTTGCCGTTGGCCCGTAATGTTAGGATGTACAATTTTTATTTAGAGAGTATGCATTTGCAGGATGTTTAGACTCGGCTAGGAGAACCTTTGTATTAGAGATTTGTTAAGGTTAGCCAATAAACGTGTCTGCATCGTAATGTCATAAATGAAAAATTGTACATGATATGAAACTGTTATTTTAATGTTTTAATTTTGTTTCATATTTTAATAAATACGGCCGGGAGGGTAACTCCCTCCCACCTTCCAAAAGTTCAGAACTGCGTCCGTCTTCCCATCCTTGGGGATTGTGTTGGGAGGGGGTGACAGGCATCCCGGCCATATGGAAAGGGGCGACCACTCGGTCCCCCCGAACGTATGGTAGGGGGCCCGATCCCCCCGGGAAACCATTTTGGGCGGGGGGCGTGTCTCGGCTGGTATGCCCGAAGCGGCGTAGCCGGGGCGCGCCTTTTCCCGCCCAAGAAGGGTTGGCCTAGACACCTACACCGTGGCCACGCCCCGTAGGCGTACCGGAGGAGGGTACACGCCCGCCCGAAGAGGAATAAAAGGAGCAACAATCCAAAGAAGCATCCTCTTGTTCCTGTGCTTGGAAGCTGCACCCTCTCGTTGCACGTGAGCCCTCGACGGAACAAGGAGCAATTTTTGACCCACCCACCAGCCCCTTATGGCAACGTTAGTACTGCAATAAAATTGATTTGCTTTGATAATATCTTTTCTCTCCTGGTTTAGTGGTTAATAAAGATGTCAATGTTTGTACTGCAATAAAATGATTTGCTTCATGACATTTTCTTCCCCAGTGGAGCGGAGTATCACAGTCTAATTGAAAGATGTGTTGAATGTTTAGATAAGAGGATAAATATTGCAATGTAGAGTTTATTTTCTTTCTTCAATAGGTATATAAAACGTCGTATTTATTCTTGGTCGGGCGGTAAGGTCATGATCGGTGAGCAGTAATTTCAAGGTCCCTAGAGGGGGGGCGCCACCCATTATGGATGGGAGCGCCCGGGGGGAGGCGGCCATTGGCCCCTCACACGGGGAGGCGGCACCCAATAAGTATGGGGTCGCCTAAGGGAAGGCGGTCATAGGCCCCTCCCAGGGGAGGAGGCGGCTAGATGCCCCTCCTACGAATTTCCCGGGGCCAGGATATCCGCGACGGCGGATGTGATAAACAGTGTGGGGTGGGAGGGGGGTCCACGCTACCTTCTAGACACCTCACACGAGTCCTCGGACGACCATTAAGATGGCGTCGAGTTAAATAAGGGCCCCCGCTAAGACAAGGGAAATTGGAAGTTGGCACAGAGGTACAGTCCTCTGTGCGCCCGCCCCTCACACCGTGAGGGGGGAGTTCTGGTAGTAGGGATCTGACACCGGTTACGACCTTGCCGTTGGCCCGTAATGTTAGGATGTACAATTTTTATTTAGAAAGTATGCATTTGCAGGATGTTTAGACTCGGCTAGGAGAACCTTTGTATTAGAGATTTGTTAAAGTTAGCCAATAAACGTGTCTGCATCGTAATGTCATAAATGAAAAATTGTACATGATATGAAACTGTTATTTTAATGTTTTAATTTTGTTTCATATTTTAATAAATACGGCCGGGAGGGTAACTCCCTCCCGCCTTCCAAAAGTTCAGAACTGCGTCCGTCTTCCCATCCTTGGGGATTGTGTTGGGAGGGGGTGACAGGCATCCCGGCCATATGAGTTGGGGATCTAAAATAGTAAACACTTCTGTCAAGATTAACATGAAAATGCAGTTGTCAGAATAAAAAGAATGCTGGTGCAGCATCTAGCCTTTTGAACAAGTGGTTCTAATTAAGTCTTATGGGTGCTCTGAAAAGCATTTTAGGTCGAGCCTAGCGACAGCGCGCATACGCTGCTCGCTCTGCAAGTCATGCTGTAATAGAGTATGCTGTGGAAGCCCCACCCACTCTCCTCCCTTATTTTTAATTTTCTGGAGTCATTGTCCTTGGTAAATGCTAGCTTCCGATTCATTATGAGGCTTGTTAGTCCCTTCTTGTTACCGCCTTGCCACCATTTGTTACATACAGCCCATAAGGACTGGACCTTTGACTAGCCACATTACAAGGACTGCTTTATCTAGTGAGTGAGCACTATTTATGTTATTGACACTGATGTGGACAAAAGCGGCTGCTTTATTTTGTTGTATTTGCATGTTGAGCGCGGTGTCCGCTTCAGGGTCACCACGCTCTGTTTTTTTAAAATTTCAAACTTTAATACTGAGCGTGGCGCCCGCTTCAGGGACACCGCTTCAGTTTATTTATTTATTTATTAAAATGTAATATCGAGCGCGGCGCCCGCTTCAGGGACACCGCGCTTGGTTTATTTTATTATTTTTTTAAATGTAATACCAAGCGCGGCGCCCGAGCCCGGTTTCATTATTTTTTTATTACTTTTAGTAATGAGCGCAGAGCCCGCTTCAGGGAAACCGCGCTCTTTCTTTTATTTTTTTACTTTAATGAGCTCGGCGCCCGCTTCACGGACACTGCATTCTGCAGTGCAATAGGTGTTGCTTTTGGTATTGTAAATGACAATGCCTATTAATTTTTTATAAAAGGCATTGCTATTTACAATGCCAATAGCTCAAAAGTTCACAGTTGCAAGACCTATTGCATTGTAAATGCTTGTTCAGGTCTTCTTGTGAAAACATGTGGTTTAACCGTTGTAAAAATGTTGCTCTTGTC
Organism: Lissotriton vulgaris; assembly: GCF_964263255.1. Classification (NCBI taxonomy): domain Eukaryota; kingdom Metazoa; phylum Chordata; class Amphibia; order Caudata; family Salamandridae; genus Lissotriton; species Lissotriton vulgaris. The sequence goes on from NW_028254584.1 coordinate 229,474, forward strand.
GGAGATGTTAGACTCTGTGTGTTATGAATTAACACTAGTTGCAAGTCTCACGTGTTTCTGATCACCGTTTAATAGCACTGAATGTCTTACATAACATTTTGTCAGACTAAAACCTAGGAGAAGTAGCTTGTAGGATATGGATGGGTAGGGAGGAATGAGAACTGGGGAGGCTTGAATATAAGCTATTTTGTCAAGGTGTGGCTTTCATTCAGTCATAACTCCCATGAGGAAATGCTAGTGTTAGTAAAACAGCCAGACGTCTTTTTATGTGTATGGAGAATGATTAGAAGAACTATGATTTAGCATTTTTTGATAATTTACATAAATATTGCTTTGCTTAACCCCGAGATCTCCTGAAGTGTGTCTGTCAATTGTCATAAATTAAATTGTGCTCCAAGCTTGCAGATGTGAGTGTGTGCTTGTGTGCCGCGGTGAGGCACGGTCTGTCCCAGAGTGTCTCATGCCGCCCCCTACTTGATACTGCAGCTCTGTGCCACTTGTGTCTGTCTCTCCCCTCTAGGCGTTACAATGAGAATACCTCAGGCTTTGGTCTGTCTCTGCGTTTATCACAGAGTGTCTCATGTCACTCCCTGCTGGATGCTGCGGCTCTGTCTTTTTTGTGTCCGGCTCAGTGTCTTATGCCGCTCCTTGTCGTATGTTGCAGCTCTTTCTCACTCTACCATCTGGGCATTAGGATGAGAATACCCGAGACTTTGCTCTGTCTCTGCGTCTGTCTCAGAGTGTCTCATGCCACTCCTTGCTGGATGCGGCGGGTCTGTCTCTTTTATGTCTGTCTCTAGCCTCTGGGTGTTACGATGAGAATACCTGAGGCTTTGGTCTGTCTCTGCATCTGTCTCAGAGAGAGAGAGAGAGAGTGTGTGAGCTCGTGTTTGCATGAGTGGTTAAATATGTATAGAATGCTACCCTAACCCTAGTTCCCTCAGTAAATTTTTTGGCTTCAGCACTCATGATGGTGAGAAACATTCTGTTGTTAAATAATCAAAAAGGAATTTTCTGCTGAAGACATAGCTTTAATATGTGTGTGTAATTGTGAGTCAGTCTGTGTGTGATTGTATTGATTGTGTGTGTGTGTGTCTGCATTGTGTGTTTGCACGTCAAGTCTAGTTTTAGTGCTGATGACTTTTAAGATGATGCCTCAGTTTTTTTCAAAGTGTGAAATAAAATTGTGTTTTTTCTCTAACTCAGATAATGCCAATGTGGCAACAATGTCTGCCTGTCAAACGCAGCATTCGAGGACCCAACCACCGGTCATACACAGGAGTTCGAGGCCGACAACTGTTGAGCTGAAAAGCAAATGTTGGAAGTGTGAAGAAGAGAGGTTGCAAAGGGTACAGGTGCAACAGCCACTACATGTAAATTTTAGGTGTAGTACTGGAGGAAGGATCGCATTTCTTAATTTACCACATGCTCAAGAAGCAGCATCTTTAGACAATTGTTTGAGAAAGAGATGCCCTGGCTGAAAGCAAATGTTTCTGATAACAATTCTGATGCCCTACACAATTTTCAATTGTCTAATGTAAACACTTGTACTGCCCCACAGAAATTCAGAACAGATTCTCAGGGTCACATTGCACCCTTGTGGTGGCAGCACTGTATTAGTGCACTCCCCATCTACTCCTACCCTAAATTCACATTCTCAACCATTAAAGAGATTGCTCACCCTAGCACCAAACATTGTCAGTCCCCACCCTGAACAAGATATAATTTCGCTGTTTTACACTGATAAGGTTGGAGGGGAATCCTCATGTATACTTGTTTAACAAAACAGATCAAAGCCATGGATGGATATACCCATTGAACGCTCCAGGAACTCACCCTCACACTGGGTGCATCAGACCAATGTTACAATAAGGGGAACCGCCATCACCATTCCACGATAAGGGCAGCACTATTTATCATATTTTAAAGACTGAAATATACCCCAGCGGTTACAAAGCCGGACAGTCGTCAGCAAAGCTACAGTCTCCTAGACATTACCCTGCTGCACCCCCAAGTATTACGCCTGTTTCGTCAGTAAGTCATGATATTTTACCTAAATTAACAGCCCTTAAATGTCATGGTCTGAACACTTCATCTACCTGTGAATTGGTAATTTACGCTTCAAGCAATCACAATACAACTGAATATGCACAAACCACAGAAGGGTTTAAAGCCAACATAGTTCATATACAACAACATTTACAGGATTTAATTTTTGCTACTTTAGCAGATGCTTAAATTCGGCTCGCCTCTGAGGTCTACCCAAATGCCATAGACAATCTTCAACAGGTCAATCGCGAGCTACTTGTAGCTCTCGGACATCTTCAGAGTAGCTCACAGCCGGGAGTACATTTTTAAATAAGCACAAGGTCGAATTTTCCTTTTTAAAGTTAAGGGAAGCTTGTGATTACATTATTATCATCAGGCTGGAGATAGTAGGGCCTGATAATGAGCAGCGCTCAGTCAAATTTATGACACAGGCTTAGCCTTCAGTAGCTCATGATGATTTTCACAGATCAGAAGTAGCTCTCACTATGGAAAAGGTTGGAGACCCCTGTCCTAAACATATCAAAATCAATTTACGTTGAGGAGGCAAAGTCAACACTTGACCACCATAGCGGTGCTGCTGTATCAGTGGTTAAAGCTTCACCCCTGCTGTACTTTCAGCCATTAGTGGCGTTTTACATCTAATAAAATCCCTTGAGATACTGGGCTTGAACCTGACAGCTGCCGGTCACTCTCTTATCATTGTTTTACGTGACCGTGATGCTTCCGACCATATCAATGGAATAGCCACTGTCAAAGCCAATGTAGATCACTTGATCTAAAATACAGAGACTTTGATTGCCTCTATTTTAGCAGATGCCCAAGTCAGCCTTGATTCCCTGTGCTCGAGAAACTGATAATGTCACCCAACGAGAAAAGCTCACCAAAAATAATAATAATAATATTTATTCGGCATATAAAAATATGACCATAAAAGAGACATTTTCAGGTGCATAACAATGTAAACAGTATTCATAAAAACAGTCAGGGAAACATTAAGATAGAAAAAACTGTGCAAAATCATTACAATGCTGTTCTCCTTCTTGGACTCATAAATTCATGAAAGAGCCAGAGAGAGAAAAAAATAACTAAAAAGAACATTAAAAAGCTCTAGAGGCCACCATGCATAGTACAGAGATTAAAAGGGAGTTGCAGGCCTTAATGTGCCCCTAGTCACAAAGAAGGTCTAAAACTACAAGCTACAAACATAAAAAAAATGGTAAGCTGCTAAAGTACTCAAAAATCGTTTAGCCAAAAAACGTTTAAGAAATATATGCTATAATATTCAAGCCAATGGCAGGTATTTACCACCAAGTCCTATGCTGTTAGAGCCCCCACTTCAGAAAGGCTCAGCTACTCCTGATAATTCCAATGTTAGTAACATCCTATGCCTGTGTTTTTAGAAAAGGTGCACCAATATCAAAGACTTTTCAAAGAATTCAGAGCTATAGAATTTTATGAAGAGCTTCGGTTTGTAAATTTGCATTTCATAGAATCTATTAAACTAGCCCTAGAAGTGGTTATTTCGTCTGTTCAACAACTGCTCAACCAAATGGTCTCTGATATCGGCCTTGACGATTATGTACAAATTTGCGTGAGCGGCAGTGGGCTGGCTAACCAGTTTTACACTCACAGGCAGCCATATTGTGACTTAAATGCCTCAGATTTCTTAAATAAGGTTGTTGACATGATGAATAGCAATGCTGAGATTTTGAGGTCACAAAGTTTAAACTGGTTGTGACTGTGATAAAAAGTAGGGGCGGTGGTGTCAGACGGTCACTAAATTCTCCACTGTTGAGTACGATCATTGAAAAGAAACGTTGGTAGTTGATTGATTTAAACAACACTGCTGGAAATTTGTGTCTGGCAGGCAGTTTGGCTGGGTTATTGGGTTATGGTCAATCCACTGATGCAAAAGTGACAGAGCAAGCTAGTTAATGCATGATGCCCTAAACATCCCCCCCCCGATATGGATGTCACTTTGCAAGACATACATACCAGCGTTTCAAAATTACTTTGGTGTGACGATGAAAGTATTATAGCATGAAAGCAATGGCGTTATTTCACCTGCAGCGCCACAATCAAAACTAAAATTCTGTTTGTTCTCTTACATAAGAACCATTTTTATGGTGTAAAAGATATTTAAAAAAAATCCTCAGTGCTAGGTATTTGCTGTGAATATTGCCATTCAGCCTATACCCACAAATACAAGCACTCATGCGCAGACTTCTGCAAGGCTTGCATTACAAATGACTGCCGCAACTTTGCTAATGATCTCCAAAGGTGTCCATGGTGCAGGTTGTTTTGCCGGTCTAAGCCGAGGCGGGGAAAGTATACTGCCACTGTAAAAAGTGATGTGCTTCATGCAGCCTCTATGGCCCGAAAGTAACAGGCCTTGAATGTGGAGCCTGTAAAGCCCGGGTGTATTCATTCGATTCACATCTTTGCTTTATGAGGAAACTCAAACCTGAAACCAAAACTGAGAATTGTACATTCTGTGATATGTAAGACCATCAGGAAAATATCATTCACAAGCCAAGTTATATTTGTGCCAGATATATCTAAGTGACTTGTGAGTTTTCAGGTCATACACGTGTCAATGATTTTATTCATTTGAAAAAAAAAAAATGTGTTTATTGTTTTCAACACCCACAACAAATAAGAGAAGGGGCAAGTGCCTCTACATAAGTCCGACATTCAGGAGGTTAGCAGTAATGACATCGTGAAGTAAAAGATTATCAACAATCCCGGTGCAGCCCTGGCGCGGGCCTCCCTCGCAACCATCATTAGTACAGTGTCAAAGCGCCCACAACCCTCCAAGTCGCTAAGGTGAATGGCCCCCGCTTCTGAGTCACACTCCTCTCCACTCTCAAAGACCCCCCCACCAAAACCACCCTCCCCTTCCCATCCCCATCCCCACCGGCGCTACCATCAGAGGCAAATGAATCCAAACAATGCATCATTTTGTACAGGTTCCACAATTGGTACAGTTCAACAATCTTAGGAGACATCGTGACTACCATCGAAAGCAGGGAATCGCTGCTCGCGCGTTGCCTCAATAACTGGGTGCACTGTCTACTGGGCCTCTACATCGTTTAGCGCACTTGTCTCTGAGTCAGTGTCCGAGTCTGCAGCTTTCAACTCTGTCACAAGAGCCTCCCTAGCTCGCGCCGCCTCTAGCGCTTTATCATTGTGGGACCTTTGGGCTTGTTGTAGTCTAACTGAACTCTCGCTAGCCACCCACTTAAGTAATGCAACCTTCCACCTTGCGTAACTAGGGCCCGCTGCTGCTTTCCAGTGGGACGTAATTTCTCGCCTGGCAAGCACCAATCCTAAGTCTATGAATTTGCTAGTCAGCTTTGTTCTGCTAGTGTGTGGAAACCAGTGTAACAAGCAAGTCCCCTTATCCAGAGTAATCTGTTGCCCTGTCGTGCTTCAAAGTAAAGTAGATACCTCTTCCCAGTACGTGCCCAACCGTGTGCAGTCCCATAGCATGTGCAGGAGATCTGCGTTCTCCAGTCTACAGCGGGGACAAAGTGCTGTATTAACATGGAAATATTGATTGATTTTCGCCGGCGTAAGGTACTCTCTATGCAGCACAAAAAATGGAATCATCTGGAATCTAGCGTTTCTGGTGCCCTTCCACGCCCTCTTGAGTATCTGCGACCAGGCCGCGTCAGGTATCTCTTCGGCAAGATACGCCGCCCACTGGTCGCGCAACTTCTGCAGCGGTGCTAGCCCTCTTCCAACATACGCCTGTATAAACAAGTGACCGCCTTGTACGTGCCCGCTGCCATCACTACATATTGGAACGCCTCACTCGTGGGTGGTTCTGACAGACCAGCGCCCCAGTGCCTCTGGACAGCCGCAACCAGGGCCGCATGCAGCAAGAAGTGACCCTGCGGGAGCCCATAGGAGTCCAGTAGCGTGCCAAAGGGCAGTAGTGCACCGTTCCCAAATAAATCACCCACCATCTGAAGCCCCAATGTCTCCCACTCCGCTAGAGCCTACCAATCCCCGCCGCGCGGCAAGGCTGTGCACATGCCCAATGGTATTTCCAGGGCATAAGGTCTCTGTACCCCGACTCGGCTGTGGTAGCGGTTCCAGCAGTGCCTCAGGGCACGCTTTGCAGGGAACAAGCCAATAACCCGCAGCCTTTGCTGCAGGACCACGAACGACAGGTCGTGCTGTGGCACCTCTGGTTCAGTCACCCGCTCCGGGTCCCGGAATTCCTGCGCCACCGCCATTGTCAGGTGCTGGAACTGTGCGGCTTGATAATACAATTCAAAATATGGGACAGCCAGGCCACCAACAGCTCTTGGACGTATCAAGGTGTCCAATGCTACTCAACGTCTTCCTACTCCCCAAATGAAACCCCCCACCATGGATCGGAGCTTCCGAAATAAAGCAACAGGTATCCGTAGAGGCAGAGTCCGAAAAAAGTACAAAAGCCGAGGGAGTGCCACCATTTTCAGCAGCGCCACTCGGCCTGCCACTGATATTGAAAGGGTCCCCCAAAATTGCATGCTGCCCTTAAGTCCCCTCAGCGCTCTGCCTATGTTACCTTTGAGAAGATCTTCCTGCCTGTGGTAAACTTGCGTCCCTAGGTAGGGTAGGCACCAATGCTCCCACACCAAGTCAGGCGGCAGGACAGGCTGGGCGCGCTCCCAGGCCACTGGAAACACGCACGTCTTCGCCCAGTTGACTCGCAAGCCAGAGATGTCGCCGAAACGGCTGAGCAAGGAACACGTCCCCTGCAGCGCACCCTCCGCATCTCTCAAAAACAGGAGGAGGTCATCGGCATATAGGGAGATATAATGCGACTGACCTCCAAGCCTCAAGCCTCGGAACTCCTCCCCCTACCGAGCCCTCGCCGCCAATGGTTCCATCGCTAGGGCGAAAAGCAGCGGGGAGAGCTGGCAACCCTGCCTGGTACCACGCCAAACCGGGTATGAGGATGACACCACTCTACCAACCCTCACTCTGGCGCTTGCCAACGAGTATAGTATTTCAGTCCAGCGTACATATCCCTCCCCAAGCCCAAAGGCTTTCATGACTGAAAACAAGTAGGGCCATTCCAGGCTGTCAAACGCCTTAGCAATGTCCACCGAAAGCACGACTGCCGGCCCCTCCATTCCAGAACAGCCATCTAAAATTCGAATTAATCTGCGTATGTTACTGGCAGTATTGCGAGTCGGTATGAAGCCGGCCTGGTCAGAGTGTACCAGTCGCGTCATGAAGGGGAGAAGCCTCATAGCCAGTTCTCGGCTCAGTATTTTATAATCGGTGGTGAGCATTGATAAAGGTCAGTACGCAGACGGGTCGGTCGGGGTCTTCCCTGGCTTAAGGAGGGGAATGATGATGGCCTCCCTGGTGGAGGCCGGCAACACGCCCGCTGCCTGGCCTCATTGTAGATCATCATCACTCGGGGGGCCAGGAGGTCGATATACGTTAGGTAGAATTCTATGGGCAGGCCATGGCTGCCCGGAGTCTTGTTGCGTGCCAGTTGTTTAAAGACACAGTGAATTTCAGTAATCGTGATGTCCTGACCAAGGGATTCGGCCTCCTCCGCCTCGACGGTAGGAAGCTCAAGATCCTCTAGAAACGCCTGCACGTCAACCTCCCCTGTTAGCAAGTGACTGGTGTATAAGTCCGTGTAGAAGGACTAGAACCTATCGTTTATTTGATGTTGTGTGTATTCCAACTGTCCCGTTGGTGAAGTCAAAGCCAACACAGGTACACACCTAGGGGTGGGATCAGCCAGCCAGGCCATTAGTGTACCCACCTTATCCCTTTTGGCGTGCGCACGGGCCAGGTAAGCTCTATGGTCAAAGCACCTTAGGCGCTCCACGACCACCACCACTGCCTCCCTCCGAGCTTTCTCGGTGCCACCAGAGTGGGCCTTTTTGGTCTCCCTGAGGGCCTATTCCGCAGTTTCAATTTCTCGCAGCAACAGCTTCCGCACCGCCACCCATTTATTGATACGAATCCCTCGGATCACTACTTTAAAGGCGTCCCATTCCACGGCAGTCGATGAGGCCAATCCATCATTTTCAGCGAAATAGCGCTCAACACTAGCTCCCAGCTCGGTGCGGAAGGGTGGATCTTCCAGTAACTCCGGTCGCAACTTCCAAGTCGGGATAATGGGGCGCTCCGCAACCCTGCAGAATCGCACCAGTAACGGATTATGGTCAGTGATGGTGTGCGACAAGTACTCGCTACTCAGAGCCATAGCTGCCACTCCGGGGCTGCATAATACCGCATCTAGCCGTACATGCAGATCATGCAGAGCTGAATAAAACGAGTAGTCTCTATCATCCGGGTGCTGCACTCGCCACACGTCCACTAGGCCCCAGTGGTTTTGCCACTGGGCCATACATTTCGCTAGCTTGTGAATCGGAGCCGTGGGCAATGGGGGGTGCGACCTGTCCATGGTCACATCCACAATAGAGCTAAAGTCCCCCCAACAGGATCGGGGTGACAGATAAGCTCTCCAGGAAGGGCGCCTGCTCCACGTTAGGGGCGTAGACACTGCAAAGCGTCATCTCCCGCCCATAAAGGCGCCCCCGGACCACAGCGTATCGGCCCTTGGGGTCTATCATGTGGTCAACCATTTGGAAGGGAACCCCAGCCCTAATCCATACCAGTGCCCCTCACGCAAAGGCTGAGTAAGTGGTATAATAAAGCTGCTCTCGCCATCTGCGCTGCAGTGCAAGCCCCTCCATTTTGGTCAATTGCGTTTCTTGCAATAAGGCTATCTGCGCACCCCTACGCACTAAATAGGAGTGAACATTGTGTCTGTGCTGTATTGAGTGCAACCCCCTCACATTCCAAGTCACACACTTCACATCAGGTAACAGCCCCATAACGTTGGTGTAGAAAATACAGGGAGAACACAATACCCTGTAGCCGCGCCGGTGGGCCCCTTCTCCCATCCAATCCTACCCGATCCCCCAACGATCCAGCCCCTCCCATTACACCTCCCTCTCCCCCCAGAACAGGCACTAACATAGTGAATCTCATCCAAACGAACCCAACAAATGCCTCAATCAAGACTAAGGCCAACTAACTGGGAACCATCCGGTGGGGCTGGCTAGGGCCTAGCAAGCAATTAGAAAACCTCTACTCCAAAAACCCATCACCTCCCCTTTCCCACCCAGCTCCCCCCAGGCATAGTTTCACTTTCGCAGTAGCCTAAGCTGCAATGCGCGTTGCCTGCCCTGAGAAGAGGCCAAGTCTCCCTCCCCACAGCACTGCCAAGGACCCCAAAGAGCGCACCGCATCCGCCTCCCCACCCGTACTGTCTCACTGTATCAGAGCCCTTCAGACCCCCCTCCCCAACCATATTCAATGTCTACTCATCAATCAGGTCGTCCGCCGTTCCCGGTGTGAGCAGTAGCAAGTGCACGCTGTCCGATGCCGAAGTACCTGCCTCCGATACTTCTGATGCTTCCTTATCGTTCTCCTGGTCTGAGCCTTTCGGAGAGGTCAACAATACGTCGCCAGAGATCTCCGTCACCGCCACTAACGCCCCTTTGCGCTCCCTCTCAGTTTGCGAGATTGACGGCTTCCGCAGGCCTCGCCGCCTACGCCTCATACGCTGTGACCTACTGGGCAGCAATTCTTCAGCCATCGCCCTCGCCTCACGTTCCGGCCTATCCCTCCCGGCGCGATAGGATTCTAGTCATGTCCACGCATCCTCCGGTGTGTCATGAAAACTAGTGGTCCCATCCAACATGATGGGAAGCTTGGCCGGGAATAGAAGGGAGTATTGTATTCCTTCCGTGCGCAGTTCTTTCTTAACGGCCAGGAAGTTCACTCGGCCCCGCTGAGTTTCGAATGAATAATCCGGGAACAAGGTGACTTTGCTGTTGCCGACCCGATAGGGTCCATCCGTGCAAGCTTTTTGGAGGAGCAGATCTCTGTCTCTGAAATGCAGTAGTCGTGCAACCACCGGTCGAGGAGGGAGTCCCTGCTGTGGGGGTCTAGCAGGAACGCGGAGCGCTCGTTCGAGGGTGTAGAAGGCTGATAAGCCCTCGGGCGCCACCTTAGAGCGCAGCCAGTTTTCAAGGTAGCTCACCATGTCCGATCCCTCCGTTTTCTCCAGCAGGCCCACCACACGGATGTTGTTCCGCCTGTTCCTCCCTTCTGCATCCTCCGCGCATTTCTCTAGTGCTACGATCTGGTCCATTGCGCTTGTCATTGCTGCAGGCAGCGCTGACTGCGCAGGCGCCACCTCTTGAATCACATCTTCCACTTGTTTCACCCGATCTGACAGTTTCGAGTGGTCCGCCCACAGGAGGCCCAGTCCCGCCGCCACGTGCGCTATGTCCTGCTGTAGGGCAGTACGTGATTCAGCTATAGCATACAGTATCTTATCCAACTGCTGCTGCAGTCCCGGCTCCTGCGTCAGAGCAGGCGCGTCCTGCTTGGCTTGAGATGGAGAGTCCGCGTCAGAGGGCAGGGGGTCCTCGTCTTTCTTCGCTCGGGGTTTGCCCATGGTGGCAATGGACCGAACTCAGGATAAGGGCCTATGGAGCTCAACCAGTCCGCGTTGGCCAGATGGGCGCAGGGGTCAGTATTCAGTCCAACAGATCTGCCAGGATTCTGAGTATCCGCTCAAACCGCTTTCCTCCGGTTCGTCACCAGCAGGAACACTATCCAGCACTAGCCACGCGCTGCACCATCCACGTAGGCCCAGACAGGGGTGCAGGGGCAGTGTTATATAGGCAATCCTAGGCGCGGGTCGAATGGGCCCTCCACAGCACACAAGCGTGGCGGGGCCCGGGCCCCCCAGTCCAGCCGCGTGCCAACAGTCACAGTTTCTGCTAGACTGCGCAGGCAGGCCCCCTCCCAGGTCCTCGTGGGGTCTCTCCCTTTTCTGGGCCCGCCGCAACCTCAGGGCCACTCCGCGCTGCGGCAGCCAGTATCTTATGGCAGTGGACTACCCCTCCAGGCACTACGCTGCTCCAGCCGCATGGGGGCACACCTCTCGGGTCCCGGGCAGATCTTTCCGGGCCCTCCGCCACATCCAGTCAATGTCCCAGGGTGCCAAGCGCCACTTTCAGGCCTGCGCCACCAGTCGCTCCGCAAGGCCGACCACCAGCGCCCCTGTCGTTCTGGTTGCCCAATGAGTGCCTCGCCGCACTCGTCGTGCAGTGTTTCAGCCCCACAGGCCTTTGTGCACTCCAGCACTCCAGCACACGGCCCCCTCCGTGACAGACTCCGGGCTGCAGCACAGGGCTAGGGCAATCCAGTCCCCCTCTCCCGCTTCCCGGGCATTCCAGGCCCGTGTGGCATACCTGCCAGCGCTCCAGACCCAACAGCCGCCAAAGAGAGGCCTCTGTCTGCAGTGTTCGCCAGTCTTGGCCGCTCCGCCCCTTCAGCACCAGCTGCAGCCATCCGGCCGTAATTCACTCCCGGAGGGCCCCCAGGTGCCCCACTGGCCGTCCACCGTGTCCGGCCCGCCGCGCCACTCCGAGTCAATGAGCAGAGCTCCCCTTCCAGCAGCCGCAGCTATCACACACGGCTCATTTGGCGCTGCGCAGTTGTTCTCGGCGCCGGAGGGCCGCCATGTTGTTCGCGCTGGTCCCAGTCAGCGCCGCCCGAGAAGCCCCTCAGTTCGATCGGACCGGGCCGTCAGGTGAGTCCAAGCTGTCCAGGGCCAGTTCCCCTCCATCTTGCCGCTCCCCGGTGGTGCCTGGGGGGCCTCGGGGGTCAGTTTACAGGAGGAAATCAGGGTTCGCGAGCGGAGCTAAAGGCTCACATCAGCGTCCTAGCCACGCCCCCCGTGTCAACGATTTTATTCATTACACCACAATTTAAAAACTATAGTGTTCTAGCACATTTCTGTTAAGGATATGACCGTTATTTTTTTTGCATGAAAAAGTTGCTATGTCACTGATCACTCAGGGTGGGAAACTAATGTGCACTACAATCAAAGTACTCAATATCAAATTTATCGACTCCATACATTTTCTGTCTATGAAGCTCAGTAAGCTCCCTCATCCCATGGGTTTCCTCGAGTCAAAAGGCTATTTCCCAAATCACTTTAACATTTTGCAGAATCAGAATGATGTTGGTGCCATGCCCTCTGTAGAATTGTATGGTGTAAACTATATGTCACCCTCTGAGACAACAGAATTTATGTCCTGGTATGAATGTGAATCCAATGTGTGTGTGGCACTCTGTTTCTATTCTCTTTATTTTATATCTCCAACCTTTGTGGTCGGAATGTTAAGATGTTTGGGTGCTGGTGGGTTGTTCCCTCTGACCTTAGGGAGTTGGATTCAAAGATTTGTCAATAGCACTGCTAATCATACCAGTGTGCCAACCAGCACTCCTTTGTGAGACAAGATGTCTTCAAAGAACGTAATTATTTGTCTGCATGCTGTGATCCGAAAAAATCAAGGTATTCCAAACAGTTCATGTCTTTTATTTGTATCCAATTTGGTTTGTTCACTGTTACATCACAGTTTCAGAAAGTTTGCAAACTTAATCCATGTAATTCTGGTACATGCGTAATCTTATCCAGAATATTATTGTGGTCTATGTGCATTCAGTCCCAATGCATTTCATGCCGCAGCACTTCATCAGGGGAAATACATGAGGAACCTCAGGCTAAGGCACTTTTTCACCACCGTGATTCCTAAACCTATGGAAGAGACAGATGATACACTAATGGGCTTCAGGAGCAAGAGTACCTTTCAAGCACCAGTTAGTCATAAGATATTGGATTCCTACGAGACCATCACGATGAAAGAGATAGGAGATCTGTTTAGAAACCGTCAACCAGAAAAACCAACTTTACTACCAGGGAACTACAAGCCATCAATCAAATAGTAAATAATCGCAATAAAACATGCTGTAAGGCGGATAAAGGTGGGGCACTGGTGATAATGAACTCGGAATACTATCTACAGAGTGTCAGTGAACATGTACACGATCACAATACATACATGTTGCTATCCCAGGATCCAAATGAGGTGTTTGCCAGAACACTGAAAGTCATTGTCGATAAAGCACTTGAAATGGGAACCATCACCGAAAGAGATAGGAGATTCTTACTTCAGGAACAGCCTAGGTGTCCAACTTTACACATGCTACCCAAAATCCATAACGATCTCATGAAACCGCCATTTCATCCCATAGTGTCCACGAGAGGATCAATTCATGAACCCACAGGCAAATATCTTGACAGGCATTTACAACCGTTAGTGAAACAAATGACTACCTACCTACGTGACACCACAGCCTTTTTGACTAAATTGAACGACATATCCGTGGATGAGAACACATTGATTACCTTATGTACAATTGATGTATGTTCACTACACACTTCGATCCCACATAACAGGGGTATCGACGCGGTTGAATCATTTTTAATCATCAATCACAACATCAAGCAAGATCTAAAAGTTTTTCTCTTAGAACTGCTTCAGTACACACATGAAAACATTTTTTTACTGTGATTTTACCAGCTTATACCCCTTTGTAAATACAACAAAAGTCTATCCTTTAGGACATCCCAAGATCATTTATAAAGATAATGGCGACCCCCAAAGGATTTCAGTCTAATTAGATCTAGAATGCAACCACCTAGAGGGTTTTTCTCCTCTGCTTCCTTACCCATTTGAGGGCAAACTACTATTTACCCTGTGCTGATCTGCACAGAAGCCAGATATGCATCCCAGTTGTGCTCACCCTGATGCAGACCACGCTCTGACCGGCACCTGGTACTGTGTATATGTGAATGTTGCTCTGAAAAAAGCCTATGTGATAGAGAGCATTTATGAGGTAGGGCAAGAAAGAGGCTTCCGGTTATCCACTGTGGTATACCAGTAATGCAGAGAAATAGAAGTACCTGGGGAAATATTTTCCGAAAGTGGGTATTTGATTGCGAGCTAGTAAGATAGGTGTCAACCCCACTAAAAGACAAATTGCTAAACTGTTTCTCTATTCAATATGGGGAAAATTCGGTCAGAGAGAAGATAGCTCAAAAACTGCTCTATTGATGGACCCTGATGAATTTGATAAGTACTTTTTTACTACCTACAGCGATGTGTCATCATGCGAGTTCAAAGATGATGATATTGCGTTTGTGTGCTGGGAGGTATACGAACAGCATTACCTGTCTTCATTCAACGCTAATATTTTTATTGCCAGTTTCACCACCGTTTATGCTAGATTAGACCTGCACGAGCTCCTGGAGCTACTTCAAAACCGTTGTCTTTGCCACAACACTGACTGTGATTTTTGTGAGTAAAGACGGTGACATTAACCTCCCATTTGGGTGACTATCTGGGGAATTCACTAGAGGAGCACCTGCCAATGAATACATTACAGACTTTGTCACTGCAGGCCCCAATGCCTATGGCTACCGATTATCAGGCAGTAAAATCTTCTTGAAAGTGAAGGTGATCACCCTCAATGATCATACAAATGAAAAAGAAAATGTTCTAAACTTAAAGGAGGTTGTCACTCAATATTCTAAGCACTCTTATTATTATTATTATTATTATTATTATATTTAAGTTTATAAAGCGCTCATCTACCCGTAGGTTTCCCGGCGCTAAAACCAAATGAGAGGGGGAGAGTCAGAAAGGAAGGCTGTTACAGGTTAAATAACCACGTTTTTACCTGTCTGCGAAACTTAAGGTAGCAGGGTTCAGTTCGCAACAGAAGAGGAAGGGAATTCCAAAGTGAGGGGGCCAGCCAGGCGAAGGAACGGCCACCCATTCTGGATCTTTTGATTCTAGGAACCGAGAACAAGTGCTGATTAGATGATCGAAGAGTGCGGGGGGGACAGTAGTGCTGAACCAAAGAGTTAAGATAGGGTGGGGCCAGGCCAGCATTTATTCTGTACATGAAGCAAAGGGCCTTAAATTTTGTGCGCCTTTCAATGCGGAGCCAGTGCAGAGTGCGTAGAGAATTGGAGGTAAAAAGAGGTGAATATGTTTCAGAAGAGTAAAGCTTAGTAGTGCAACACCCCAGCATTGAAAGAATAAAAAAAGTTAAGGTATTGAGTTGCTCCCTCTTTGCAAGATGTTGCACGTTGTATATGATAAGCAACTTCTCAAAGATGACCATAAAACTCTGCCCTGTGGCTTTTACAAGTCATACTACTGCTGCATGATCATAGTGCTAGAGAAAAGTCTTTCTCGCCAGATTTATAGGTTTATTAGATGGGCGTTTAAAGTATAGATATTCGTTTACAGCATCCATGTTCCTGCATCTTCACTGGTCCTTCCAATTCTGGTAAAAGTTACTTTGTAAAAAACCTTTTGGTGAATGCTCATCAAATACTGACACAACCTACCACCAACATAATGTGGGCCTATTTCTGCTGGCAGCTGCTCTACCAAGAACTCACACAAAAGTTTCCACACCTTAAATTTTTTGAAGGGCTCCCCGCTGCCTTGAACCATGACAATTTAGTTCCACCCTCTAGTGTTAATATGTTTATTGTAGATGATCTAATGGCCTCTGCCTGTGACAGCGAAGAAATTGAAAAAACTTTCACTCAGTATGTTTACCATTGGAATGTCAGGATTTTATCCATTGTGGAGAACGTGTTCTCCCATGGTAAGAGCTCTCGAAATATTGCTTTGAACACCAAATTTATAGTGCATTTCAAACTTCCTTGAGACAAACTTCAAATATTGACTCTAGCCAGTCAGATGTACCCGGGACATTCTAATTTCTTTTTCAAAACCATTTTCAAAACCTTTTAGGATGCATCTCAGAGACCCTATGGGCATCTTTTTGTAGATTTAAATTCGGACACGCCCGAGGATTACAGACTGAGGTCAGGCCTTTTCCCCCTAGGATCTACCCATTGCTTATACTATCAAAAAAAGTCTTTCCCAGATTATGAAAATACAATGAAATAGAAAGCCTCATATCATTTGAAGCTACATCTCCTGAGGACCATGTTCAACAGGGTAGTGCGAAATCTAACTCATTTAAGACTGCTGGTCTCATCATCCCCAGAACAAAGGAAAGTTTTTCTGTGTGCTGCCATCTGATGATTTAATAGCTGCAATATCTGAGTTAGTCCTAAATACCTTGAAGGACAATGCTCCTTTGACAAATTGGAGTACTTTAAAAGAAAATTGAGCAATAAAAGAATGTCTATTAAAACTAAAAAAAGCCTTGTCAAGCAGTCTGGGGGCTTCGTAGGATCGCTGCGAAGATTCACTTTTCCGCTTTTATAGGCCTGCTGGGTGGTCAGTGATGGCATATATTGAAAAAATGTATTTCGTTCCTAAACAGCAGCTAGACAGAATGCGGGCCCTTACAAGTGATTATACTGACATTAGAAAAACCGCCACAGATCTTCTGGATACGGAGATGAGAGAAATTCGATAGCGAAATGATTTACCTGTTCATGAAAAGGCTTAGCTTTATTCCTCTATTCTTCAAAGGTACCTGAACTTTGTCCATCATCGTAAAATGGAAAAAGAGGGCCTGACTTTGTCCATGCCTCAAAGTCAAGAGTCGCCAGTTACACCCATCAAACAACCAGAATCACCAGCCATTAATCTAGCTCATGAAATCATTGACAATGTTAATCCCCAGTGCAAAAAGAATACTGAAATGCACTTAAATAAACTTCAATAAAATAAAGACAAAGCCTTCTGGAATGAAAAGGGGGAATTTCTTTATAAAGCTACTGTTATGGGGGCGTGGCCAAGATGGCGGAGTGAGCGGACGTGCTTTGTCGAGCTCCCGCCGCCGGCCGCTATTTTTCAGCATTACCACAGCAATTGTCCCGGCCCGAGCACTTCCCTGGCGGGCCCGAGGTCAGCGTTGCCGCGGGGGTGTGCATGACCGTGGCGCTGCTGGTTCCCGGCGTGGAGCCCCGGCTGACCCTGCCCGGAGTTTTGGCGGCTCCGACGGCCTGAGGAGAGCGGTGCAGGGAATCGAGGCCGTAGTGGGCGGAGCCCGAACGCCGACTCGCGTGCTCCTGAACCCGGCGGCTGCAGCGACAGCAAGCCCGGCCCGCGCTGCTGAGTGCGAGGCCCCCGTGGTCCCTGGTCGGGGGCTTCTGCAGGCTTGCTGCACCACCTTGCCGCCCAACGGATTGCCCTAATGGCTGCGGACAGTGGCGGTGCCGGCCGGAGGGGCATGCGGAGGAGCCCTGAGAGCGGAGGTGAGGAGCGGGTGTGGACGGGCGCCCCCCCCCCCCCCCCCCCCCCCCCCCGGGCCCAGCGGACCTACCTCTGGGCGTGAGGATCATCGGGGGGCGGAAGAATCCGAGTGGACCCCCCCGCGTGCAGGACCACCGGTGGCGTGGTGAGGCTGTCGACAGGAGCGGCTGGAGGTCGCAGCACGCCTAGATTGGGCCTGGCCTCGTGGCCTTCCTTTGCCACCGGCCCCCGCTGGCGGCACTGCCCCTGCGACATTGCGCTCCATCAGCTGACAGGACATCGAGACGGTGGGCCCGGTGGGGGCTGTAGTGGCCTATTGGCCTGAGAGTCGGCTGGGTGGTCTGCGGAGGCCCTCGCACGTGGTGTGGGCCTAGTGAGGCCTTCTGCTCTGTCCGCATCAGCGGCGCTGCCTCCGGTGCAACCAGCGCCGATGGCTACGACCCCAGCAACCTCGGCCCGCACGGGGGTGAGCGAGGCCCCTTGAGACATTTGGACGAGGCCTCTGCAGGCCTGCCGCACTCCCTCACCCCGTGGACAGCGCAGCCCTGAGAGCCGCGGGCGCCATCTTGGACAGTAGCTCACCCTGCCTGGGCCTAGCCTTGCGCCCCCCTCCCTCGCCGCTGGCTCCGGCGCCCCTGCCCTCATCACACGGCCCCTGCCGAGCGCTGCCGCGGCTTCAGGGTAGAGGGCCCGACGGGGAGCAGCGACGACGCATCGGTCTTCGTGGAGGCGGCCAGCTTGGAGACATAGAGAGACGCAGCCCCGTGGTCCCGGCCCTGTGGGACCTCCTGCTCCGACAGCCTCGCTGGTAGTTGCCTGGGTCCCCTAGGGGCGACTTACCGCATTGGGCCTGGAACCCGCCCGAGCGCGGCACCCACGCGCCGCACTGGAAGCACTGATCGGCCCGAGCCCGGAGGGACGGCACACCCGTGGGACCTAGGGGCCTGTCCGCGGCTGGCCGGGGTGGCGATCGACGGGCGCGGCTGGGGGCCCTAGGGGGGGCATGTCTGGGGGGAGGCCCAAGAAGGACCACACCATAAAGGATCTTTTCACCCCCACTGCCATGGGGAAGCGGAATGGCCCCGCGGTGTCCAGCCCCCGGGGAGACGCAGAGAAGAAAACGGTGGCCACATCGCCCTCCGGAGGGTCGGACCCCGAGGACCCGGTCACACGGTCTTTCCTGGAGTCCCTGTTCACCGGTCTGAGGGAGGACATCCACGCTTTAAAGAAGGAGCTCCAGGACGAGATCAAAGAGGTCCGCCGCAACACCGACGCCATAGGGGAGAGGGTAGCTGACCTGGAGATGAAAAGCGACGCACGAGACACCGAAATAGAGGCCCTACGGCAGGAACTAGCCCGCATACATGACCAGCAGGTGGATCTCCAGACGCACGCCGAGGACCTGGAGAACCGCTCCCGGCGGCATAACATCAGGATCAGGGGTGTGAAACTGTCACCAGACACAGAGGACCTTTTTCAGTTCACGCAGGGTCTCTTCAACCACGTTCTGGGCCGGCCGGCGGACGCCCCCTTGCGACTGGACAGGGCCCACCGGACGGGTCCGCCTAGAGCCGACGCAGCCCACCCCGCAGAAATCCTGGTTTGTGTGCAGGACTTCAGGACAAAGGAGGAGATCCTGAGCAAAGCGCGCCAGTTGGCGCAGATCTCCTATGGTGACCACTCCCCGACTTTGTACCAGGACCTAGCTGTGATTACCCTGGAGAAGCGGCGCATCTTTCGTCCAGTGACGGCGGAACTGAGAAAACGCAACATCTCCTACAGCTGGGGTCACCCCTTCCGGCTGGTGTTTCGGCTTGGCAATGTACTTCATCAACCGCGTTCCCTCAGGGCCGCCTGCCGCCTACTGGGCCTGGACGAGCCGATGGTCGACGACGGATCACCGGGAGAGGGGGCCTCCAACGAGGAGACCCCGGGACGCTGGCAACAACAAAGGCGCCGACGCAGGCCGAGACGCCCCGCAGCTACTGAGATAGAGGAGGGACAGCGGGCTGCGGTCGAGACCGTGGCGCAGGGCCTGGTGCAGGCGAACAATGGCTGACCGCTGGGGGAACGACACACTAGTTCTCCAGAACATGGTTGGGCCGGGCTAGTCTAGACCGGCGGCGGGGGCGAGAGCAGAGTGCTTTTTGGCCTTCCCCGATGGAGACACTGACTCTTCGCCTACAGTGGCGGACTAGGGGTGGGCCGACCCGCTCGCATTGTCGCCACTGCTCCCATTCTACGGACTTACTTTACCACGGGTCCAGTGGCCTCTTGACTGGACCTGGGACTATGTTGGACCAAGTTTCTTTCACAGTTGGGGAGGAGGGTTGGGGGGTGAAACAGGAAGGGGGTATTGGGCAGGAGGGGGTTGCAACAGGGGAGAGGGGGATCCGGGAGGGGGGAGTTGCACCAGTTGGGGTTGGGACGGGGGGGCAGTTGGGGTTGGGATTGGGGGGGAGTTGGGGGAAGAGGGGGAGGGTTGGGGGGGCTCTCCTTGTCCAGGGGATTCTACCATCACGGACGGAGTCGGTAGGACTTCCAGCGTAGTGTCTTCCATGGTCCATCAGCCCGCGACCACTGCCTCCGGGTGGGAATTGGCATCTTTCCTATTACCTCAGACATGACACGCCACCTAACAGTGCTCTCGCTTAATGTGCGGGGTCTCAACAGTCCGAACAGGCGCAAGGCAATACTGTCCTTCCTCGAGCGCTCTAAGGCGGACATCTGCCTCCTCCAAGAAACACATCTTGTCCGCAGCGACCAGCACAGACTCAAGTCGCGCGCCTTTCCCTGGCAGTTCTTCTCCTCATCCCTGAAGAAAGCAGCTGGGGTAGCAATTCTAGTAGCTAAATCATTCGAGGGGAGGGTCCTCCAGAAAGAAGCTGAAATTAAAGGGCGGCTTCTACTTTATAGCTTCCAGATTGCAGGCCATACTTTACTTGTGGGTTCGGTCTATGGCCCGAATGAGGGACAGGAAAGATTCTTACACACGGCGCTAGAGGCCTCAACGTCCACCACACACACACACTTATTACTAGGTGGAGACCTCAACATTGTATTTCATAACACAGCAGACCGCTCAGGCCAGAGATCCGGGCAAGTAGGGGCACTCACGGCTGCAGGACACGCACACATAGCAGACTTGGGCCTCATAGATTTATGGCGACACACCCACCCCCAGACGACGGCCTATACATATTACTCGGCGGCGCACAAGACGTATGCGAGACTGGATTATTTTTTGTGCTCCTCTCAACTGGCGCTGCAGGTCAAGGAGGTGGAGATAATGCCAGCCGCGCTATCGGATCACTCCCCAGTGGTAGCGACATTTCGAGTAGGGGCCATGCCAGCTCCACAACGACACTGGAGGCTGCGTGATGGCCTCTTGCAGCTGCCCGACACCCAAACGCGGCTCAAGACCGCGATTGACCACTTTTTGGAACACAACGCCAACGACGACACCACGAAGGCCACTCAGTGGGCAGCCCTCAAAGCAGTCCTACGCGGTGAACTTATCTCCATAGCCACCGCCAACAACAGAGAAAGGGCTCTAAAGCGTGCCGAGCTTACCCAACGGGTGGCGGAACTGGAACAAATGCACCAACGAACAGGGGCGGCACGGGCATGGCGCCAATTATGCGCCGAGCGGAAAATGTTGGCAGCTTTGGACCAGGACGTGGCGGAATACGCCGCTATGCGCCTAAAGCACGTCTATTACACCGGAGGCGACCGCTGTGGGAGACTTCTGGCGAGCAGACTGCGGGCGCAAACCCAACGACAGCAGGTGCGCTCTCTCCTATCTGCTAGTGGCGGCCAGATCACGGAGGACGCGGCGATAGCAGCGGCCTTCGGCAACTTTTATGCGGCGCTATACGACGCGGACCACTTAGACCCTGCTGCCGGACCGACCTATTTGCAGGGCGCGGAGCTCCCCGCCCTCACCCAAGCCCAAGCAGACTTTCTGGAGCGGCCCATAGGCCTGGAGGAAGTCATCTCTGCCATTGCCCGCCTCAAAGTGGGGAAATCCCCGGGACCCGACGGCTATACTACAAGACCTTTTGTCAGCAGCTTGCCCCCCTTTTGCGCGACCTGTTTAACACCTTCGACACGCCTGTTGCCATACACCCGGACCTGCTGGAGGCGTCTATCTCTGTAATTCCCAAACCGGGCCGTGACCCGGCGGCGTGCGGCTCGTACAGGCCCATCTCGCTGCTGAATGTAGACTTGAAACTCTACACCGGCATACTAGCAGGCCGCATTGCACCTTACATGCAGCAGCTGATAGACCCTGACCAGGCGGGCTTTATCCCCCAACGGCAGACCAGCGACAACACCAGGCGAGTGTTGCACCTCATTGAAGCCGGGTCGCGCACTAAACCGGGCTGCATGCTCCTCACCATCGATGCGGAGAAAGCATTCGACAGAGTGCATTGGCCCTACCTCGACCAGGTTCTTCGCCACTTCGGGTTTGGGGAGAAACTCCGCCATCGCATCTTCAATTGCTACCGCCGGCCCAACGCCACTGTAAGGGTGAACGGACATACCTCCCCGAGATTCGATATTGGCAGAGGCACGCGCCAGGGCTGCCCGCTATCGCCGCTCCTGTTCGCACTGTACATGGAACCGATGGCTCAGAGGGTGCGACAACATGCGCTCATATCCGGCATTAAATTTGGTGCCGACACGCACAAAATCAGCCTATACGCTGACGACGTTTTGCTGTCCCTCACCGATCCGATGCAATCCCTACGTGCTCTCTTTGTGGAGCTGCATACCTTTGCCCTGGCCTCGGGCTTTAAAATCAATGAAGCGAAATCCGAAGCTCTGAACATCTCCCTGCGCCCGGAAGTGGTGGCCGAGATTAAGTCCGAATTCAAAATACAGTGGTCGGACGCAGCTGTCCCTTACCTGGGCGTCCGCCTGGCCCCTACTGTGCGGGGCACTGCACGAGTCAACTATGAGGCGCTCACAATCAAACTCCGGGAGCAGCTCCGGCGATGGAAGCCGCTTACA
Source organism: Lissotriton vulgaris (assembly GCF_964263255.1). Classification (NCBI taxonomy): domain Eukaryota; kingdom Metazoa; phylum Chordata; class Amphibia; order Caudata; family Salamandridae; genus Lissotriton; species Lissotriton vulgaris. The sequence goes on from NW_028254584.1 coordinate 251,688, forward strand.
TTGTCGTGGCTAGGCAGAATTGCCGCAGTCAAAATGACACTGCTACCGCAGATCTTATATCTGTTCCAGACGCTCCCCTTGAATCCCCCAGCTGGCTGGCTTCAGCAGACCCAATCGGAGCTGTCGCGATTCATTTGGAACGGCCGTCGACCGAGGTTTAAGCATACCCTCGCCACCTTGCCCCCAGCGAACGGGGGGGTCGGTGTGCCCGACCTCACCCTGTACTTCCAGGCGGCGCAATTGCGCACCTTCGTGGAATGGTTTCAACTGGAGTCCGGCAAGCACTGGCTCTTCCAGGACCAGGCGGTGGCAGGTCGTACCCTTCAAGGCGTGCCCTTCCTGCCACGCCGACACCGGCCCCCTAACCTGTACGCCTCTGAAATCACAAGCACCGCCCTGAGAGTGTTGGGATAGAGTGGCCGTAGCCAGGGGACTGACCACCTTTCCCTCGCCTATGACCCCCATTTTCGAAAATCCTGACTTCACGCCAGGCTTGGACGTCGGAGTGTTTACGACCTGGCGGACGACGCCCTGTAGGGCGGCGGGCCACATGTTCGACCTCAAGGGGATCCTCGCGTTCCAGCAGGTCAAGGCGGACTACGGTGTGGCCGAATCGGAACGCCTACAGTACCTGCAGGTGCGGCATTGGGTGCTCCACCCCTCGATCCAGCCAGGTGCCCAACGACACCTCACGCCTTATGAAAGGTGGTTGCTGACACGCACCTCGGATAAAAAATTGATTTCGGACCTCTATCAACAACTGCTCCTCACTCAGGCACACACATACAACGCGGGACAGGTCAGGTGGGAGAGGGATCTGGGGCGGCAGCTTACAAGGAAGGAATGGGAGGGGGTGTACCACAGGGCCAGACATTCGGCACACCACACCGGGCTCACCGAGACACTAACTAAAGTAGCCACATACTGGTACCACACCCCTGAGAGATTACACCAATGGGATGCCCGAGTTAGCGATAGATGCTGGAGGGGGTGCGGGGAACTAGGGACACTGGAACACTTGCTATGGAGCTGCGAGGCGCTTCGCCCCTATTGGAACCCTATCCTGGACCTCATAGACGCACATCTAGATACACAGCTGCTGCGCTTCCCAGCATACATTATACTAGGCCTCCCGAACGCCCTCATGTATCCTCTGAAGTCCTGGAGGGGGCGGCTGATCGCGCTTGCGCTGGGGGCAGCGGTCCAGAACATTGTGGCCCATTGGAGAGCAATCCAGGCTCCGCAACAACTGGGGTGGCTCCACCGGCTCTGGGCGATCCTGGGAATGGAGAAACTGTCACTCGCAGCGGCAGGGAGGGGAGCGGAATTTGCGGAGCTCTGGCGACCATTCCTCGCCCTACTTACGGGGGAATTTCGTGAGGTGAGCTGCCCACGCTACCTGCGTCTGCTGCGCCTTGCGGAAACACCTCTCCCAGAACCCAAGACACGCTCCCACAAGCGTACAGGCACAACGAGCGCAGCACCACCTGACCATTAATGGAAGACAGTAGCCAACTGATTATTCCCGGAAATGGACAAGGAGAGGGGAGGGTAAGGGTGGGAAGGGTAGGGGGGTTGTTTACAGTTCTGTGTTTTCTTTCAGGTTGCACTAGTACTACATAGCTTGCACCGCTGTAGCACCTCTTATGACGCGGCCGGCCCGGTTGGGTTGTAGGCGGCTTGCTGTGTTAACGATCAGTGTGCCCCGCTGGCCATGTCATGGGTATCAGTGGGGTCTTAGAATTTGGCTTCCCCGGAGTGGTGCCGGCCCCCATAATATCTCGGAGGTGCATATTGTTTGCCTGTGCTCAATAAAAGATTTAATACATAAAGCTACTTTTATATATGGCTCAAACTTGCATGACTTGGTCAGATGCACGACACAAACATGGTCCTTTGCTAAAAAGAAAGTGCCTATTGGTTGGGACGCTTTCATGTGAAGTCAAGCAGAACAGAACATTCCGGCATCGGTGCTGGGACATTGTGGGCCTTGCATCTACTTAGAAAATGTAACAAGCAGAGCTGTCAACCTTTTTGTTATTTCTTCTGCCCCTGCATCACCATTTTTGCATGACACTCAAAATACACCTGTGCATGACCACTGTGTTACCACGGACAACACTCGCGAGCCCATAATCCTGCACAGAGCACTCCCTCTGAAAAGAAAAATATTCAAGAGTTTAACTTGGTTGACCGCTTAGCACTGTACTTTGCTTCAAATGATTATAATGCGTGTTTAGTTTTCCATGCAGCACACAAATGTATTATTAAGATCTGTGTTTATTACTGTGTAACAATAAGATGCTATGATCTCTTGATTTTTATGTCCCTTCCTCATTTTTATCTCTATTTAAAGTAAATCATTAATTTTGGATACTGTGATTTATATGCTTCAGATCATGATGTAGAACCGGAGATGTGAGTTTTTAAAGTTTTAGATGAAAGCAGTGCCAAGAAGCACAAAGCGCCACTCAAGGTTATTTCATCCTGCTATACTGGAGAAAAGTCCCAAGTTCAAACTGATTAAGATGGAGCGCGGGTTGGATACGGCGACCCGGTTACCGTCTCAAGTCTGGCGCGAAGGGTGCTGTTCGTGTTGGCAGGGGCTGGGAGGTGATAGGTCTAGGGTGCGAGGAGCAGGTTTAGCGTCACAGACAGTTGTAGCACGAAGAGTCGGTTGTCTGACGATTGCCAGGGGCTGTCGATGTCAGTGGGACGTGCAGGTCTTGCATTGCCGGTCATCCTGGTCATTGTTGGCGTAAAGAGCAAGCCCCACTAGAACAACGCATTGGCAGTTGTCACCGGTGGTTTATTCTCGGCTTGAAAAGGTCACTTTACGAGGCGCCTACACACTTGTATCTTCACCTTTTGTCCAGGAAGTGTTCACATTGATGTCAAACATGGGTCCAGGAAGTTGGGGCACTTCTTTGGGATCAGGGCTCACTCCAGCAAAGGCCAGTAGCCGGTCTCAGCAGGTCCAGTTGGTGCTGGTCAACTAGGCGGTTGCAGGGAGGCCTCTGGAAGGTTCCTGCATCCCTGTAGCGCACATAGGAGGTAAGCCAACCCTGGATAGCCTGAGTTCAAGGCAAGCAGGCCCAATCTTTCTTTAGGGTAGTCCCACTACCACAAACAGGAGGGCAGTTCTTCTTCTGAATATTCCACAGGATTGTTCAATGAGAGATTCTGAAGATCCCATTTATATACCTGATGCCAGTCTTTGTGGTGGGGGAGTTCTCTGACATACCCCCAAAACCGGTTCTTTTAAAAAAAAATTATTTTAAAAGCATTTTTTGAAAATAATTATTTCACCTAGTGTTACAGCAAACCGTACATCAGAATACTTTACAAAGCATTCAAATTATAATTTCTTTTTACATAAATTACGCACAATTTACACAATTTAGGCACAGCATTGCGAATTCAATCAAATAAGACAGCAAACAGAAAAGAAAAAAGAAAAATAGGCAAAAGGAGAGGTGGTACAAATGATAAACAAGGGAAAAAAATTACAAATACAGGAGCGGTTTAACACCATCGACATATCTTGCACAACAAAACCCCCCGAAAAAGAGAGATAGATATCCCTACCAGGGTATGCTGTTCAATCCCTTTTTCCACTGCTCGATGGGATTCCAGATTTCCCCCCCTAGTATTCTGCCCCTACGGCCTTTCCTGGCATAGATTGCACTTTCTAGGTTATAAGCGGCCAACAACCTGGCTAGCCATTGATGAAGGGTTGGGGGTACCTTATCTAACCAATTCTTGGCTATACATATGCGTAGCACCGCCATATCCATGAAAAGAAATTCTGTATGTGGGCCCCCAGGTTCTGCATTAACCCCCAGTATAATTAAATCCGCTGAGAGGAAGATCTTGATCCCCAATGAGGTGTCCATAAATTTTTCAATCGCCCTAAGAAGTGTATAGAGCTGTGGACATGTCGCAAAAATATGAATTATGTCCGCCTCACTGGAGTCACAGCATGGGCAGGTAATGCCTGAGTTGCCCCCCGTCATTGTGCTATCCTTGTAGGTGTGTAATACAAAGAATATATCGTTCGGTAATGCTGTGCTTGTAGGGAGGCCGAGCACAGTATAGTTCGTCCCAAGCCCAGGGAGACCTGAAACCCCTCCTGAGTGATGCTTAATTTCTCTGCCCATTTCGTGGCATATTTCTCAAAGTTGTCTGATTTAGCTGCAATCAGTTCTGAGTAAAACCGGCGTATCGTGCAGTACCCCCTGCCCTCGATAGTATCTAGAATACAATTGTATCCAAACCCTAAGGCTCCACCGATTTTGCTAGCAATAAAACTCCTGACCTGTAAATATTTAAAGGAGCTCCTACTATCTATACCATACTTAGATTGTATTTCCGAGAATTGAAGCAGTCCGTCAGGGCCCAGGAGATCTCCTACTTTCTGGATACCACACATCCCTCAATTCGACATCACTGAGTCCCTAAATATTTCCACTGGCAAGGAGACATTTGCTAACATACGAGTGTATCTATTGAACCTCCCAATGCCGAACTTCTTGGAGAAAGCTGACCAGATTTTATACACCGCTTGTAATGTCTTAAACTTTGTGCGTTTATAGTAGCTAAATTCAATGCAATTTAAAAAGCTGTTCCCTGCTTCACTCCCCAACAGGATAGCATATAGATTGGTGTACCTGGGTCTGCTTCCCAAGTCCCCTGCTCTTATCCCTGCTCTACCTATTAACCCCTGCATATATTGGAGTGCCGCCGCCCAGTAGTAAATTCTGAAATCTGGGGCCCCTCAGCCCCCTCTCTCCCTAGGCAGAGTGATATAGCGATAAGCTCTCCTGGTTTTGCCATGGCCCATATAAACCTATTCAGTATGTGTTCTATTCTGCAGAACCATTTGGGCTCAAATAACAATGGTATTGCCCTAAACAAATAGAGGAATTTCGGCAGTATGAGCATTTTTATAACATTTGTGCGGCCTACTAATGTTAGATGTAAATTGTTTAGCCGTTCGAGGTCCCCTTTAACTTTCTTTATTAATGGCTCCATATTTCGCTCTACCAGGGCATTTAAGTCCGATGTGATCCTTATACCTAAGTATACAGCCGAATGAACCACTCTATTGTCATTGTTGGGTGTGGCAATGTTCTTAACTATCTGCGTTTTAGCTCTGTTGATCGCGTAACCTGATATTGCCCCAAAATCCCTTGCCTCCAGTTCAATCTCCTTTACTGCCTCAAAAAGGGGACGACGTGATGATGGCGAAGTCGTCTGCATACGCAAGTGTTTTATACTCTTCTCCGTGCATAACAATGGGTGGGATCTTATTATTAAATTCTAGCCTACGTAGCAGTGGATCCGTATATAGGGCAAATAGTAATGGAGAGGAGGGGCACCCCTGCCTGGTCCCCCGCTTAATCTGCAGCAAATTGGTGAAGCCTTTATTAATTTTTACTCTAGCCGACGGATCTCTATACAGGGCCTGCACCACCCCATCTCATATCCCGCACCACCTCATAGCCATCCACAGGTAGTCCCAGGCGACCCTGTAGAAGGCCTTTTCTGCGTCTAACATTATGGCCGCGGCAGGGTCACCTGAGACCTCTGTTGCATCGAACAGTGTTGTCATCTGTCTAATGTGCTGTGTGGTACCCCTTCCGGGGATAAAGCCGTGCTGTGTGGGACTGACCAGATCCCAATCACCTTTCCTAACCTTGTTGCTAGTACTTTAGAAAATATTTTTGCGTCTGCATTCATGAGTCTATAAGAACCGGGATCCAGGGGAGATTTACCCTTTTTTATTATAACTATTATATCTGCCCCCCCCCAAGATTTTGGAATTGATATGCCTTGTTGTGCTTGTACCAGTGTGGTGTAAACATCCTTGCATAGTGACTCCCTATAAACTTTATAAAATTCAGCTGGGATCTGATCCGGGCCTGCTGCTTTCCCCGAGGGGAGATTTTCCAGGGCTGTGACTATTTCCTGTAGCGTTATAGGAAGGTCCAGTGCAACTTTTTCCTCTTCAGAGATAACCGGGTGTGGGATATTTTCAAGGCACTCCTTAATAAGTGTTATATCTGCCATCTGGTCTTGATCATAGAGATCCGCATAGAACCACCTAAAAACCTCCCTTATTTCCAGTGGGTCTGAAGTCACGAATCCCTTGCCATCCGAGATCTCTTTGATTTCCCCAGCCCCCAATTTCTGTCTTGTCCGCATCGCCAGAATATGCTTGTTTGTATAAGCTTTATTCGAGACAATTCTCATAAAAGCACATAAAATCAAAACAGTTACACAATAATACGTAGTTACAGAGTAAAAATTAATTAAACATGGAGTACAGCTCATACTACATTTACTTATAAGAACCATTTATGGCGATAATAATACATAAAACATTATTAAAAGGAATACCTGATTACCTGCTACCCCCCAGGGACCGTCGTCTAATTGCCCAAGCCCAACCCAGGTATTTGGCTACCCCTATGACTATCGAATCCTGGTTTGTTGTACATAGGATTCTTAGAGCCACTGCACTGTCTCGTGTCCCCAGGTTTTTACATACCGGCGAGAGCCATTTTCTCCTCGGATGTGCGTAGGCTTGGCATACGAAGAGGAAATGACCTATGCTCTCCTCTGCATTTTCACATGCTGGACATAGGTTATTGGTGGGTCTGTGCCAGCCAGATGTCAGTTTCTTAAGGGGGATAGAACCTGATCTTAACTGAAAGACAAGTTTCCTGTCCATAGGTACCGTGATGTTATCCCAGTAATTTTCTAGGGCAGGAAGGATTTTTGTCTCCAGGAAGCGACCAGACATAGAGTCAGCCCTGGTGTCTTTCAGCATCTTACCACCCACCCAATCCCAGTATTGTTCTTTGAGGGCTTCTTTGCTAGGGAAGATTTCTCCCTCGGGGTTATTCCAAAGATTTGAAAACCCTAAGTTTACTAACATGGTCTTCAGGTGTTTTAACCATTTTATCTTATGGAAGATATCTTCCTTGATTATCCATAAAAAACCCTCTGCATATTGTCTTATTTCTGGAGTCGTCCAGAGGCGTCTCCAGTAGAGGACTGGGCGCAATCGGGCTCTGTCTACAATGGTACGTCTACCCAGCTTCAAAAACAATGGGATTAGGGGGGTGCTCTGTGGGAGTCCTGTAATCCCTCGCATGAACTTGTTCTCGGAAGTCTGAAGAGCCACTAGACTATCCCAAGCCCATAGCTCCGCACCATATAGAGTGGCACCCAAAACCTTCGCATCATACACTGTTATTGCGGGTTTTATAGGTTTTGTTTTGGATTTGCGGTGTTCCCCCCTTAGAGCACCTGAAAGCTGCTGGTGCTTTAAGACCACTTTATCCACATGATGCGTCCAGCCAATGCCCTCTGCGATCTGTACTCCCAGATACGTAAATTCAGTAACAATATCTAGCCTGCTGCTATTTAAGGTTACCTTGGGATAACTCCTGCGTCCTGTGGAAAAGGCCATTAGTTTTGTTTTTCCCACATTTACCTCTAGCCCATGCTCCATGCAAAAAGCATCGAAAATGTTTAATGCACATTGCAGCCCCATGGGGGTCTTAGACAGGATGAGAGTGTCGTCGGCGAACATCAGGATCGGAACCCTGGTGTCCGCTAACGATGGGGCATCTACACTAGCCTTCAACATTCTCTCGACGATCCCGTTAATAAATAACGAGAAAAGTAGAGGGGCCATGGAACAGCCTTGTCGGACTCCCCTTTCCACAGGGAAATCCGCTGTTGTCTCCCCGCTTCCACCCCACTGGACTCTAGCGAAGTTGGATTCGTGCAGTCGCATGATTAATGTTAGCAGATCAGCAGGAATCCCCAGCTTTTGGAGAACCGACCATAGCTTGTACCGGGGGACTAGGTCGAACGCCGCCCGCAGGTCGACAAACGCGACATACAGGCAACCCCTTCCCAGTACAACGGTCTTCCACCGCAATATGGTGAAGCGGAAGACCTGATCAATGGTACTGGTAGCTCGCCTGAATCCCGCTTGGTATGGAGAGAGGGCGTTGTTGTCTTCTACCCAGTCCATAAGCTGGTTTGTTACCATTCTCCCAACTACTTTCTGTATGGTGGCTATTAAACTTATAGGCCTATAGTTAGCAGGCAGTGAGCGATCGCCCTTCTTGTGGATGGGGATAATGGTTGCACCCTTCCAAATGTCTGGGACCACAGCCCCCTTCGCTAGGGCATTTGCTACAAGGAGGGTATATCTCGCCCATCTAGTTACATCGTGTTTGAAAATATCAGGGGGAATACCATCTGGACCTGGCGCCCTCCCACATTTCGCGGAACCAATGGCAATTTCCGCTTCTCTGAGGGAGAATAGATCATCGGTTGCATAAACCGGTATTATACTGTCAGCTGCCACGGGATGGTTACCTTCCGCATACTGTGGTCTAAAATAATCAACCCAAGCTTCCTCTGCTACATTATTATCTGGCTTCGCTGGACCCGCTCCACTACCCCACTTGATAATTTTCCAGAATGACATTGAGTCTTTGTTATCAGAGGCCTCTTTTAATTCGGCCCAGTGGTCTTCGTCCCATTTCTTTTTGGCACGATAGATGGCTAATTTGTACAGTTTCCTATTCTTTATCACTGCAGCGCGGTCCCTATTCCTTATGGCTTGTCCCAGGTCTAGTCGTGCTGTTCTACAGTGATTGTCAAACCACCTGCCCACTTCCTTAGCTTTCTTCCCTTTCCTTTTTTTGATAAAAAAACATGGTCTCAGGAGGGAGAATAACTTATTGTGGATTTCGGTGATGCCACTGTCCCCTGGTACCACTGGAACCGCTGCTTCCATCGCGGAAATTGCACTATCAACCTCGTTACTAATGTAAGTCATAGTGGCCTCATTTGCCAGTACCTTGGGCCATTTTAACCTGCGCTCATCGTTACTCATAACAGGGGTTTCGTCGTGTGTCTCTAAAGGGTTTCCTGTACCAGTATTCCACCACCTATGGGTCACACATAGGGGGTTGTGGTCACTTTCAACCCGGGGCCTAACAGCCATGTCGACAACCCCGTTCCACAGCTGGAGACTACACAATATGTAGTCAATTCGGCTCCTATTGATACCATTGTCAAAAGTGTAGCTGCCCTCCTTGTCCCCAGGTGTCCTCCCATTCAGTGCTCTTAAACCATGTTCCATACAAATTCCATTTAGTAATAAGATCTCTTTTGTCCATCGCTTCACAGGTTTTAGGCATAGAGATGGTACTCCCCAGAGATTGTCCTCCTCACTATCTAGGAGGTCGTTTGTACAGTCCAAAGGTTCAAAAGTCCTGTTTAGGTCCCCAACTATTATCATTACACTTTCCTGGGAATTGGCCTCTATGGCAGCAGACAACAGCTCAATAGTGGGTAAATTGGCTACATTGTTACCTCTCACATAGACATTATATAAATCTATTGGTTGGCCTTTAACTACGGGGATTCTTAATGCCTGCAGATCACTATTTCCCAGGTCCAGCATTTTGATGTTGATGTGCAGGTCCTGTCTAACCCAAACAGTTAGGCCTCCCTTGGGCCGCCCTCTTCCCCCTTTTGAAGCTGGTATACAATAATTCAGGTAACCTAGGCAAAAGAGGGGATCACAAGCCCAGGTTTCTTGGAAACAACAAATGTCAAAACCACTTATAAAATTCACCCAGGATTGGGAATCCAACTTGCTAGCCAACCCGGCGACATTCCAAGATAAAAGCGTACCAATGCCAGCATTTGTCCCGTCTCGAGCATTAGTGAATGGGAATACTTGGGCTAACATTGGGCTTTCCATAGGACCGGTCAGCCTTTCTAAGTCATCTGTTGGATCGACAGTCAAGTCAACTGTTGCTGGGTATGTTATCATGACATTTGTACTTAGGGTTCCCAGTCTAAAACCACCTTCTCCAGCCAAACCCCCCGTCTCGATATTGTTGACCGATAGGTTTGTAACAATGGTATTACCATAAACATCACATGGCCCTTTTGGCTCGTTTATAATCCCACCTATACTATCTGTGCTGGTTTGTCAATATCCCCATCCCGGGTCCTGCCATCCTACATGGGGGTTGTAATATGTATATAGGGTATGATTATGACCAACAGGAGGAGGTGGTAAAGGATTGACTGGCCATGATACAGTAGGGGGGATTAAGGGTTCATTGAGTAGACTAGTCAATACACTTGTGGGTCGGGGGTAAAAAAAGGTAAGGTCCACAATACCGATACCACCCTTGTTTGTTCCCCATCCCTGCCTTGTTATCCATCCCACCACCCTTGGGTCTTGAAAATTAACCACAATACAATCCCCCCCCAGGGTTTTTGGTGTATATCCCATCCAATCTATTCTCCTTGCCCCTATTATTAGCCCGTCGATATCACCAGGCAGAAGACGGTTTTCCTTTAACCAGTGCATGGTCTTGTTTTTGAGCATCTGGAATGTTTCTCTCTGTCCTGGGGGTAGTGGTGGTACATTGATAAGAACTGCCACATAGGGGAAGGAGTCTGGGGTGAGATTAATTGGGGGTTTTCTATGGGGTGGCTTTGCCAAGGGCGGTGGGATAGAGTTGGGAACTTGGGGGACATGTTGGGGAGCAGGCTTCTGCGCCTGTTGTTTGTTATTTGTTTGGGACGATACTAAAGTTTTACCTACCAACGGGCATACGTTAGCCCTATTTCCTCCCCCCGGGATGTTTGGAGCTATCTGTATGTTATTAGTTACATTTACAGGTGTTGGTACTTTACCCACTTGGTGACACGATGTAGCCTCAGCATTCACAGCGGCCGGTGGATTTTGTGTCTGGGGTATTGTGGGCTGTGTAAGATGTGTTATGGTCGACTGAGATGGTTCAGAACCAGCGGTCGCTCTCTCAGTTCTATCTAAGGTTTTTACAGTAGCTTTGGCTGTAGGTTTGCTTTGTTTGGGAGGTAAAGGAGAGCTATTTCGGGGGTTTCTTCCCTTATCCTGGATAACAGGGTTGTTAACAACCTGAAGGTTTGTGTTCGCTTCCACCCTATTTGCTTTAATCAGAGATTTTGTAGAATAGAAATTGTCTAATGTTATCTGTTCAAAATGGTTTAGCCTATCTGCAAGCTTGGCAATTCTATCCTCAATAGGGGTAAGTAGTAGTCTAAACAATTTCTCCAATTCTGGGAGTACATTTGCAAGTGATAGAGCATTTTCTTTACATGGTACATTGGAGACAGTACAAGAATTGTCCACTTTGTCTTGGCTATCCAGGGATTCAAGAATCGTGGGTGTGACACTTTCTGTACTTTGAACTTCTTCGGTAACAACCTTTCCAATGTTCACGAGTTTGTGTAACTTCCTGAATTTTTGTGGGGGTTTGACCACCTTTTTACATTTTTTTACAGAAGCTGGTCGTTTCCTTTTAGACCCGATTTTGGGATGGGCCAATGTAACCTGGAAACCAGAGTCAGGGTGCAGTGTTGGTTGGGATTTACTACCACATGGATTATTTGAATCTGTCACAACACACTTATTTATTTTTTCAGCCTGAACCTCAAAATGTTCGTTTGTAACTGGGAGGTTCACTGATGATAAGGGGGTTACCAGGGTGGGATAAGCTAGATTGGGAAACTTATCCGTTGAATTCTTGAGTATTTCAATTGATAATCTACGCTCTGCGCGCTTCTCTGCCAAGGTTAGCTCTTTGTCTATTGTCAGTGAGCGATTAAAAAAGAATTTGTCTAAGGGGCCAATTGCCAGTGGACCCGACTCTACAGGAGGAGTTATCAAGTGGCTGTTTACAGAGCTTGTAATTGTAGACATTGCCATATTGATCTCGAAACAAAGCTGGAGTGTCAATGTCACTTACTGGGATAGGTGATGTTTGACGCCGGTAAGAGGGGTGGCCTGGCCCGGCCTCCTTCGGCCCCGGACGGCCACAGACGGTCCCGCCCTTGTCCCGGGCTTCTCCCGGCGCCCTCCCGCGCGCTCCCGCGACGCGGGTGTCTCGGTCCGTTTTATTACCTATCGGTGTCAGTCATTGGTTGGTGGACAGGGGGGTGTGGCCAGCGGGGAGAGCAGCCCAGGTGTGAGCAATGGGCGCGCAGGGGCTCCTGGATACTGGAGTCCCTGCCTGTGCTCGCAGCCCCGCCGGCTCCTCTGCCTGCCCGCTCCTCAGCCGTGTACTCTCTACAACCAGCAGCCCCAGATGGCCAGGCGCTGCGGGACCCGCGAAGCGGGTCCGGCGAGGTGAAGTGTCAAGCGTCCCTGAAGAAAGCGCTAGGGATCCCACGAAGAGGCACACCCACGGTCAGCAACACAAGCGACTGCAGGAACGGTTTGCAGGGATTCCACAGGTCGATGGGCTCAGCCCGATTTTCTACTCCAAGGCGGGGGGCGTGGCCAGCGGGGAGAGCAGCCCAGGTGTGAGCAATGGGCGCGCTGGGGCTCCTGGATACTGGAGTCCCTGCCTGTGCTCGCAGCCCCGCCGGCTCCTCTGCCTGCCCGCTCCTCAGCCGTGTACTCTCTACAACCAGCAGCCCCAGATGGCCAGGCGCTGCGGGACCCGCGAAGCGGGTCCGGCGAGGTGAAGTGTCAAGCGTCCCTGAAGAAAGCGCTAGGGATCCCACGAAGAGGCACACCCACGGTCAGCAACACAAGCGACTGCAGGAACGGTTTGCAGGGATTCCACAGGTCCATGGGCTCAGCCCGATTTTCTACTCCAAGGTGGGGGGCGTGGCCAGCGGGGAGAGCAGCCCAGATGTGAGCAATGGGCGCGCAGGGGCTCCTGGATACTGGAGTCCCTGCCTGTGCTCGCAGCCCCGCCGGCTCCTCTGCCTGCCCGCTCCTCAGCCGTGTACTCTCTACAACCAGCAGCCCCAGATGGCCAGGCGCTGCGGGACCCGCGAAGCGGGTCCGGCGAGGTGAAGTGTCAAGCGTCCCTGAAGAAAGCGCTAGGGATCCCACGAAGAGGCACACCCACGGTCAGCAACACAAGCGACTGCAGGAACGGTTTGCAGGGATTCCCACACAAGAATATGCCCTACTCGCACACTGAGTTCATAGCAGTTTTCTCTTTTAGTTAAGTCGCTGGTAGCCGCCTTACTAGAGATACACTCACAGGCCTCCGCTTTGCTTAGAGTTATCCTGAGGAGGATATCCTCCATGGGCGCCTTCCTTTCTATAGCTATGTTCAGCTCTTCCTCCAATTCTGTTAGTTTTTTAGTGCTTCTTTCTATCCTGATCTTATCCTGCTTATTCCTGTGTAGTGTATAACTTAATTTCTCCCCTCTGATGCCGGCCTTGCACGTGTCCCAAACGACCCCCGGGGGGGCACTACCTCTATTGACCTCCCAAAACATAGCGAACCATTCGAGCATATGCTTAACGTAGTTCTCGTCTTTCAGTACAGTGCTCTCAAGCGTCCAACTATTTTCTTTAACCTCCACTCTCCCCACCTTAAGCGTAAGTATTAGAGGGTTATGGTCAGATATGATTCTGGGTTGTTTGTCTATCCTTGCCCTTGTGACTAAGGAATTTAAGATCAAGAAGTAGTCCAATCAAACGGAGATCCTATGGGGCGCTGAATAAAACGTACTGCCAGAACCCACTGGATTTAAACGTGCCCATAAGTCCGCTAATGAATTGTGATATGCCAAATTGAGTATTGCTTGGCAGGTCCGCCTATTGCGGCCAGTATAGATCTGCCCATCCTCGGTGCCTAAACCAGACAGGCCGTTAATGTTAAAATTGCCACAGCAGACTATAGGTTCTGGCCAAAGGGGGAGCTCAGAGTCCAAAAACTCAAAGATATCTGGATCATCCTCAGTGGACTCATAAACAGAAACCAGTGTGAATGTCTCGTTCTTGATACAGAACTCAAGAAGTACCCACCTTCCCCATAAATCCTCCTTTTTCCTTTTAACAACAGTGACTCCCCTATTAGCTAATATGGCCACCCCACGAGTTTTAGTCCCCTGTTTTGTGAAAGCTAATACTGTAAACCCATTTGTTCCAAAAGATAGCTTTTAGTCCCTTCAATATGGGTCTCTTGCATGCATACGATATCTAACCTCATTGTTCTTAGAAGTGCAGCCACTCTCTGCCTTTTATTCCCATCATTGAGGCTGCAAACATTTATCGAAGCAATTCTAATACTCATTTAAAAATATCATATTGCATTCCTGCCACCCTAATGACAGTTTTATTAAACAAATATATACCAATGCATATCCAGTCTGTGCCATGCTGTGCTGTGCTACGGTGTGCTGTGTGTGCCGTCCTTCTATATACCTTCCGCCCCCTTGACTCCCACCCCTCGCCTCCCCAACCCCTCCTGCCCCCCCTGAGCCCACCCCCGAACCCCTCTACCCCCTTACAGGCAAATAGGTCACACATGACCTATGTGTGGCCGCTTTTGAATTGCAGCTATCGCATCCCTCTCCCCCCTAGAACTGTGATACCTGCTATGCTATCCCCTTTGTGCATCATGTCCACCTACCGCCGGCATTTTAAGTAAAAGGCCCTATTTACACAATCAACTGAAGTGGTGGATTGTCTTATCGTGTGAACAGGACTAACACGCTTAGCCAGCCTTCTGGCCCTTTAACTCCTCCATAAATTGCTGTGCCTTAATTTCTGAGAAGAACATCCTTACTTTCCCTTTTGTAATTACCTTAAGCCTAGCAGGAAACAAAAGGTAAGCCTCTGAACCTAGGGCCTGGAAGGATGTGATTAGCTGCCTGAGCTTCCACCTTCTTTACACCATGACGTGGCAGAAATCGGGTCTGGCAAAGAAGGTGGTGCCATTAAATGATTGTTTGTGTCTGGCATAGCCTTGTCGATGATTTCCTGTCTTAACGGGTAATTCCCCACGTTCACTAGTATTGCCCTGGGCAAGCTCCCCTGGCCAGCTCCCCCTCCCTGCTCTTTCTTCATCGTAAATGGGAACCTATGTGCTCTTTGCACCTCATTCTCCCATTGCCAGTGAGCATCAGGAAATGCTCCCTTTAACTGGTTAATCACCAATAGCCTGGCATCCTGCCCCTCTACCCCCTCTGCCACACTGAACAGTCTAAAATTGTTCCATCTCTGGCGTTTTCAAAGTCCTCCAGTTTCCATTGAATGTCTTCTGCCAGTTTCTCCTGCGCCGTTTTAAAGGACTGCTAGCTACCCACGTCGTCTTCCAGCATTCCCGTTCTTTCCTCAACCTGTGTCACTCTGTCCGCCACTTCATCAAATAGTTTATTCACTTTCCTTAGTGTGTTCTGTATTTTCTTTGTAGCCTGTCTAGCTCTGCGGCTTTCTGCTCTTGCTTCCCCCTGCATCTGTTTGAGGGTCTTAAACAATAAGTCTAGTGAAGCATGCTGAGCTGGGGTATTAGCAGGAGCCTCCCCTGGTCTGATTGGTAAATTGTTTTCGTCCTGATATACTTGTGAGGTGGCGGAATAATCCCAAAATAGCCTTCTATCCGTTCCTGCCGAGGACCCAGGGCCGTGCATCCTTATTTTAGATCTTCATTTTTTTGAGTACTCTTATCGCCAGAGGTGCTAGACCCTGTGTCTGACCTTTCCCCACAGCTCCCGTCACTGGTTTGTAGAGACTCTGAGACTTCGTTCAATGAAAAAAAGCAGTCCCCTTCTGGGGAGCCTCCACCCCCTCTTTCCAGGCCTTCATTAGAAATATTGTTTGCCATGTCCTTCTTGTTTGCCAAGCTAATTTCGCTCCTCCATGTACTCACTGTTTGACGTGGAGTACTCAATCCTACCTCCACCAGCATTAGAGCTCTCAGCATATCAGTATTGCCAACAACTGCGATATTCAGTGCCACCTTGATCCCACCGGGTTCTCTTTCCTTTGAATCGTAAATCGCCTCATCGCTCTACTGCCTTGCCTCGGGATCTCCCGCCGCTGAGCCTGAATCCGAGCCTGGGCATTGCCTAGCAACCTCGCTCGCAGCGTCCTCGAGGACGCCCCCGTCTTCGTTCCCCATCGCGTTGACGTCCAGCTGCTCTGCAGGCTTCGGGTTGAAGGCTTCAGCCAGGGTAGGTTGTTTCATTGTGTGAGATCCTTGTTTTTCTGCTTGGTGCCCTCTTTCCCGGACTTCTGCACCGATGCGGCCTGTACCTCCTCCGTGCAGCCCCGATCTCCTATTTTTTCTTGCGCTCCGTCTTCTTCTTTGAAGCGGGGATTATCGTTTTCCGCACTGCTCTGAGGGATCGCCCCACCGGACCTGAAGCCGGTGGGTCCTTCTTTGCCGTGTTTTCCTCTACGGTTTTTGCTGCGATTGATTCCGGCTGCTCCTTCTCCTGCTTGTGGGGCCGCGGGGCATCTTAAAAGCCAGCTTTGTGCTGGAGAGAATGGCGATCAGGCTGTTCAAACTAAGTTTTAGTACGGCAAGACCCTAACTGAGCGGGGATATCTGCAGCTTGATTGCTTTGTACTCCTCTAGGCCCGCTTACCTCCAGCTTTCAAAACCATCGGGGGTGCACAGCATCCTATTCAACGCTCCAGCATCTTCCTAGGAGGGAGAGGAAATGGATGCGACTGCTCGCTACAGTCCAGCTGCGGCCATCTTGCCCCCGTCACACCCCCAAAACCGGTTCTGGTGAGCTCTTATACTTACCCTGGTCATGGCTCCAAACTGTCTAGGGTGACAAAGGCAAGGGCAGGTCTGGTGTCAGGTTCTTTTGTGTGGGCTGCAGGCAGGGTCCTCTGAAATGTAATCAGGGCAGGACTCCTCCCTAGCCATTCTGTCAGGAAGACCATCCACCTTCAACTTCCTTTGTCTCAATGTCAGAAAGGAGTCCACAAGCCTCAGCCGAAGTGCCATTCACAGTAATGGGACCCGAAGACACTGGCAGGAAGGCATACTTGGTTTAGGGGCATACTTGGTTTAGGCAGAAAATGACTACTTTCCTAAAGAGACATTTGTAAAATTGTAACTTAAAATCCAACTTCACCAATAAAGAGAATTTTAAATTATAATTATGGGTCCCTGTTTTCCATTTTTACGGATTTTTACAGATAAAAACAGACAGAAAACAATGTGTTTTCAGTCTACATGTATTTTTAAAAATGGATAAATACAGAAAATGAGCTTTTTTTTAGTGACTCTTCGTGTTGTCTTTCATGGATTTAGCACAACAGCTGAGCAGATGGACAGCATGGGAAATAAAAAAAGCGGATGAAATTTCTTTAAATACCTGCATTTGTCAACACACATTTGTGGTATAATGCTAATATTTGCCAGTGGATGTACTGTTATGTAATATTTGGCAACTTAAATAGCTAAAACACCACAGACATTAAAGTATGAGTGTGCGACTATCATTTAAATAAATATGGAAATGAACAGTTTTGCAACTGCATTTATACGCAAACATGAAATAAATATGGATAAATACAGATAAAGTGGCCAAAAATTTAATATGGATAAATACAGACGGAAATGTTAAAAAAATAAATACCATAAAACCGGGAGCCCTAATTATAATTCCTTTGACTGTACACTGTCGAAGTCCATCTGCTCCCAAACTGAAGTTTACACTTATTAAATGTAATAATGGAACCCAGTGATAGGCTAAGGGCGGGAAAAGCTTTACAACAGTGAAAAACATCTTTCGGAGATTGTCACTGTTAGGACATGTAAAACCTAAACACACTTGTCCTACTTTTTAAATACCATCCACCCTGCCAATGGAGCATCTACAACCCTCATGAGGGAAGATTTATAAGTAATAAAAAGCAAGGTTTAGGCATTGCAAAAGGTTGATTTTGCCAGGTCAAAATTTTAGTTTAAAACTGCACTACAGGCTGCAGTGGCAGGCCTGAGACATGTTTTAAAAGACTACTTTAGTGGGTGGCTCAATGAGTGAGTAAATTGAATGTGCCAATTAGGTGTGGTCCAATTTTACCATGTTTTAAGGAGAGAGCACAAGCATGTTAGCACTAGTTAGCAGGTGTTAAGTGCACAGAGTTCTAATGCCAACAAAAACGAGTTCAATAAAGTTATGGAGTGAAGGCAAAAGGTTTTGGGGTAACAACACGCACAGGAAGTCAGTGATAGGAGTCAATGAGTGGGAGGCAAAGTAGATAGTTATTGACTTGTTACTGCATGAATAAAGGTATACATCGGAGGGACATAGCCAGAATGAATCTCTGACAGAATATCGAGAGACAGGATATCGACAGACAAAATATCGACGCTGGAATATCGAAGGCAAGTATATCGACACCCTATCTACATCATGGTAAGTACAAAAATATCGAAAATTAAATATCGATGTTAAAAATATCGTAATTAAATATATCATTTTTTATATTAAAAAAAGAAATATAAAGTAAATAATACTTTTATATAATTTAAACTTATGTAAAAATATTTTAGAATGTTTAAAATGAATAAATAATACATATTTAATGTTAAACATTTGATTAAAATTAAACATACAATATGTAATATATATTTAATTAATTATAATATTTATTATTTTTTTAATTAATTTAAAAATATTAACAAATACTATGGATAGCGTAAGGGTAAAAATTACTATTCCAACTCCAAAGGGTGCAACAGTAGGGAAAGAGTTGGATAGTGTAGGGGTTAAAATTACTATTCACACTCCAGAGAGTGCATCAGTAGGGAAAGCGTTGGATAGCGGATAGGTAAAAATTACTATTCCCACTCCAATGAGTGCAACATTAGGGAAAGCGTTGGATAGCGTAAGGGTAAAAATTACTATTCCAACTCCAAAGGGTGCAACAGTAGGGAAAGCGTTGGATAGTGTAGGGAGTAAAATTACTATTCACACTCCAGAGAGTGCAACAGTAGGGAAAGCACTGGATAGCGGGTGGGTAAAAATTACTATTCCCACTCCAGTGAGTGTAACAGTAGGGAAAGCGTTGGATAGCGTAAGAGTATAAATTACTATTCCAACTCCAGTGAGCGCAACATTAGGGAAAGCGTTGGATAGTGTAATGGTAAAAATTACTATTCCAACTCCAAAGGGTGCAACAGTAGGGAAAGCGTTGGATAGTGTAGGGAGTAAAATTACTATTCCCACTCCAGAGAGTGCAACAGTAGGGAAAGCGTTGGATAGCGTACGGGTAAAAATTACTACAGTGGTTGCAACAGTAGGGAAAGCGTTGGATAGCGGGTAGGTAAAAATGACTATTCCCACTCCAATGAGTGCAACAGTAGGGAATGTGTTGGATAGTGTTGGGGGTAAAATTACTATTCCCACTCCAGAGAGTGCAACAGTAGGGAAAGCTTTGGATAGCGTAGGGGGAAAAATTACTATTCCAACTCCAAAGGGTGCAACAGTAGGGAAAGCTTTGGATAGCGTAGGGGGAAAAATTACTATTCCAACTCCAAAGGGTGCAACAGTAGGGAAAGCATTCAATAACATAGATTTTTATTTTAACATACTTCTAAAGAATGTTTTATATTTGAAATAATGTATAATTAATTTTTCAAATACATCAACATCAATAAAAAACAATTAATAATTAATAAAACCAATTACATTTGAATAATTAATTGACTATAAATTTACAACAAACACCAATAAATAATATTTATTAAATATTACTCACCAAATAAATATTAAAGAATACATTATTTATCATAACAATAAAATAATATTTCAATTTAAATCAATATTAAAAATTAAAATATATTATACAAATTAATATTTTTTTTAAAAAATGTTTAACAATTAATTAATTAATTTTCTAGTTATTAAAAAATATTTACAAATTAGAAATATTAATTGACAATTTAAAACATAATTATCTATTTAAATAATTATTTACCAATTAATAAGTATGTAATACATTAATTATCCATAACTAAAAATGTATAAATAATTAAATATTTTCAATAAAATTACTTTCCACCCAATACCCCTATAAACCCACAGCACGCTCAGGTACTAAAACATAACATTTAATTAAAATTAACATTAATTACCAATTAAATAATTAATTTATCAATTAAAATAATTATTTGCCAATTAACAATTAATTACAAAATAAATTATACATAAAAAAATATTTTCTTAATTAAAATTAAATTACTTCCCACCCTATTCCCCTATAAACCCACAACCCGCTCCGGTACTAAAACATAACATTTAATTCAAATTAACATTAATTACCAATTAAATAACTAATTTATCAATTAAAATAATTAATTGCCAATTAATATTAATTACAAAATAAATTATACATAAATAAATATTTTATTAATTACAATTAAATTACTTCCCACCCTTTTCCCCTATAAACCCACAACCCGCTCCGGTACTAAAACATATAATTTACTTATAAATGAATGTATTAATATATACAATTAATACACATATAATATAATTTATTTTAAATACTTAACTAAAACATATAAAACATACATAATAAAAAACAAAAAAATAATACAAATATCGATATTAGTGTCATCGAAATTAGTTACATCGATATATATGCTATCGATATTACTAACTTCGATATTACTTACATCGATATAAAGAATTTCGATATTACTTACCTTAGGCTCGATATTCTGTCCAACGATATTCTTGACATCGATATTCTGCACCTTCGAAATTTAAAACACGATATTTTGGTAGGTCGAAATTTAAAACTCGATATTTTGACTGTGTACCAGCCAGAATATGCAATTTGTTTTTACTAAAATCAGCGTTGGGCCCTCCTCTTGTTTGTGATCATTGGAAAACTAATGGTTTTGCGAACTGTGCAGAAGAGTGAAGAACTTTTAAGTTTTCCTTGTCTTTACATCTGACCGCAGAACCCTTACGGGGGCATAGCCCAACTACACAGCCGTACTTTACTTTCCTTCTTTCTAGACGATGAAATAATAAGCAATTCTCTGTAAATAAAGAGCTTACACGCCCGCATGGCCTACCATAGGCTAGGAGTACCGCCAGCACATTACCGCATATATACAGGGGTTAGTAATAAGGGCAAAATGTGCAAAGCTACAATATAATGTCCTCTTCCACCTGATATACATGCAGTAACCATTTATAAATTAAGTAATGCCAAGGAACATACAAATCCACGAACCATAGAGATTTCTCAAACAAGTAGTCTTTCAAGCTTAAGCTATGTTTTTATCTGATTGCAACCATCCCTCCATGTATAGCCCAAGATACATGGGAGTACAAGCCTGATGTGTTGACTGCCGGGTACTGTTGATGCCTGGAATCTTGACACTATTAGGTGAGTCCTATACGATTTGTCTGCTGTTTTTATGTATACTCCACAGGGGCATGCAGAACCACCATAGCTCACTGTAGACACCCAAGCACCACGATTCTTAGTACTTTTATTGTGCCTTAACAGTAATGACACACACCACTTAACGGTTTTTATTTGAAAGTCACCACCAGTCTCCATAGGCATCGTCTGACATTGGTTTACTAATGTATATATCTGTAATGTATGCAATCTTTGTTTTTCCAAAACAGGTAGATCCAGCTCATCGCAGGTACATTGACACATTAGAAATGTTTTCATTGTGTTCCTGATGATCCTATTAACATATAAACAATTTGTTTAGTACAGATAGTTCCATCCCTGATGGTCCTGAAGAATTGCGAGTCAATTGACGCACTCGCGAGAAACATGTTGACCGTTATCACTAATTCTTAATAACTGACACACTAATAGGGGACATTATACTCCAATAACACTGCTTTTTAATTGAGGCAGGAGACCCCCAGAATAAAGATATTTTCAGGTACTCCCAACCCCATTTTATACTCACCATCACGTCTACACTTTTCTGGCCCAATACCTGCACTTCACAATACGGCTGTTGGATAAAAGATCTCCGATAAAGTGCCCCTCTTTGAGGTGAGCCCGTTGGGTATTACACCGCCTACCCGACGAGGAGCAGCTCATATGATGAAGCATGACACCTGAAAGGGTGTATGAGGGCATTGCAATCCAACAAATGGATTCCCCGCTGTAGATCTCAGCGAGACACAGTGGGTTCCAGTTCTCGAGTGACTTTCACAATCACTACCTGAGGAACAGCACTACTTTCCTTTCTTGACGTCTTGCATAAGTAGACCACGTTCAGATTCTTGATTTGTATTGCACGATTTATAGTCTTAATATGTGATCAGATGAACAGGAATACGAGTCCCAGAATGCCATGCAAAACACTGACCTGGATGGTCTACTGGTGCATGGTCCTGGGAATCTTGAGCACACTGTGGGTGCCGATGGACATACCCACACACAGCGAGGTGTGTACTCTGCGGACCATTGCATTGTGTACCAACCTCCTCGTGGGTAGGCTGATTGGCTCTTTACCTAAACAAACTTCCTTACTGCGTGCCTAATCCAAGGTACTCAAGTAACGTGAATACAGTTAAAAGGGAGGTTGGTTTCAGATTACTGCCAGTAAGCAGTGAAATGTTCTTTTATATGGGCATGCATCAGCCAATTATCTGCAAATAAGTGTCTGCCTGAGGCTCGACGTGCTTACTGCCTGAAGAGAATTTTGGCAGGGTATCTGAGGACAGACTGTTCTTGCAAGTTTGGCAAATGCTTTCAGCTTCAATGTAGAACATGAATACAGAACCATCACTAAAATACTTTATTATTCTTTTTTGGCGGCGTAGCTATGAATAATAAACAGCTTTTTTAGTTCTGACTTGACAACATTGCTGTCGCCATGCCTTATGTGATCAACAGAAAAATAACTATCAGAAACCTTATTGAGTCAGGGGATTTGGCTGGATCCACTTGTTGGATTTTAAAATCAATCACGGCTGGTGCAGGTAAGCTTGGTATGGCGGTGGAGCAGGGTGGGGGTAAGTCGACAGACGACAGAATTGATTTTATTTTGGTTATTTCATTTGACCTATTTTGTTGTTTTTTCATTCCCCTCCGCCACCCCCGGCCTGACCCACCCCGCTTACCTGTGCCGGCCCTAGTTTTCAAAATGCAAGATTGACTTGTGGGAAAGCTTATGCACAATGCAGCAGAATTGAGTTGGTTATGGTGAAAAATAACTATTAAGGCTATCGGCGTGTTCTGTTTCCTACAAAAAATTAAGACAAAGGCAATCGGCCTTTTATATTTGTTTTGAACAATAGGCTTTTAAAGGTAGACTGTTATTATACTAAGTTGAAAGGCCGATAGAGAGGCATTCTGTTACATGAAAGCTCATAGATTTTGCTGTTGTTCACCCCCCCCCTTACAAACCATAGTGGTAGAATATTTACATGATGATGTTCCTTGTTTTGTTCTGCCAATTTAGGGGCATATGTACAAGCCGACATTGTGGTGGCGATAGGAGCTTCGCCTTATTTACAAGGCATTGTTAAGCTACTTTACGTGGCTTAACGCTGCCTTGTAAATAAGGCCCCTTTCACGCTATGGTTAGCGGGAAAGGGGTGGGCAGTGGGTGTTGAGGTGGGCGCTCCACCACAACACCCATTGATGCTGCCCCCTATGTACAAGGCCAGTGTACATAGGAGGCAGCGCCAACATTAAGACCAGGGAAAACATGGTCTTAAGTTTGAGAAAAGAGGAGAAATGCATTCTTTTACCTAGTTTTTGCTTTTTCCATGTGTGCTGCCTTAGCACACAATGAAAAAGCAAACTGTCATGGATTGTTTATGTACAGGAAGGTCCCACTTCCTTCACACAATCTGTAAAAACAATTCAATGTTGTGACTTTCATTTGTGCTGCATGAAGCAGCAAACAGGAAAGTGACAAAATGGCATTTTATGATTGTTTATGTGCAGAAGGGACACCTTCCTACACATAAACAATCCTCCCCTGCACACAGACACCCTTGCACTATGGTACAAGGGTGCCTGCGTTGGCTCTACACTACTAAGTGTAGCGCCAGCGTAGGGGGAAACGCAAGGCGGCACCATATCTTTGTAAATATGGTGCAGCCTTGTGTTTCTGAAGTGGCGGAGTGAGGCGTTAAGCCATGATGGCTAACGCCTCACTATGCCACTTCCTTGTACATATACCCCTTAATTCTCTACATGTTTGTGATTTTATGAATTTGCACCTTTTATGACTCTATAGTTGGCAGGTGATTTTCTCTGTGAAAATCCATATTAGACCCTCCTCAGAGGGACTGTATACTCTTTTGGCAACTATAAGGCTGTAAAAAAAAAATTTCACTGAAGAAAAACAAAATCAAAGGTTAAAAGGACAATATTATTAAATGAACATGTTTACCATATACATATATACCATTTTAAACAAACGAAACCACTGAAATTCACCACTTAGAGTAATCCCAATTAACTATAACTCATGCCCTAAAGTAACTATAACTCATGCCCCATCCATGCACAGTGTTGTTGTGAATTACGTCATTTCAGATGTTGTAGTGATGATCTCATAGAACATGTCATGTGTGATGTAATTTGTGAGGTAATTAGCGGTGCATGGTGAGGGTGCAAGTTAATAACGATGAACTCAGATGCGGCCTGAGTTTACCAGTGGCAGAGATTAATTAAATCATTCCATCCATCATTTTTTTGTATACTTCTGTGCGACACCCTAAGTGGGATGGGTATGCACAGATGTGGGTCTCATGCACACTGTGCCACTGGAACCAAGCTATACTGGACTGATGAGCCATAATAAGGACAAAACCGGTCTTGGTTTGTTTGTGTTCCAGTTCAGGGAGGATCTGGCCTGGTAATTTGGGCTTGCTTGTTCCCAGTGAAGCAGGGTTAAGACTGATTGGGATACTGAGGTAGCATGATGTGCAAAAGAACGATGGACTAGGATGCAGTCCCAAGTAATTACCAGTGACTGATATTAATTAATTTATTCCATCCATCACTTTTTTGTATACCTATTGTGGAAACCATTAAGTTGCTGGCAATGGGTTTTTTAAGGGTAGATTGTTATTACACTGTACAAAAGTTTACAGAAAAGTATTTTGTTATATTGAATCTCACAGATTATCGTTGTAAGTAAAGATTTTGGTGTGTATGTCCCCTTCTGATAAACTATGAGCCTAGAACTATTGCACTGTGACAATCCGTGATAGCCAATTTTAGAAGGTATTGTATACTGTTTTGCCAGCCGTAATTTTGTGTATATGTCTAATTTCCTGGGTGCATGTCTGATGGTTTTCATGTTGAAAGCTTATGCCCAACACAGTAGACCTGAGAAGAATATGATGACAGGCCTATGATAAAGGCTATAGACTGAGTGGCTATTTGGACTAATCTGTTCATTATGAAAAGTTACAACAAATATAGTAGATTTGACATATCTACTGTGAAAAAGCATATGTTAAAGTCAATGGGCCTGTAAGAATAGATTGTTATTACACCATGTTAAAGCCTGTAGATAGGTATTTCACCAAAAGGAATAGCACAGATTAACTCTACTCTGCAGTGGCTCTGGTGTTAATTACCCCCTTTGGCACACCCCAGAGGAATAAGATTCACGCTGCTATAATCCTCGCTGCACTCTAGCCAGAAGGCCTGACAGGTACAGTTGCCTGCCAGACTCCTGCAATCAAATAAATAATTAAAAAGGTATAAATACATATATGCACTAATACCTACATACATACAAACATACATATATGAGCTTTGGGTAAGCCTACTTCTGCCATTGGTCTGTTCGAGTGATAGTCACATGTTGGTTCCATCCATGACAGCATACAGCATGTGCTGTAGGTCAGCCCTGCTCACCAATTGGCTATTGCATCCAGGGCACAATTCAGTGCCATGGCGAACCAGTTGTTCAGTTTTGCGTTTTTGTCTTTATTAAATCCCCTTTTATTTCTCTCCATTTTTATTTTGTTTATGGTGTTTTAGAACGCAATGACGTCAGAGGGACCAGTCTTCTCGTTTGCAACTCATTTAATCTGCAGTGCGCTTCACCCCAACCAACCACTGCTTCTAAGCCAAGTGACCATCTTGGAATGGTATTGTCTATAGTTCATCGCTGTTTTATTGGTCCAAGATGGCCAAAACGTTGCTTCTAAGCGTGGTGGCCAGGCAGGAACTTTAAAACAACAATATACTATGTACAATATCGTTGCATTCAGCTGCCCACTATTAAGTTCACTTTTGTTGTTTGTTATTGTAAGCAGGCCCATCACAATTTGGGGGATTCATGTTTTCTACTTTTATTCTTTTCATTTATCTTGCACGTGCATTATGACATTGTGTGTTGGATTGTGAAAGGTAAGTGGGTGAATGTAAGATGAATCAGTGAGTGAATGAATGGATGTATGATTACAAAGATGAGTGACAGACGGCATGTATGATGACACATTGTGTGCCTAAACTCACGAATGACAGAGAAGGACCTCAGTTAAAAATCAGACCTATAGGCATTGACAGCGATTGCTTATTATGGGATTTCATATGAAGATGACACAGGATTAGAAACACGCAGAAAGTAACCAAAATCTAAGGTAGGGTATGCTGGGCACCAATTTATAGAAACCAACTCTCCCTGAGAAATGGTGTTAAAAGTAGTTAATATGTTCTTACAGAGAATAAGATAGATATTATTTAGAATTATACGATTTGGTACTAAGCAGTGAGTAGCTAAAGGGAAAAGGGCACTGATGAATTAAATTGAATTTCAAACATTTGCAGTTAACTCCTTGTAAAATGAAACGTTGGCTCTACTGTTGGAAAAAGTATTGAGAACTATTTGGGCTCGAAGATAGACTACTGTAATAGCTTTAGGGTCAACAGGTATATTTGACTTACTCCGAGAGCCCCGAATACTTTTCGGTACAACAAATACATTTCCCACTTTGGTCAAACGGTCGATAAAGCAAGCTGGCTCACTTTAAATATTGTGCATGCTCTAACTTCTACTTGGCCTCTCTCGTGACATCAATACTATGTGAAATCGATTGCTAAATGTAGATGCTTGGGCTCTCTGTGTTTTTGTAACAATATGCCTTAGCGACTAAAGAACTTGTTTGCAGCAGATACTTGTTTACTAGTTTGAATCTTGGCATTTAATCCTTCTGTGGCATAAAGTGAGCATCATTATATTGTGTAACTAGCAGCCCGTCCCGACCTTGTCCGGGAGCAATTAGGCTTCCCCGACCCCCGCCCGCCCCGACATTGTCCAGCAGCCCGGGACCCCGCCCGCCCCGACATTGTCCAGCAGCCCGGGCCCCCGCCTGCCCCATCCCCCGCCTGTCCCGACATTGTCCGTGGGTCCCCCGGAGCCTTACCTCAGCCGCCGCTCCTCCCCCGCGCTCCTCAGTTCACCGCTCCGCCGCTCGTCACCGCTCCTCCCGCCTGTCCGCCGGTCCTCACCGCCTGTCCGCCGCTGGCCACCTCTTCTCCCCCGCGTCATGTCCGCCGCTCCTCCTCGCCCTCCTGGACGCCCCTCCTCCCCGCGCTCCTGACGTCAGCATGCAGGTTGCGGCCGGCGCTACTTCGAAGGGACTACTTTTTTTTTTCAGGTGCATTTTTTAAATAACGCATATTTTTATAGTTTATATACCCTATGTCCATCTGCACACCCTGACGATTACAATGATGTATCGGGTGTGTGGATTGGCGCTGTGGTTCCCGAGTTTACCCGCCTCAAAGGTTTAAAGTTCTTGCTTTATAATAGTAGTATAGATTGCTACATTTGTTCCTAATACATCCACTTCCACTACCATCCTTCGCCTTGTTGTTGTTGCACTTTCCTGATAATTCGCAGCCTACGAAGAGAGAACAAAAGTTATACAGCCCGATTCATCATCGGCATGTTTTGCCAGTCTGTAATAGCGAATAATAAGGAATCGCTATTACAGACTCGCAAAATGGGATTCATGTAGGAATCGCAAAATAAATTGCGATTCCTACACATTCCTTATTTGCGATTAGCAATTTGCTAATCACAAATAAGGATGCGATTTCAAGGGTGCTAGGGGTGTCCACAGGACACCCTGTAGCACCCCTGAAATGTAAATTAGACTCATGTTGCGCACACACATGTCCAAAGGACATACAACTGAGAAAAATGCACAAAAGTGCATTTTTCTCAGTTTTTGCTATTTACCACGAAGTCTGACTTCGCGGTAAATAGCGGGAAAAAATAGCGAATTCGCAATTTTTTATTGGGTCATGAATAGCATTTAAGGAATCTCAAATTGAGATTCCTTAAATGCGATCGCAATTTGAGAAATCGCAATTTTTTGCGATTTCTCAAATTGCGAGTACATGACCCAATGATGAATTTCAAATGCCATTTTTGCGGGCACAAACGGCCGAATTCTGCGATTTGCACCGTTTGCGCCCGCAAAAATGCTTCATGAATCTAGCTGATAATGGATTAAGAATGAAGTAATCACTTCAGGACTTGAGGTATTTTAAGGCATCCAGAGAAGCTCAAAGGGACCCTTGAGGGACATTATGTTTCAAACAACTTTATGTAGAAGAATCCCTTTTAGAGGTGAGTCAGAGAGTGCTGTAGAACTGGTCATCTGAATCAGAGTGTGGGTGAGACATCTGGGTTGTTGCTGGGATCAAACAGTGCAGGCATGATGTGATAGCTCTTCTCTTCTGTCCCCTGACTGGGATCTGGATGCTTTGCAGATAAAGATAAAGATAAAGATATTGGTTAAGAAGGCAGTCGGTTTTGTTCTCCTTTGCTTTCCCTTCTACACCCTCTAAGCATAGGCAGAGTCCTGTGCACACGAAAAAGTAGAGTGGTTCTCTGGTGGAGACCTTGATTGGGCAGTTTTTTTCAAACGGATTCAGAAAGATTCGTCTGGTTTGTAATAAAGAGTTTTAATAGCAAAATGAGAGATCAGTACATCCAAGTAGCATGTTGTAAATAAAAAATACTGAAGCCGACACGTGCTTCGTCACAGAATTCACCCACATGGTTACACTGTATCCGCTCAGCGCCATACAACCATCGTACCTAGCTAGACATCACCCTCATCCTCCAGGGGTTTTGCGCCACCCTTTTTCCTAGGTACGTGTGTACATTACATTCACTACCTTATCCATTAGTTTTGGCTTGCCCGTGACACAACCGCTTATGCGCTGTACTTACGGGCTAATATCGAAAATGAATACATCATACTCATTGTAACACCACATAAAGTTAAGAGGTTTGTGTCAGCCTCCCTAAGACTGCTGATGTGTCATACACAAGTTTGCTTATCCCACTGCACACATCTGTTGAGGGAATTTGCATCAGGCCACAAGGACAGCCTTTCATTGATTGGCTTGTCAGAAAGTGAGACTGACAGCATTTTGACCACAATCAGCTTCCCACACTGGCATAGGAGAGCTTCCTACCTTCAGTCCCTATGTGAGATTGTTGCTGCACTGCATGATTTGTCCCTGACTTCTGATAGTGGTCCTGGCACCTTGTCTGCCTTGCTTGGCTTTCACGATTTCCTTGTTGCTGACAGCAGACCTGGAATCTTCTCTGTCCTGTCTTCCTTTTTACCGGTTCATCATAGTACATTCTCCACCACGCTCTCTTTCACACCATGGCTCACAGCGATTCGGCACTATTTCTACCCCAACCTTCTTCTCATCATGGATTCAGGTACACCTGGCACCTTCTCTGCCCCACCCTCTTTCTCTCCACAGATCAACAGGTGCCAGCTCCTGCTCTGCTTGCCTCATGCAGCTTAAGTGGTTCAGACTCCTACTGTGCCCCACCATTGTGGCTGATTTCTTGGCTTTTTTAGTATTAAATAATTTTTATTGACGTCGTATAATGCAGAGAACAAAGTTGAGGTGCCTATAACCCAGTGGGCCGGCCAAGCAAAGATAGGATATGCAAATCATGGCTTTTTTGATGGGTTGGTAGCCATCATAGTTTTTGAGGAGTTTCCTCTACCGCGCTAATAGAGTTTTTTACGGTCAACTCATCAATACTGTATACTTGGTTATCTTCACTGTCATTACTTGCATCTCCACTACTACCAGTATCACCACCTCTGCCAACAACACCACTATTGCTAGCAACACCACTTCTACGACCAGCCATGGCCGGTGGTGGGAGTGCCTGAAGGGTGGTGGCGTTAGGAGAGGGAGGGGCAGGGTGGGGGGTACTAATGTATGGATTACGGAGTTTAACAGGTAAGTAAACATATAAATAAATAAAACGAATTTCGTTGCGCGCACTGCATCGCATTTGATGACTTTGACACCTTGGATGCTAATGACGAGCTCAGCTCGTCATGAGCCACGGTGCTCATGTGCTCATGACGGACCGTTAGAACGCTTGCACGCTGGGCAAATTCCCCTGCTGTCCGAACGTTCTAATGAAACGGGTGTGGTCATGACGAGCTCAGCTCGTCATGAGCACACGACCACCGTGGCTCATGACGATCTGAGCTCGTCATGAGCACTGGGGCGCTGCGTGCGTCCCCCCTCCCCCAGCACAGCGGGGGAATATGCCCCGCACGGAAGGGGTTAACAAGGGAAGGGAACTTTAATAGCCAGTATTTATTTCCCTGCTACGAAGGGCTATAAGGCTATTAGAATATTCTGCCACTAAAAGGCAGAATATTCTAACAAATAAAACAAAGGCTTCTGGAAGCTCGAGGGGATTTAAATTCCCTCAAGTTCCGAGACTCCTGTGTAAAACATTGGAATGTTGCTCTGTGGGCCTATACCAGCCTGTTGAAGCAGGGAGCACTCCATTGTCTACAATGGCGTTCCAAACAGTTTCTAATACCCAATTACAACTGACTGCCCAGAAATCAGAGATAAGCCTTCAACTTGGTTGGTTCCTCTGCAATAAGGGGAGCATGCACCAAACCATGCGGAAATCTTGCACTTTGCAAAGTGCAAGCCAGTTTGTTGTTCTTTCGGTTATAAATAGAGCAGTATGCACCCCTTTCTGTAATGCCAAACTGCAGTTTCTGCACTGCAAAATGTGCTGCCTTCATAAGACCCACAGTTCGTGTAATGCAAACCACGGTGTCAATTTACGCAAAAAAATCTAAGACTTAGATAGAGGTCCCACCAGGAACATAACACAGAGATTTGTAAAGCACACCTGCTCCATCAAAATACAGGACTGGGCATCTTATAAATGGAGAGAGGTGGACTGTTCATGAGGTCACCATGGTGGACCTGGGAATGTATTGTGCTCCGAGTATGAAGATCAGATGTTCAAATTTAAAAGAGACCTGTTGCATAATCGGCACATTTGAAGTTCAAAATTGGATATAGTCGCAAAAACCCTTCAGTACAGTATGTTTGCAGTTTTTGACCAGGCCCATAGCATGATTGCTCTATTCAGGGAGTAAAGAAGATGAACTGGGAACATTAAAACTGCAAACAAAAACCATTACACATTTCAATATATTTTATATGGGGTGGAATGAATAATCAAACCAGAGAGTGGAACATCTTCAAACGATGCTTGTGGAAATGCAAGGGGGGTATCACCTTCATGATAGTGCACTGTTACCACCCACAGTTGTGAGAAAAATTCCCTCCCACACATTCAGGCGGTCCCCTGCTAATGGCTACAGCAGCAGTTCATGCCAGCTCGTGTGTACATTTATTTGTCAAAGCAGCAGTTTTTATTTTTTGTACTCAATTTCTATTTATTATATATCAAAATAGCAAAACATGTACTTAGCAAGGCCGTTAATTGCGCACAGGAATCACAGGCTGTCCTGTTGTGACAACAGAGTAGCTGAGTTCATATCTGCGATTGAGATTAAACAGCCAGGAAGCAACATCTGATATGTGCAAGATACATTGCCCGCTAGCACATACACAGTACATAAATGAAAGGAAAAACAATTTGTTTTACAAGAACCTAAGGAACCAAAACAAACATAGCAATTACAAGTCAGGGTCTGCCAAGGGGGGGGGGGGGGGGGGGCAGTTGCAGGGGTGGCGACATCACGTAGTGGGAAAGAGTGTGGTGTTCCCCGTTGACATTGTAGTGTTTATTGTGTTAACGCGGGGTACCCAAAGAGCTAGAGGGTCCGAAGCTTTGTGGGGTTAAAGCAATTGAGCTCTATACGTGTAAGGTAGTGGATTAAGAGCCCCCAAACATGTTGGAATCTAGTTTCCGTTCTAGTTAAATTGTAGGATATCCGATCCATTGCTAGGATGTGCCACATATGGGGAAAATATTGCGCCAAGCAGCACCCATTTTAAGGGGACTCTCAGGCCCTTATCGCAAAGTATTTTCCATGATTACTGAAGTCCTCCTGACTTCCCAGCAGTCACCCTGGGCAGATCATAGTTTAATTAACTTGCCCACTGAAAGTGAGTTCTACAAAAAAGTCTAATCTATCTTCCACCTCATATCACTATATTTCACGGAAACATAAACTCTAGCCTTCTGATTTTATGCAATTACTTCTGGAATAGCCAGGCCACATTTACTTCTGGAATAACTAAACCACATTTAGAGGCACTGGAGGAAATTCTAGTACCTCTTAACAATGTTCTTGTGTACTAAACACTCTTGCTTCCTTGTCTATGTGCAAGCTTAAATTTATGAAGCCCAAATAAATGGTTCACAGGTAACCATCGCCAATTGAAATGTCAACACAGTGCACTGGAACGATACTGGAATAAATCAAAAGTACTGTCTCATCTTAACACTTGAAATCAACAAATCAGCTTGCAACAGTACTAAAATAGAATGCTCACAAGCCCAGATTTATGAGGCCGAAAATACTACAAAATCTTTTTTCATATGTATAAGATGGTAACCCACAGTCTAAGCACAAGCCTCCTTGCACTGTCAAATAAAATGTGCGATAACCTTCTTGCCTTCCCCACAAACAAAATTGCTGTTCGAAGATCGAGAGCCTATTCTACCAGCCATTGGCACAATGACCCTTGCTCAATAGTTCGTACCTGATCTACCCCTCATCAAGAATGCTTGCCAGTCACAGATGATGGTTTCAGAAAATACTTGATATCTTACAAAAAAATCCTCCCTGTCATGCAAAAGTGACTAGACAGGGTCTCTTTGCACTATTTTTCTTTCACCACTAATCTAATCAATACTTTCCTATCTCGGGGATTAAGAACAAAACATACTATGATCACTCATACTGTAGAGAAACCTTTGGAAGACCTAGAAAATCTTTCAAACTACAGACCTATGTTAGACTTATTCTGCGAGTAAAAAGAATTTGAAGCAGAAGCCATTCATCAACCTCATCACACCTGGAATTCAAATTGCCTTTCAAAAGTCACAGTCAATACTGCTAAATATCAGCGAGAAAACAACTCAGTAACAGGGATCAATGTTTATTCAACATCTTGACTTTATTAGACATCTCTGTCACATTTTGACACCATCATCTACAAGCTGTTCCTTGACAGACCGCCTCCTTTCGTTGGAAACAGCATTATAGTTCTAATTAGGTTTGTCTTCTTCTTGAGTTTTTATTTTAGTAAAGCACTGCACAAAACGTTACAGTAGCCTTACAGTACAAAGAATCAGCGACACAGAAGACTGCAAATTGATTTAGTTCTGTTTTATAACTGGACATCTCTCAGAGTGGTGTTATCAGCTGAAAGAATCCATTAACCAAGTCGCTGATCTAAAGGTGGTAAAGCATTGGTGAAGAGTGTGGGGTGGAAACCGGTTTTAGGCATTTGACCAAAAGGTTTGCTAAAAGAAGGAGTGCAGAGGCAGAATGAAGGAAGGCTAGCAAGATAGCTAATTGAAGAAACGGATTTTCTAGCAATCTCCTGAATTCCAGAAATACAGCTTCCATTTGTTGAGAGAGAGGTAGAGACCTCCACAGGGATGAGCCTTAACATCAAATGTTATTCATCAGATGTTCTTGTAATAAACGAGAGAAAGTTAAGGTTGGAAGACATTACGCATCTGGTGGGAAGAAAAAGGGCAGACTGCTTTGAGATATAATTTAGAGCTCCACCGAGTAAGACTTTGTAGACTTGGCCGAGGAATCTGAAATGTCTTGTTTTCTTTATAGGGAGCCAGTGTAGGGCCTACAGCAGAGGCGTGAGGTGGTCACGTCGTTATGGCTAAACATGATAAAAAACGCGTGGCTCTGAAATCTTTGGCATTTCGACTTTGATGTGTCACGAAATTGAGTGTACAGGCTAGTTTGATATTGGAACTTAAAAAATGGCTACAAAGAGCTAGGGAATGTTTTCCTTCCTATAAAAATGAGTCCTCCGCCATTGTGTCAGCCTCCCCCATAGAGCACTGCAGGATAGAACCGGCCAGGAAGTGAGCATCTCTCTCCTCAGGACCATGCACAGCTTGCGCTTCACAGGCAAGTGGCCACAACCCGCTTGCCCACTGGCTCTATCCGTTCACATCCAGCCTCCTATGTGCTGCTGGGGCTTCAGGTGGGTTTTGCAATAGGTGTTCATTGGCATATTCTGCACCTGCGTAGATAGGGGTGGCATAGAGTTAGGCAGTGGGGAGGCTGGGAAGGTATGTGTGCAGCAGGCATGGTGGGTGAGGTGGCAGGTTATTTTCAGTTTTGAACGGCGCTACCTGCAATGGCAGGCTAGATAAGATATGATGAAATGATGCACGCTGTGCCATACCATAAGAGACACACACCCAATGCAGCTCTGTGTGCCTCCTGTTGCACAGTGCTGCCTCCTACTGTCTCCTAGTCATTATATAAAGACCGGCCTATATGTAGCCACAAAACTGACCCACACTCAGTCACAAAACTGGCCCACGCACTGACTGTTCAAAGTAGCCCATCTTACATTGCCCCATCAGCCAGCCCAAACCTAGGTAGGTGGGGTAGGAGGAGAAAGTAAACATAGGTTGTTTTTCAATACAAAACATGCTGGATAATGCGCCTTTCCTTTCTGCATAATTCAGACAGCACAGCTGCACAATTTGGTTCCACATTGCTGTATATGTCTAGGCCACTGGCTATATAGTACTTCGGAAAATACAATTAGTAGAATGCTAGAGCTACTTCTGTGCAAACGAACTCTTGTTTATTTATCAAAAGTGCACAGTGTTCTCACCAACCTGAAGGCTGAAGAAGAAGGACTGCTTGCAGACAAGTTAAGATTTATCATACTCATGAAGTCTCATTGTAGCAGCTTCAAAACCCAGAATATTAACGCACCTTGTGCTGTGGCAAATATTTACTTTTGAGACTAAATTGCACGTTCTATTGGCATCTGTTCCGTTCTCGTCCATTGCCAAATATTGCAGCTTTACTAATCCCGAGCCTCATGGGCGCCTTCTGTTGTGTGTGCTTTGGAGCCCACACTGGCCATCAGAGCTGTGTTTCCGTACTTTGCTGTTTTACCAACTCACAAGGATGAACCAGCTTTACCTGTTTTGTAAAAATGCAGATTAGATTTTGCTTTTGCTGTCTGTCTCATTCAGAAGGTAATGCATTTCCTTCCGAGAAATGGCTTCCATCCTTGAAATGTTGGCTCAGTATTTATCTGTCAGTGCCAGACAAGAGGAGAACAGATGGTTTCACGAAAAGACAGATACAGGTCAACATATTCCCAATGATTTATGAAGCCAAAAATGGTTTTATTTTATCTGTCTCCTGCCCAAAATCGTCTCTGCTTCAATAGAAGTCAATGGGAAAAATACATTCCCCACATTTTTTTTCCCAAACCTCCCTCTTTCCTGTTTTTAAATGCTGGCATGTGTGGTTAAGGTTTACATTTGCAGACCCTGAAATTTGGCGGGATGTTGGAGAGAAGAAAGGCAGTGATGGAGTGGCATTGCATTCACCCTTCATGTTGAGGCCACACGACCCAGAAGGAGGCTCGGGAGAAGGCGGGCAGCGATGAGACGAGAAGCAAGTGGTCATAAGGCAGTAAGTGCTGAGGAAGAGGGGTACCATTTGCTTTCTCTGATCGTCAATAGTCTGAGTTTGACTGTAGTAACTAACTGGGGCTAGAGAAATTAAAAATACATTCTTCAAACATCTCTACGTGTGTATCTCCAGGCTCTTCATGGAGACCAGGGTTGCCCTGCCCTGTCTACATTGTAGGGCGCATGCTGCAACACTACAGCATGCGACCCAATGGGGCTTACAGCTGGGGAGCTGCTAACCACCTTGGTAGTAGATGTATTTTTTAATAAACTCTTAGAAGAAAGCTGAATGATGGCAAACAAAACACATAAAAAAGAGAAAGGGACTAGAAATATTGCCTGGATGTACATGTAATGAAGTAACTTAAGCTGAACTTTATTTGCGTTTGACGCATTTTTATTAGTATTATTCATGGATGTTTTATCATGCACGGTGTACTAACTTGGTATGTGTTGGAGTAGCATGTGCTTTTTTTTAAGAGAGGCAGGTGCAGTAGTTTATAAGTCTAGGGAAAATCTAGCTCTTGGTCTGATTATTATGGCTCAAAGTCAGAGAGAATCTGAAGAAAAAAGTAGGGCTGGGCACGTCATCTTCCCAAACTGTAAAATCATTTCAGGATCTCATGATAAGCATAATGAAAATGTAAGGAACGATTTTATGTACGGTGAATTTGATGGAAGATTATCTGCATAGTTAGTAGTTAATTTTAAAATCTGAGTATATGTTATTATTTGGTGAATCGATAGGTTGACAAACACAGGCTTTAACAATCCATGGAGTATGCGGTGCAAAAGATTAAAAAGCCTACGATTTACAAAACAGAAAGTTTCACAACTGCAAAAACAGGCTTCCTCTGGATAAAATAAATGATGGACCCCCACATACATTTACCACGCATGCCTTTACAACGCAGTTTCTACCTCAACTGCGATGTTACCACGCATTCCTTTACCACACAAGTCGTTGCAGCCACTTGCCTTGGTGGGAAAGGGGGATGCTGGGCTTTGGAATAGTGTATCTTGCTATTCCAACTCCAGTCTACGCAACAGTAGGGAAGGTGTTGGAATTAAAACCCAACACCAGTCCAACAACGTGCCCATGAAGCAAGTCGTTGTAACAACTTGCGTGGTAAAGGAATGCGTGGTAATGTCGCAGTCGGGGTAGTGACTGCACTGTAGAGGCAGATCGTGGTAATGACTGTGTGGTAAAGGATGGTTCCCTTCCCCATGTTCAAAGGTTTATTACGAGTCACAAAGGAGTTTTCACCTCTCATTGCACACTTTGCAACTCTTCACTCTTCGGAAGGAAGAGTAGTGAAGAAGGCCACAGCTTGTTGTGCAAATCGCATTGAAACACATTCAGGTTTGCGACTGTAATTGCGGTAGTACATTCAGACACCTCTAAGAGAGTGGTATCCCTCGGAAAAGGGGAATGCCATGCTGCCACTGTGAGAAGCAGGCTGTGTCTTAAGACAGTCATGTAAATGTAAATTGATACTTGTATAGCGCACTACTCACCCGCAAGGGTCTCAAGGCGCTTGTACGAATACTGCGGTGGAACCCATCCTGGCTTTTCCTGTGAGGCGTCCACTCCTGGGCACCCCCAAGGTGGAGGCCAGGCATCCTTAGCGTTGTGGGGGCTGTTGTGGAGATTTAGCAAGCTATTGTCCGGATTTGCAGAGTGGGACTCCATGCCAGGCATCCTTAGCGTTGTGGGGGCTGTTGTGGAGATTTAGCAAGCTATTGTCCGGATTTGCAGAGTGGGACTCCATGATTGGAATAGGCACCGAGGCGAGAATTATCGGGTCAGTGGAATTTTGAGCGCAAGACCCGCCGAGGCGGGTATTGAACCCTGGTCCCGGGCTAGACCTCTGCATCAGGGTCTGCCGCTCTAATCATTGAGCCACACTTCTCCACCGTCATAAGTTCGGGAAGGTTGCATGGCTTAAGTCCAAGTGTGTGCGTAATTTAAAAGTAGTTAGTTTTGCTTAATGTATAAGTTGCCACCTTAGCTTTTAGGTGGTGGGGGTCCAGGGGACAAAATGGAGGACAGCATGCAGGGCTGGGGCAGGTCTAACTGCATCCCATATGAGATGGGTTCGGTGCACACTGTGGAAAGTTTGCAGTGGTTATTTACGCACCACAGCTCAGAAGGTTATAAACAGAAATTAGTCATGTCGGGGTTTTCCAAGCATACCTTCACATGTTTTCCTCTGATAACACGCTCTGTTTATCTGCGAGGTGCTCCTCGCATTCCATGGGACGCTCCCACAGAAAGGGCGGGGTGGGTTCTGTTTCTCACAGAAACGGGCTGACCTTACAAATGACCACAATCAGGTATTGCTAGGGAAGTTTAATGATTAGCTTTGAGGCTAAGTGAACCCCCTGCACAGTATGCCCCCCCCCCGCTGAGTTCCTGGCGTGATGTAGAAATGTCTTCTTAAATTGATATGCAGGATTTTTCGATTTTTTTCCTTTTGTAAAAGCTTTATTCCCTTTGCTTCCATCTGGAATACGTTTTCACTCTTTTTGAAACATTATGGGTTGTCTACATTGAGGATACGCAATCTATTGTGCAATTTGCGTGTGCATATTTTGTTTCGTGGCTTTACCATTTCTCGAGTAGTGGTACTGCATTTCACGTCCATGTAGGAAGTTGGCTCTTGATGTGATATAACAGGAATTGGTTATATCATGTTAAGAGTCCAGAGATTCCCCAAGAAGTGTACAGGGCTTCTAGAAAAACCCAAAGTGCGGTAGTGCGGTCTAGCAGCTTTAGGCTTAACAGAGGAGTGTAAGACATTTGTTATACACACAAGGCCTCATTTATGAGGCTGTGCGTCACTTTTACGCCACTGGTGCGTCACTTTTTGTGACGCTCCAGCAGCGTAAAAAATTTGCCTTGTTGCACCATATTTACAAAGTGACGCATCTAGGTAGATGCGTCACTTTATTAAACCCCTGCGCGACATCATACCTGCGCCAGGTATAATGTATGCAGGGGGGCGTTCTAACGCAAGAAAGGGTCATAGAAGTGACGCAGTGAAATCTGTAAGATTTCACTGCGCCACTTCTAGGACGCAAATGTGTCAATTTCTTACGCCTGCCTCACAACAGGCGTAAGACTGACACAGGCCCTTTCACATGGGGCTTGCCCCATGTGAAAGGACACATTGCTGGAGTTGCGTCACTTTTGTGACACACTCCAGCAAAGCGCCACTTTTGCGCCATACAGATAGGTCAGAAATACTGACGTATCTGTAACTCCTTGTGCAATGATGCGTCATACTGTAAATATGACGCATCATTTGTGTCGCAAGGAGGGCGCAATGAAAAGTGACGCATCGCTGTTTTCACGCAGCGATGCGTCACTTTTCATAAATGAGGCCCACAGTGGTTAATAAATGATGAACGACTCAAAACGAAGATCCACAGCACTTTTAGAAATATTAGCTTCTTTCTAGATTTCTTTTAAGACCAAGATTTACGTTAAATGGTGAATATATTTTTCCCCCAAAATACACACTGCAATTTTTCAATTCACAATGTTAATTAATGGGGGGGAGGGTTGCCGATTTGCAGATAAGTACACAACTTACAGTCTTGGTTTTAAGGATAAGGAATCAACACTAGGCAAGATTCAGGTAGGTAACAACTCAGCGACACAGGGGCGGCTGGGTGCAGGGTTCAAATTTGGAATCTGGCGCCAATATTATCCAAAGGAGGAAGGGGGTAAACAAAGAGATGCTGCTTTTAGGTAAGTAAGATGGTTTAGTAACCCAGTCTCCAGAAGATAAGGCAAGCACAGGTCCACAAGGCAGTGGCGTAACACAGGCCCCAGCAGCCCCTGCGTTGTGGGGGGGCAAGCTCCAGGGGGCCCCCTCTGCACAGTACTCTGGCCGAAAGCTTCTGATTGATTCCAGAGCAGCCCCCCCCCCCAAGTTTCGTTACAACAGTGCCACAAGGAAGCACCAAACGTTCACCCCAGTGGCACAGGAGCGGCCGGGTGCAAAGTACCAACACAGCAATGGGCACCCAATGCAAATTAATGGGGGAAATCAGTTTTGGAAGACGGCAGCAGGTTCAGGCCAGGAGGCTGGACGAAGAAAACTCACAGCAGCCCAGGTAAGTACTAATGCTTGTGGATGTAGGAACACAATTGAGCTTCCCAATGCAAAGGGTCTTTGGGTGCAGGGCTGTCCATAGATGCCAGAAAAGGCTTACCGGGGCAGGTCGTGGGTAGGCGGAACATCGTGCTGAGGCTGCAGGCGTCGACGTGGAGCCCGGCAGGGGTCAGCCCAAGATGAACTCTTGCTCAGAATCGCTGGGGAATCTTTGCACGACCGCTGGGCCACTTGGACTCAGGCTGTGGGTGTACGGTGCAGAGGTGGGTCCAGTGGGCGGTTTTGCGGTTTTTCAGGGCAGAGCTCTTGTTCTTTAGAGATGGTTTCTTCTGGAAAAGTCCGCTTTCCCTGGGAGTTCTTGATCTTTATTGAAGGCAGGCTGTCCTCCCAGGGTTTTGAAGGTCACTGGGCTTGCAAGGGCGAAAGGCAGCAAACGGGCCATCAGGATTGGCTCTGAGTCAGTTATTGGTCCTTCGTCTTTCTTGCTGTTGCGGCTCTTCGGTGTCCGGGCTTCATAGGTCATCAGAATTCTGACTTCAGGGTCTGGGGGGTGCCAATTAAATAATAGATTTAGGGGCATTACAGAGGCGTGACAGGTAGGCACCAATAGGTCCCTTACCTGGGGTGTCTACACCCTCTATTATGCCACACTCCTGTGGGAGAAGGGCATAGACCTAGCCCTTGTTGGATAAGTCCCACCATCTTCAAGATGGTGGGCAGTGACACATATGCTTCACTTCACCTCCAGCACCTGAGGGGTGGAGTTGGCAAAGGTGGGCACAGCTCCAATTCTCACTTAGTTTTCCCACAGGTTCTCCCACCAAAAGTGGGGTTTTGAACAGGGGCTGTCATCTGCTGCTATCAGCAGAGGCTGGGGTCACATTACAAAGGTGGCAAGGCCTTTGAAGCTTCGCTCTTGAGCACTGTTCCTGCCTAGGGGAGGAGATGTGACACCACTGCCCAGGATGGGCTTTTATTTTGGCCACAGAGGGCAAGGGCTCTCACCCATGGGTTCAGAAACATGTCTGGCGGAGGCAGTATGCCTAAAGCCAGTCAGAGACCACAGCAGGGTTGTTAGGTTTTCAGGGGGCACCTCCGAGGTGGCCTCTGGGTGCATGCTCTAATAAATCCAACTCTGGAATCAGTGTGGGTCTATTAAGAGGAGTTGTTTGGTATAAAACACTCCAGGGTTCAGTGAAGACATCATGGTGCTATGGAACACGAGTTGTCAAGTTTCCGACCTATGTACTCTCTATGGCTTCCCTGGCACTTACAATATTAAGAATACACTTAAATATTGGAGGGGCATATCTACTCATGCAGATATAGTGCATCCTGCCTTAGGGCTTGTAAGGCCAGCTAGAAGGGTGACTTACCAAACCTTAAGCAGCGCTGGTTGACAGGGCACACAGGCAGTGTGCCATTTCGACTTTGTCATTTTTCTCTGCACCAAGGCATGCAGGCTGCTGTGGCAGTTTGCATGGCCTTGGTGAGGGGTCCCTAAGGGACCCTCTTCAGTCCCAATACCCTAGGTACCAGGGGTACCATTTACTAGGGACTTACAGGGAAGTTATGCCAATCATGGTGCAGTTTTAGGGAAGGAACTCTGGCACAAGGGACCTGGTTGGCAGGGACCCTGTGCTCTTTCATTTGAAACCATATAATTTTTCAGGCAAAAAGTGGGGGTGAACCATGTCAAAAGAGGCACTTTCTGACAGTCCAGAAAACTAGAAGCATTTTACATTACCGCATATGTCCTCCCTATCGTTTGATGGGGTAAATAAATATTTGTTGCACTTTTGTGAGTAGGGAGCCAACACAAATAATCTATAAATGCAGGTGACTATTTTTTTAAAATATATTTTTACTGTTCCCTGCAGCCAAGATGGTTCAGTGAGCTAAACACTCACCAATGACATTTGTTGTTACCACCAGATCACACGTTCTTCACTCCCAGTAATGCTAACTTATCAGCTTTCATGAATTTGTTAAATGAGTGGCATCAAATGGGGTTATAGTAATAGTCTTTATATAAAATGCTTAAGGCAAGACTGAATGGCATCAAAGTATGTCATTATAATATCTGATAATTGCATCTAATAGAGTCAGAATTAGATACCAGTGAACACTCAGACTCAGGACCTCTCGAATATATCTCACACACACAATTTGACTACCTACAGGGAAACTACTTCATTAAAGTAATCAGCAACTTTGATACTTCTGTAACATTAGAAATTGGTGACCCCGAACACCGAAACTTCCGCCATCCTCAGTAGGATGAAATCCGGCTCGCCGACTGATCCCGCATCCACCCTGACCTTATCCAAAATTGACCCAGCACTCATTTTCAATTTAACGTACATCTTGAATCTTTCACTTTCATAATCCACTGTACCCTCACACTGGAAGGAAGCTATTGTCAGACCTATTTTGAAAAAGCCAACAGCTGACCTCAAACAACTCGCCAACTATAGACCAATCTCTCTCCTACCTCTGTTTGTCAAAGTAAAGGAAATGGCGGTTAACCACCAACTATCCACATACTTAGAAAGTAATAATCTGTTAGATTCATCTCAATCAGGCTTCCGTCTTATCATAGCATCGAAACGGCTAATCACCTACTGCTCAACGCAAGTAAGTCAGAAATCATGCTCTTTGGAGATGCGTAGCACATTTTGACCACTGACTGGTGGCCTCCCTCCCTAAGGCCGTGCCCCCCGCCCAAGACAGCCGTCCGAAATTTGGGAGTTATCATGGACAATAAACTTTCCATGGCTGACCACATCAACTCCGTGGTCCGCACCAGCGATGGCTTAATGCGCTCCCTCAGAAAAATTGTTAAATGGATTCTCCTTTGCTCTCGGATGCCCCTTGTGCAGGGACTAATCGTCAACTGCTTGGACTATGG
This sequence comes from Lissotriton vulgaris, assembly GCF_964263255.1. Classification (NCBI taxonomy): domain Eukaryota; kingdom Metazoa; phylum Chordata; class Amphibia; order Caudata; family Salamandridae; genus Lissotriton; species Lissotriton vulgaris. The sequence goes on from NW_028254584.1 coordinate 294,491, forward strand.
CAATGCGCTGTTCGCATCCATAATTGAAAAACTCTTGACTAAGCTTCAGGTGCTGCAGAACACCATAGCGAGACTGGTCTTGAATCTCTCCCTCGCTTACCATCGACTCCCAGCCTGAAGACCCTCCACTGGCTACCTATAAGAAAGAGGGTCACCTTTAAACTATGCTGCTTGGTACACAAAACATTGAACAATAAGGGACCAGCCTATTTAGCAAAGAAACTGACTAAACATCAGCCAGTTAGAACCCTCCGCTCATCCAGCAAACATCTCTTAACGATCACCAAGGTTCGCACTGTAAAAAACAGTGGCAGGCCCTTTTCCAAAACTGCACCTGAGCTATGGAACTCACTGCCCCTACGGCTACGCCTGGAAACCAACCACAAGAAATTCCATAACGCTCTTAAAACATGGTTATTTTAATCTCTGGTCTTGCTCCTCCTAGTTTTTTTGTGTTTGGCGAAGCGCTATGAGACCTAAGGGTGATATATGCGCTCAATAAATGCCTACTACTACTACTACTACTAAACCTGATATGAGACCCTGTGTAGCACCGCTCTGACTCTCTCCTTACCTTGTGGAATTACCCTTTAACTGATGCCTTTCCACCATCATGGTTTGTGCTTCACTTTGAATTATTTTGTCTGTGTTTACTATTGCTATTTGTACAATGCTGGCTCTTAATATGGTATACCAAAAAGACGTATACAGTGCAAAGAGTCCAGGTATTCCCTTAACAGTGGACAGGGGCTTGCTCTAGCAATCCCAAGGTGCTCCTCTAAGGGGTAGTGTGCTCGAGCAGCCATAGGCTTATCAGAGAGAAATGTTAGAAATCTGCAAATACACACAATAGTCAATAAATGATGGACACGACTCAATAAGGACAACCACACCAATTCATCAAAATAACACATATCTTTATATATGTTTAGGCACCTGAATCAATACAATCAGGTAAGTATGTTTTTCAAGAGGAATACTTTTGCATTTAAAAAGTAGACACTGCATTTTTCAGAAGCTGTAATGTTATCCATGGGTAGGAAAACCAGCATGGCATTCAGGTACAGTACAGCGACTTACGAGACCAAGCTCCTGGGTGCAGAGGTGGTTTTCAGCATTGAGTGCACAATGTTATCCTATGGGGGAAAAACAAACAGCATTTGGGCACTTTGCAGCGACTTATGGGTCAATCTCCTCAACTTAAGGTGAGTAAGGGGCGACCGTCATAAGAGGCAAGTGCATTGCCAAGCAGACTGGCGTTCTGCGCTCGATCAGAAACGACTTGCGGCAGCTAGAAAGTGAGATACGCACACTTGAATTGCATTAATTTGGGACCAATCATCTCTCGATTCTAGGGCAGATTAAGGCAAAGAAAGTGGAATTGGAGGAGGCAGCGCACAGAGAGACACACTTTCTAGGAAAGGAGGCAAGGGCCCGTTGATACAGCGAGGGGGACCGAGCCCGGTTATCTGTCGCAGGTCTGCTAAAAAAGCCATGGGCAAAGGAATATATAAGCGAGCTGTGTAGGGGGGAGGATGAAGTTGCGGTCGGACAGGAGGCGGTTTAGGCCAAAATGACAGCATATTATTCTTCACTATATGCCGCACGCCAGTCGGAGGCACTCACTGACCTGTGCCCCTTTTTTGACCCAATTAAACTAATATGGCTCGGCGATGCAGACTCAAGTACTTGGACAAGCCGTTTTCGGAGGAAGAGGTGGTTGGTGTGATATAGGCCATGCCGGGAGACAAAGCGCCGGGCTGAACGGACTCACGTCCGCCCTTTACAGGGAATTTGTGCCACTTCTTGTGACCCATCTCCTCAATATGTATGAGGACTCCCTTGAGCGAGGTGCTCTACCCCCTCCTTCGCAAGGCACTCATAGTGACCATTCTTAAACCGGACATGGACCCACAACTGTGCGACTCCTATCGGCCACTATCAATGATTAACATTGATAATAAAATCCCCACAAAATTGCTGGCCACGCATATGCTCCAGCTGCTTCCCACGATCCTCAGACCTGATCAATGCTGCTTTGTTCCCGGCAGGAGCACTGCCCACAACCTCCGCACCCTCTTTGCAGTGATGCAGGAGGTGGAACCTTCCCTACCATCCGCCGCCCTTTTCCAGGACACAACCAAAGCGTTCGACACGCTGGAATATCCCTATATATTCTCAATCCTCACCTGTGTGGGCATGAGCCCTGCCTTCCTTAAAAAGGTAGCATTACTCTATACCACCCAACTGCCGGACTATGAATCAACGGAGTGGTCTCCCCCCCCAGTCGAAGTGGCTCGAGGCATGAGACAGGGGTGCCCACTGTCACCCCTCACTTTGCCATAGCCATGGAGCCATTAGCTGCCAAACAGCGGCAGCACCATGCACAAAGAGATCTTGCGATTCTGGAGTTCATGTATGCTGACAATGTGACTTTATATGTCAAACACCCGGCGACAAACCTCGACCCCCTCATATGGGAAATCATCAGAGTTGGGGCCTCTCAGCCATTACTATAAATTGGGGTAAGTCCACGATCTTCCCGCACACAGCCACCACTGACACATTCCAGTCAGAATTTCCACTTAAATGGGCGGAGTTCCCAGTGAAATACCTGGGCATCTGGCTCAGCAGTGATCACGAGGAGATGTGGCACTATAACTACGGCAGGCGTATGGAGTAGCTGGAGAGTCGACTAATCCGCTGGAAGACGCTACGTCTTCCTTTGGCTGGCCGGATCGCCATTGGCAAAATGGTGATACTGCCTAAGTTTTTATACGTCTTCGTAAATCTCCCACTCCCTCTCACCTAGGAATTCAAGAAGAAGCTGCGCTCCAACTTGATATCCCTTGCCTGTGCATGCTGGCAAGGGACACCCTCAGGCTTCTGTTCAAACAAGGAGGCCTGGGCGCGCCAGACATATAACTGTACCATAGCTGTGCACAGGCCCAAGTTGCGTTCCATTGGATATACCCAACTCCATTTATGGCTCACACGGCGCCTGAGAGCGACCAAGTGGACCCCACTCCATTGCACATCGTGATGTTCCAGCCCCATAGCCACACGCGGTCTGAGATTGACACAGTGAGCTGCACGGTTTGGCCGTGGCAGCAACTCCGACGCAGAGCACACCCAAACACACTATTTTCACCTTCGGTGCTGCTAACCAGACACCTGACGTTGCCCTTCGCTGCTGAGGAGGGGGTCTTTCAACAATTGCGCAAGCTCCAGCTGCATACACTAGGACAAGTGTTCCTGGACCGCATCTTCATCAATATGGATGCCGCACTCGGAGACTAACTCACGGGCCTTTAAGACAGAATGATATATTTCCAGCTAAGGGCGGCGATGCAAGTGCAATGTGAATCGTTCGAGGTCGTTCCAAGTTTTGGAAGCATTTTTAAGCAATCCTTCACCCTGTAAACTCATAGCACACCTTTACTCTGGCATGCAGCGTGAATCTCCAATAAGTGTACCCCCTGCCCAGCGCGAATGGGAGGAAAGTCTGGGAGCCCCATTTGTGGAGGGTGTATGGATCTATGGCCGCACGCAATCCAGGGATATGTCACCCAACTATAGGCTGAGGCTTATCCATTTTAAATACCTCCACAAATTGTACAGGACCCCTGTGTGGATGCGCAGAGCGGGGCTGAGGATGGATGCACGATGCGCATGATGTGGAGCGCCGGAGGTCACGTTTATGCACCTGGCTTGGAAGTGCCAATATGTTGCGAGATACTGGGGCTGTGTATTTGACGTGTTGGATGAAATGCTGGAGTGCAGGTTGGAGTGTACCCCATTGATTGCCCTTCTAGAATACGTTAACAACATCCCAGCAGACACTAGGAAACTGACAGCCATGTTGCTGCTATTGGCCAAGAGACGTGTGGCGATCTGGTGGGTCCGTAAGTACAAGCCGCATAGGGACAAATGGCTCCGGGGTGCAGCGTTCTGCCATAGTCAGCTGTCAGAGTTCTGGGAACTAATGCCTGCACAAGCACGCCCTCAGAACATATGGAAGCCATTGCAAAGTTTTCGCCCTCAGAACATATCCAGTTGATCACGCGCAAGCCCCTGAAGTGGAAGTGTTAGCGACAATGGGGATGTAAGAGACGCAGGAGGGGTCATCTCATGCAGTGCCGTACCATTCCCCCAAGAACGGCCGGAAAGGCACACCTCCCCTTCCCCACCTCCTCCCTCTTCCCTTGTTTACCCAGGCTCTCGTCTTCTTTTCCTTTTTTTCTCTCTCCTTTTTCCTCCCCTATTGCTGACATGCGACTGTTTCCCCCCTGGGAAGTTATGCAGACTGGCGGCGGATTATGTGGCTTTTGCGACACTGCATGAACTGCTGGACTATCACACTTCTTGCTTTGGTAAATGTATCTGTGAATGTAATCATGCAATTACAAGTCCCTTCATATATCTCCATTTCCCCTTAGCCCGGTACAATCTGTCGCTGTCTGTACTTGATGAAAATCTATATAATGAAGTAAAAAACAAATGGTGAGTGGGGGCAAGATCCAAGGCAGCACCAACAGGTCACGTCAGGTGACACTGGGGAGTGCGGGTGCAGAGGTGCTTTTCGGCATCGGGTGCCAATGTTATCCTATGGGGATTGGTCTGGTTGAAAGGAGACCACCGGCTTGGACTGGGAAGCTAGTCGGGGGGCTCAGGTCTCACAATGCTTGGGACATGGAGACACCTTTGGTACTCTTCTCCATAGGCCAGGGGCTACGGTTGCACAGTTGTCTTCAGGCATCGGATATTTGTCACCCGGAGCACTTGTGGTAAAGGAGGCTTGCCACAGAGGCTGCAGGCTGCGTTGGGAAGTCCACAGTGGGCAGATCCAGGATTGGCTTTCTCTCTGGTGGGCCGAGGGAACCACGCTGGCACTGTGTGCCCATTTCAGCTCAGGCTAGGTGGCATGGGTGCAGTGGTGCTTTCCAGTGCTGGGTTTTGGCGGTCTGAAGTCCTCTCAAGTCTCTTTGGGTGCCTTCAGGATGAAGGGAAGCAGCTCTGCTGCTCCATGGGAGTTCCTGAGTCTTGGGAGAAGTGCTGGTTGTCCTCCCAGGCTTTTGGAGGCACAACAGCTTGCAGGATGAGTCGGCTTCGGTGCAATCATTGGGAACAGCAGACAAACCTGCAAGGTTGGCGCCAAGTTAGTTGCTTCTTCCACAGTTCTTGCTTTTTCGCGGCTTTTAGGACTTTATTCCTTCAGCCTTATGGATCTGATTTCCTTGTGCCTGAGTTCCCCTAAATACTGAATTTAGGGGTATTACAGGAGTGTAGGGTAGTAGCTAATTGGCTACCTACACTTGGGGTCACAACGCCCCTTATATCATCACTTTCTGGGGGAGGTGGTCATAACCCTGTCCCAGAATTCATGATTTTGCCATCACCAATATGGCTAAGTTTGAAAAGTCGCCTTCACCTCAAGTAGCCCACTTTAGGGGTGCCACTAGCCTGAGGATGAACACACCTATCTAGATACTTATCTGCCTGTCCAGGTGCCAAATGGCTCTGGCCAAAGGAGATAGGCTTCTTCTCCTGTGAGAAAAAACAGATTCACACACCAAAAGCAGTAGGCGTTTTAAAGCTCCCCTGCCTTGGAATGTTAATCTGGAGGTTATCCTGTGGGAGGCCTGGTTTCTGGCCTCCCGAGAGCAAACGCCCTCGCCCTTTGGGGTCAGACACTTGTCTCTGGTGGCAGAAAACCAGTCAGTCAGCACCAGGGGCTGGTAGGTTTTCAGGAGGAACCTCTAAGGTGCCCTCTGGGTGCATGTATCACCAACTTCGATACTGGCACCAGTGTGGATTTATTAAAACAAGATGATTGATACCAAATATCCTCTTCAGTGAAGCAGTTGTGTAGCTGGGGAACTCTTTTTCGCCAATGTCAGGCACAGGAGTGAAAATGGGTTCCTTGATCACTTGGACTTGTTGCAATGGAACTGACCAGTGCATGGGTATATCTGCTTAAGCAGCTCTGTCCTCACATGTAATATAAGTCTGCCTTAAGGTTGTAAGGCATGCTGTAGGGGTGACTTACAAATATTACATGCACAGTTAGGGGACATGGCACACAGGGATGTGTGTCATGTTCTGTTTTCACTTTTGAGTCTGCACCAAAACACGTAGCCTGCAATGGCAGTCTTGCATGGGTTTGGTGAGGGGTCCCTTAGGGTGGCATAATTCGTGTTGCAGCACTTAGGGACCCTCTTTAGTACCTCAGGCCCTAGGTACCAACAGTATCATTTACTAGGGACTTACAGAGGGTTCTAAAGGTATCACCAATGGGAGAAACAATAGCACAGTATTGGATAAGAGATCTGGCACCTGGGACCTGGTTAGCAGGAACCCAGTGCACTTGTAGACGAAATCACATCAAACACAATGCAAAAAGAGGGGATGCTTATGTTGAAAAGGGCACTTTCCTACATAATTGCTCTGTCCAGTGTTAGTGTTGTACCTAGTGTTATATGTGAAGTCTGTCTTTTTTTTAAATGCTTGGATACACAGCCCCAGTATATTTACCGCTTAAGGTTCTTAATATTAAAAAGTAGAACATAGGCACGTGCACACTTAGACAAAGAAGACTTACTTGAAGACTATGTAGACTCAGAATACACAAAGAGATAGGTATGATCTGGGCCTAGTGGTTGGCCAACATGTTAAATCTGCTGCTTCAAATGTTCGTGCACACACACACTCGCACTCACACACATACACACACAAACACACACACACACAGATGAAGGAAGAACATCTAGGGTGCAGAGAGTCAATAAAACAAAAAGCAAGTCCCCCTAAATCAGGCCCTGTTTAATTCAAACACCAATTTATGTTTGGTGCAGCACTTGGCCGATTTGTCCAAAATACAGATGTAAAAACTATCACATGCGTATTCCCCAAGAAGATATCTATTTTGAGCTCACAAAACATATTAGAAACAATAGATAAAGTTAAACCTCCCAAATTGGTCAATAACGCCTTTTCTTGATGTGATCAAAAACTATGTAAATCTGTAATTTTATTTTAAAGTAAACAATATGTAAAACCACGTAATTCAAGAAAACAGTAAGGATAGTCAAATACAATGTTTTTGCATATTATACACAGAATTAGAAATATTTACAGTTTCAAAAAATACCTTTTAGACATTAAAGAGAAAAAAGAGAAACTCATATTCAAGGCAAAAAAACTGAGAACTACATTATACTCCCTCATCTTTGCTTAAAAAATCATACAAAACGCACATATGAGCCCACTCATACATAAAAGTTGGTTATTAAGTATAATTAAATAATGATTAATGTCTTGAATTTATGGATTGCCTTAACTTAAAAGACAAACTCAAAAGGTTATAAATGGTAACACGTTTGTGCCTTTCAGCCATCATTTTTAGTTCTCAGCCTTTGCAGGATGAGAAATGCTTCAAATTTTGATATGGGTGATGATATGAATGACACTATACACCTAATCAATGAACAGAGTGGTTGTATATTTTGCCCTAATCATGGATCTGTAGCACAGGCTGGAACTCATTATGAACAGGTTTCCAGTAGCACTTCCATCTATTTTTGTTAGTCAATAAACCAGTAATTCATTTAACTCCTGTGGATCAGCATGCCACTGTTGAACTATCCTGGCAACTCAACTCCAACAGGAGCAAATCAAATATTCACACTTCCCTGAACCAACTGAAAATCATGCAAACAATGTAAATTATGGGCAGCACTTGATAGGGGGAAAAGGAAATGCAACAAGAGAGAGAGAAAAAGAGACACTGGATGTCTTCACCTCACCTGTTGCTACTGATGGACTCGACCTGCACTGTAGAATTGTTGATGTCTAAAACAAGAAAGAATTATTTTAGAATGTATTCAATTATATTATGGTTCACTTTGCTAAGGTGACATCTGATATACCATGGTATAACTCGCTCTCTGTGGCTGCTGATAGCTCTATGACTTAATAGAGCTGAAAGATATAAAAAACCTATGTAAAATTATGGAATACCCTAAATTGTAATTCATGTACTTATATCTGCTATAACTACCTTCAGTCAATCATAAATCAAGTATGTGATGTGAATGATTTGCATCACACGTAGTTCATCAGCTGTAACTTAACAAATACTCATTTGCATTATATTTTTAGTCCTGGCAAGTTACATCTCTTTTCCATCACAGACAATACTTTAATACCATATGTGATTCAAGTGACAGAAATAAAGGCTGTACAATTTAGAGGGTTCACTTGCCCTTTCCAGGAAAAGGTGCATTAGAACTTTTAATCTTATAAAGGACAACTTCAGTGTATAACATTCATGATCTTTGAAAGAATGATGCCAATACTAAAGAGCAATTCATATTGTAAACCGTTGGTCTCTAATGCTTAACGAAAATGCTTTTTGCAGAACAAGGTCCTTGAGAACTCGCAAGAAAAGCACAATTAATTTCAATCTCGTAGCAATAGTGTTCCGGCTGCAGCAACAACTGCTTAACAAGGAATACTCTGAACCATGAGAAATTTATACTTGATGGATCTAAAATGGCCTCTACCATTTCAAGTTATGAGAGAGTATCCTGGTGCTTTGGGAAATGTAGTTTGTTTTGATTTCACTTGCAAGTTTTGCATAGTGCAAGTACTGTAACCATGAATCCTCATACCAAGGCATGGCTACACTCTAGATGTTCCGCTGACCTCCTCTGCAGCATTACACTTGCTGGAGCTTGGGACCACTCTAACATTTGTCTCCAGACCGATGGTCTTTGTTAGACTTGGGCCTTTTTGGCAGGTTCACCCCTAAACTTTTTGCCTTTGGCATGGTGGTAGTGATTTTAGGCCTCTGCGCACTTTAGCACTGTGGCCCAGTGTAAAGTGTGTGTGCACTCTGAGTGTGTGTGCTGAAATGGCCTGCCCTCCCATAGGAATGCATGGGGGATATGTGTGGCCATGGTAGTTCCTGATGCATGGGGAGTGCAGGGTTGAGTTTGGTATGTTCGAGCTCGTGATATTAAATGCAGCGCGATGATGTGCGCGGATTTATTGTGTCTAGTGTGGAAGTGCCACTTTTAGAAGTTGGCATGTCTGTGCAGTAAATGTGAATTGACAGTCTGGCTTGTGATTGACTGGAGCTGGCTGGTGTGTCTGGCTCCAGGAGTCAGGATGAGTCTTCCCCGGTTGTGAATGGAGAGATCTGCATGTTGATGGGAGGGAAGAGTGCACCTGGGACCTGAATAGGGCTGGGCCTTCCCTCCACAATGCTGGCTCCACCACCTGTGGTGTGTCTGATGTCCCTTGCCTGTCCTGTGAATAGGGAGAGGAGCTGAGCAAAACAAAGTGCTCCAGAACCAGTTGCATCTGGTACTCCCCTTGCCTGCACCTTTTAGACAAAGGATTTCTGTGTATAAAAGAGGGGCTGTAACCCAAAGTAAATGTTCTTGTCTTGGACTGGAATCTGCCAGGGGCGGGCTGCTGCTGGAGCTCAGGGGAAGGCTTGCCTCCCTGGGCTCTGCCCAGCCCCTGGATGCCCCGAAGGCTTGGATTTCCTTGGGATCCTCCTGCTTTGCTCCAGTATCCCGTCTTTATCTTAAAGGACCTTTTTCCTGCCCCAGCACATTGAGAGCGCTTTGTTTTTAGTGGCCTCCACAGTGCTGTGCTGCAATGCTTCCTGAAGGGATTCCCCCTGCCTGGGGATTCCCCCCTTCTTGTGCTCCTAGCAGGGTTCCCACTCTGCCTATTCTAATATTTGCTTGCAGGTGCCACACTGCATTATGCCCGATTATCGTTATTTAAATTACGGGTGCCCACCCCGTGGTTGCGCTCTTATTTAATTGCTCCTAGCTAGTGCCCATCCCGCTTTTATATGCTTAAGCAGAGGGAGCCTACCCCTCATTAGGCGCGGGTATTTTTTTGCCCGTAGCGGGAGCCTAACCCGCGTTTATTGACTTTTTCCTCCGCTCCAGCGGGACCCGGATGACAGGCGCCGTCCCTGGGACGTGGGCGGAGCCTGGCGGATCCCCTTTCTGCTTCCCCCGGCTCGGGGGAAGCCGTGCCACGCACTGCTGGTCTCCCGTGTGGAGAGGGAGACTGGAGAGCTCCCCGCCGTGCTGAGGGGCACTGACCGTGTCTGCACGGGGCTCCCGTTTGAGGAGGGAAGCCCCGCAGGCCTGCACCGAGTGCGACGAACAGCCCGGTGAGTAGGAAAGGGCTGGGGGCTCCGGGAGGGACTATCTATGGTGCCTGCTAAAGGCACAGTCTCCAGTTAACGCTTTCTGAGCGGCCCCGTCCTGCAGCGAGCCGCTCCAATGAAAAGGGACATTAGTAGTTTAGGGAGCCCAGAGCGGCCCAGGAACTTCCCTTCGCATTCGCTCCACCGTTGGAGGCATCATTATTGGGTGGCATATTTTGTGTCCCAAAGTGGCCCCAGATGGCAGCGGGCCGCTACAACGTTGACTCAGTACCTCCCCGAGCCTAGAGGGCTCCAACCTCTTGCATATTTAGTTTCCAGTGCCTTGTGGCTCCAACGTTGGGCGCATAGTTACTTCAGGAGCCAGAGTGCTCCAAAGGGTACATTAGTTATTTACTGAGCCCCGTGTGGCTCCACCGCCTTGCACATTTGTTTAGAGGACCAGTAAGAGCCCCTGCCACATTTTGCTTAGTTACGGCTGCCCAGCAATTAGTGGGCAGCTGCACCGTTTAGGTTCTTTCTTTTAGGTGGACATATCTTTTTCATGCAGGAGCGAGACGCACTCCTTTGCCCCCATCTCTGCCTGCACAGCTGCGCAGCACTTAGGGGGTCATTAGAATGGAGGATTTTCCGCATCCTCCGGGCCGGCGGAAGCCACCGCCGGCCCGGAGGATGCGGAAAATCCTCTGCGGACCCACCAGGACCCACCGCCACATTAGGATGGCTGGTGGGTCATGGTTTAGGTCCGCAGCTTTTCCGCCGCGGCTGGCTTACAACCGCGGCGGAAAAGCACTAAAATGGTGAAGGTGTCTCTTAGACACCGTCAGCCAGATTAGGATGTGCTTGGGAACATGCTTTTCCGCGGCGGTTTTTCCGCCGTGGAAAAGCATGTGTAACTGCACTGCAGGGGCCCGTTGCGGGCCCCCTAGGTGTAGTGGGGGAGGGGGGTGCACATGGGGGGTACCTATGGTACCCCCCTGCATTTGCGTGCACAATGCAGCAGGCACCGCGCGGTGCCTGCCGCTTTGTGCACGCAAATGCTGTGCATGCATTTTTAACATTGCTGCGGGTGCAGCTTGAAGCTCCACCCGCAGCAATGTTAAAAATAGAGGATGTGACCGCCACCCTGGCGGTCACATCCTAATCTGCACCGAGGGAACGCCGCAGCCCATGCGGACGTTCCCTCATGCTCTGGGGTCGCGGACGGACTCATGTCCGTCCGCGATCCTAATGACCCCCTTAGTGCCAGATGAAACGTTTAGGCATTCATTGAGACTCCCAGCTGCTCAGCAAGTAGTGGGCAGCTGGCACGTTTAGGCTTGCGCCAAGGGCGCCCCCCTGACTGTCGCTGCTCAGGCAGCGCGCCCTGACTTTGTGGACAGAGGGCATTTGAGCCCCTTATAGATGGGCAGTTGGCCCAGGGGACTATGAGGTTTTGTAGAGTGCAAGGCCCTAATGTAATGTTTATAGGTGCTAGGAAATGTAATGTTTGTAGAATGATTTATGCAACTTGATTTATGCCATAGATGTGTTTTTATGCTTGTTATGTTTCACCTACTGTCCTATGCTTTATTTTGATTATCTACAGTGGTCTAGGTTTGATTTATTCCCTACTACAGGTTATGCTATTTGAGTATTTCCTAATGCAAGTGATGTTGAGGAGATTATGGTTTATCCTATTTTTGCTTATGAGGTTGGCGCAGAATAGAGTTCTCGCCTTATTTGATACTGTGCCTGTTATGATTTATATTACACGTTGACGCTGAGTATAGTGTCTGCCAGTGATTACTAGCTGTGTTGTAAGTTCATATATATTCTTACTTTTTACTATTTCTTTACCAAGTGCTAATTCTGACAGTGGCCCACGTGGCCCTGTCCTGTGTAAATAATCCCTTATAAATATTGCCCGTCCCAGTTGGCACAGTGTATATTGTGTGATTACTATCTGATGTGTTTTTATTATAATACAAAGGCTATTTTTATATAACCTTGTGTGGAGTTCCTTTTGTGGTGTGTCTAGTGTGTTGTTACTGTGTGTGTTGTGCAAATGCTTTACACATCGCCACCGAGATAAGCCTAACTGCTCGTGCCAAGCTACCAAGGGAGTAAGCAGGGGTTATCTTTGGGGTGTAACTCCCTTTCCCTGACTAGAGTGGTGGTCTCTGCCTGGCTTTGGCGCGAGCCTTAGCCAACCAGAGATCCCCATTTCTAACAGTCTTGATAGCAGCATGAGAGGTAAAGGGAGAAAACAATCCCTTGTTAAAATTTCAGTACAGTGTAAACAACGTGGTCACACAATAATCCACTCTGCAACTTAATCTGAGTTTAGTAGGGTTGCATTATAAATATAGAAACAAATCAATATAGACCAATCTCAACATTATCGTATAGTAATTCAGGACACACAAAATGAGTCCAAATCTCCTGAAGAGATTTAACCGATATAATCCAAAGTAGACATCTAACTCTATGATGGTGATGCAAATAATCAGGACAGAAATTGAGTATTAAACTGCATCAAATGGTTCTCCAAAGTAAGCATGAGCAAGCTATCTCTCCCAACACAACCTTAAAAGGTGTAACCATAAACTAAGAAGCTTTTAGTAAAGGTGAAATCAGAAAAGTGTTAGCTGTCGGAGTCCTCAGTAGAAGGCACTCCAACCATGGGTCAAGTAGCACAAAGCCACACAAGCTGACACATAGATCTGCTCCCCGTGAAGTCCTAAGATGTCTCTACTGTCCCTCACTATGTTTCAGCATAAATTATCAGGTGCATTCAGGGCAGCTAATCCCTTGTGACTCTTTGCTAGGAATGTTCCAGGCCTCCAGCTCAACTGGATTCTTGCACCACCTTTCCCACATCGATAAGTTGCAACTTCATTCGTCTTTAATCATTCTTCTCCTCCTCCATGAGAACTTGCCTCTTTGCTCATTACTGCGCTTCTCCTTGCCAACTTCGTCTTCTCATACCTTGTTATCTAATAAAAACAAAACCCTTCTATGCTAACTAATGAGGCTTTGTCTATACCTGCAGTGGAAACAAAAATACAAGCAAATGCATTTTACGTTGAAGGTTAAATATACAAATTACATGTTAGACTGATACTGAACTGGTTTCTCGAGGCCCACTCTAGTCAATTTTAGTAGGCCACAGGGTTACAGAAAACATGCACATTTCTGCACACATAATAAATGCAGCTTCTTAATACATGAATAAATTGCAAAGGATTACGAAGATGTCATTCTAAATGCACCTGCATAGAAATAATTATTGTTACATGTATAGGTGTTTAAACGTTAGTGTACACATACACATTCTATTTTGTTAACCTCACAATGGGACAGATTACACAATAACGTTTCCTGTCACATTAATATATAAATGTTACATAGACCTTTAATAGTCACGTTCTATACACGCATTCTTCACATGGAGCACTTTAAATATGCAATACTCCATTCTCCTTAGAAACATTAATCACATAGAATATATTTGAGTGCTAACAACTCATTATTATGATGCACTCTTACAGTGTCTCAGATGAGATCAAAATTACACTTCTCCACACTCAAGCACCACTGACGTTTGGAGGAGTGTGTCTCTGTGTCTGCCCAGCATACACATGTACGCCAGAATCACAGATCATGACACTGTACTAACTCAGAAAATTCACTGATGCTTTTTTGAGTTGATTTCCAGTAATCAACAATACTGGCCATTGCAGTTGCGGCTCCTTAACGTGGGACCTGTTGTGCTGCTCTGCCTCCTTTATATTAGGGACATTATGATAAAAATAAAAGACTCCTCATCGCTGTGACCCTCACTCAGCACAAAGGTCAGGCAATCACGCCCTTTTGAAAGGTACATGTGCTACTCCGCATGGCCAGCCGGAACAGTTTAGCTGGACTTACCTGCTTTCAGCCCTGGCCTCCGTTGCGTGCTAGGCTGGATGGCCACTCCTCCCTGTGACCTAGGACACCCTCACTCATTAAATGCAGAATGGGCACATTATGCATCCGCCCAGTGGTGTCCGAGCCTTTAAGACAATCAGCGAGGTTGAACCCTTCGGGCTCACCATAGGGTGGGATCGGCAAGCCTAACTGACCACTCTCCGCCCTGTGATGAGTTTGGAAAGGAGTGCCATTCAGACAAGCCACCAATGTGTTAGGAGGCAGACTAGCATCATAAATGCCACCAGGTCACATGATGTAAACATATACAGTGTGCAGGCTTCAGTTCAGAACAGTCTGCAAACTGTAAATGAAGCGAATGTATGATAGAATTCCGCATGCGTTTTTCATGCTTGCCTTAGGAACTCTGCCATTTGAACGAATGTGTCTTTAGCAGGCATTTGTTCTGCAAGCAAGTCTTTCTAACGACTTTCCTTAGGGAGGCGCTGGATGTTGGAATAGTATAATTTACTATTTCAACTCCAGTGTATGCAACAGTTGGGAAGGTGTTGGACTTTATTTCCTCCACCACTGCACCCCCCCCTAAAGCGAGTCATTGTAATGACGGTGATGGTAGGGGTGTAAGGTCCAATATCTTGGTAACAACTGTCACAGACAAGATATTTAAGTGCTTGGGTGGTACCCTTGGGTCTGGGTCACCTATAATGGGACCCTTAGTTAGAAGGATGTTTTAAACATAGAGGTTTGGGCAATCTTCTCTAACTTATGGGTTGGCACCCCATACCAAGGGTTGAAGTACCGGTGACTCTGGACCCCACGGCACGTCGAAGGAGGTAAGTGCAGTGATCCCAATGGTAATGCAAGGGGCAGGCTCACAGGTCTTGATGTCTGAGGTGATGGAGGAGCTTATTGACCCACAATGTCATCCAGCTTCTCTTGGGCATATTTGGTAGAGCACCCTCTTTGCTCCTGGGTGGTCTCAGTCTGTCTATATGTCCCCAATGAGGTCCTTTACATCACTTGGGCGTTCTGCTGTCTTTACTTGGATCAGGTCACTAACTCCTGGCTGGCACAAAAGCTTCTTGTTATGGTAGGTCAAGCTGGATTTCCGTGACTTAGTCCCAGTCAAGACAGAGAAGGTCAACCCCTCAGTGTTTCCTGCTCTGGCCTTTTCTCACTTAGTGGTGGGGCACAGGCTTCCTCTATGCCTAATGGGAATGTTGGACAAAGTACTGGCTGAGGAAACCAGTAATTATACTACTCTACTGACCACAACAACATCCTTTATACCAACCAGAAGGTAAAGTACCTTTAAATGTTTACAGCCTCCTCCAATACTACAGGTGCCGCTTCTTGCTTTTGTTATACACAGCCTTCCTGTCCTGGTGGCCGACCTGAGACCTGTAATGACCGCCGCGGTGGGGTTTTCCCTGCCTGGAAGATCCCATTGCATGGGAAGATGAACAAATACATTTAACAAGAGTGAAGTAGCTTTTCTTGTAGCAGGGGAATTCTGAGCATCCACAAAGGATGTGGTATAGCTATCTCCCCCAGCCACCTAGTACCCCTAGTTTTAGGGATTAGGATAGGACATGTCCCCATGCACGAGGGATAACCTGAACCACCCCAGCCTTGCACAAAAGAAACCAACATAATGTAAAGCCAACACTCCAGAACTCGCACATCCAGATGTACATACACAAACCAAAGGCAAACACAAGGAGATGATGGATGGAGCAATGAAACTTTTCAGACACTCATCCCCAGTCACAGATCTGGGTTGAATCCACCATCGTTCTTTAGGTCTCTTTGCCACCTCAGTTGAGAAACAGCTATACGCAAAACAGTCTTGACCCTGTGCCTCATGGGAACAGTCCAGCCCAAACTGCCTAGCCAGGTCTTCTCTGAACAGGAAACAAGCATGCTGGGACCGGTTTTGGGGTAACACCCCTCATCAGCCAGGCTAGCTTGAATCCAGTGGCAGAGTGAGCAAGGGACCCACGTATGGGCATACCCTGCCAACTTACGGCGAACAAAGCAAACAGAAAGAGATGATGGACGGAGCGCCGAAACTTTTCATACACTCACCCCCAGTCACAGATCTGGGTTGAATCCATCATCGTTCTTTAGCTCACTTCCCCACCTCAGTTGAGATCCATCTATATGCAAATCAGTCTTGACCATGTGCCTCAGGGAAACAGCACAGCCCAAGCTGCCAAGCCAGGTCTTTCCTGAACCGGAAACAAGCATCCTGGGACCGGTTTCGGGGTAACACCGGTTCACTGACAAAATATTCATGTAAAAAATATAGATGTAAAAAATATAGATGAAAAAATATAGAATGAAAAATATTGACTACTTATACTTAAACAGGTAAGTACAAAAATATTGAAAAAGAATATCGATGTTAAAAGTATAATTGTACAAAATATTGATTTTTATATATATATATATATATATCAAATAAAATAATACATATTAAATAAAATTAATTATTAAGAAATAAAGTAGATTTAATATACATTTTAACAAATATAACAAATAAACTTTATTGAAAAAAGTTAAACACACATACATAATAATAAATATATAGCTATACCTACTTTAATTTTAATTCATTTTATAATTTGGAAAATTATATATATATATATATATATATAAGTCAAAGAGAGATCCACTACATCTATTGAATCTGGTACTCAGTCACGTAGTCACGTATAATTCTATCTTACAGTAGACAACATTCTGATTTAAGGAAAATCCTCAACACAAACTAGAACCTGATTAAGGGGGATCCTGTTATTGGCAAAAGTGTAGCAGATAAACCAGTGCTTCCTTGTAGAAGGTCACCCTCTATGGTTAGGGCATTGGTCAATAACTGCTTAGAACCTCCAATTTCTAGCACATGGATGTCTCTTAGTAAAGGTTTTAAGAAGTGTCCTCATTGTAAAGCTTGTCACTATGGATGTAATGAGAACTGTTATAGTAGCCCGTTCAAACAAAAACCAATTGAAATCACTAAAAGACTGACTTGCAGAACTGATCATGCAGTCTATGTGCTGGAGTGTCCGTGTGGGTTGAGGTATGTTGGTAGTACCAGGTTACCCGTCCACAACCGGATACTCAAGTCCATTAGGGCTATTTCTAGCAAGGATCAGGCTTAACCAGTTGCTAGGCACTTCGAAATTGAACATGAAGCAAATCCAGCCCATCTCCAGTATTATGTTATCGATACGGTGCTGCCCTTAAAACGAGGAGGGGATCGGGAAGCCAAATTGCGCCTCCTAGAAACCCGTTACATACTGGAATTAAATAGTAAAAACACAAATGGGCTGAATGCCAGTGAAGATCTTTTTATGTTTAAAGTATTTTATTCATTTAGCGTGACACATCCAAACTTATATACAGCAGTATAAGATCGGCAAATGAAAAGGAGCAAGAGTCTGGCATGACACAACATTTTAGTACGAACGTCCCCCGCCACCCCAACGTCCCAATTCCCCACCCAGCTCCCCCCCCCACCCACCCCACCCACTGTCCAGTGCGCTACTAACATGCAGCCTATCTCCCAAAGCTATAGGTAATTGGGGAGGAGGGTCTCATCCCTCTTACTGATCTGGCGCTAGCGGGCTCGTAAGCCGCAGGAGGCGAAGGTATCTCGGACAGGTGAGCTCCCTGAACTCTGTGAGCAGCAAAGAGTGGAATGGTTGCCACAGTTCATTAAATTGCGTTACATCCCCAGCCACCACCAAAGACAATTTCTCCATACCCAGCACGTGCCAAAGTCTGTGGAGCCAGCCCGTTATCGTGGGTACTGTGTCTGTACGCCAGTATATCAAGATATTCTGAACTGCAGAGCCGAGTGCAATGGCGAACTGCCTGCCTCTTCTGGACTTGAGGGGATACATTAGATCATTAGGGAGTTCTAGCAGGGTATATGCCGGGAAGCGCGGGAGCTCTATGCCGAAATGAGAATCAATTTCATCCAGCACTTCCTTCCAGTAGCCATTTAAGAGAGGACAGTCCCAGAGAATGTGCGTGAGCGTATCCCGTTGTCCGCACCCCCGCCAGCATGTGTCTGTCTTACTATGGTCGAACTCATGGATCCGCTCAGGCGTATAATACCAGTAATTGGACACTTTAGTAAAAGTATTAGTGAGGCCCATATGATATGCTGAGTGGCGCGCCCTATAAGATATGTGGTCCCAGTCCTTGGGGCTCAGTGTCCTCCCAAGCTCCCGTTCCCATCTAACCCTCCCTGGATTGTGGAAGTGTGTTGAGGGTAGTTGCAAAAACTTATACAGGTCCGAGATTAGTTTCGAGTCCGATGTACGGGACAACAGCCATCTCTCACACGGTGAGAGCATCCTATCTGCCACATCCTTCACCTGTGGCTGAAGGGCCCAATGCCGAACCTGCATATAACGGTGTCTCTCCGTTTCGGGGAGTGAAAATTCCAGCCGAAATTGTGTGAACGGGATGACACCCTCGGGGCCATACAGGTGACATAATGCTCTGCATCCTGCCTGCCGCCAATGTGTGAAGGCTCCTTTCTCCATCCCAGGGGTGAAGGCAGGATTATCCACTAGCGGCGAAAGCGGCGAAGGAAATGTGGTGAGGTCATACCTAAGGTAGGTCGCATCCCAGACCCACAAAGGTACCCTAGTAATGAAAGAGGCGTAGAGATTCTAAGGACGGTGGGTCCGGTGTAGGAACGGTATCTCCTGCAGAGGCCGCCCCGCCACAGCTTGGTCCTGGAAAAGCCAATGTTTATCCGACTCCCACCTGCACCATTCGACCAAGTACCTCAATTGCGTCACCTGAAAGTATTTACGGAGGTCGGGAATACCTAGGCCTCCAGCGTCAGGAGACAAAAGTGAGAGGGTCCTGCGTAACCTAGGCTTTTTCCCCTGCCAAAAGAAACGGGCTACGTTCGACTGCAACTGCTGTATCCACCCCTTCGGCGGCAGCAGCGGCAGGGCCCTGAATAAGTAAAGCACTTGTGGCAAAATCGTCATCTTGACGGCAGCAATCCTACCCAACCAGGAGAGGATGCCGCGATTCCAGCGGCCTAGCTCGTTCTTGATCTTGGCACACAAGGCCAAGTAGTTGGCTGAGACCATGGCTGGCAACGTAGGGGCAATCTGAATCCCTAAATATGGTATCACCTCTGAGGACCAAAGTAACGGGAACCTGTTCTGCAAATATGCCTTAGTATCAGGCGCCAGGGAGATATCCAAAGCCACCGACTTCCCCATATTTACTTTAAAGCCCGAGACCGTGCCGAACGCTGCCAGTTCTTCCATACAGGCCGGAAGTGATGTCCGGGGTGTAGCCAATGTGAAGATGACATCATCAGCGTAGAGACTGACCGCATGGGTAAATCCACCTATCCGTATCCCCTCCACTGCCGGCCGCATCCGCACCCTTTGAGCGAGCGGCTCCATGTAGAGAGCGAAGAGCAAGGGCGAAAGTGGACAGCCCTGCCTGGTGCCTCTCTCGATGGGGAAGGCTGCGGAGGTGTGGCCGTTAACCCGGACCACTGCTGAGGGCTCCTTATAGCAGTTGAGGATCATAGTTCGAAACCGTTCTCCAATACCCGCCTTCACCAGCACTTGTTCCAAGAAGGGCCAATGCACGCGATCAAACGCCTTTGCTGCGTCAACCGCGAGCATCATCCTCTCATCCGGAATCCGGGAAGCCTTTTCCAGGATGTGGACCACCCGTTTCGTATTATCCACCGTCTGCCGTCCCGGAACAAAACCCGCCTGATCCGGGTCGACAAGGCCGGGTAGATGGAGCGCCAGGCGGCTTGCCAAAATCCCAGTATAGAGTTTCAGGTCGACATTCAGGAGAGATATCGGCCTATAAGATCCACAGTGTTTAGGATCTTTCCCCGGTTTGGGGATGACCGTGACGGAAGCCCTCAGGAGGTCAGGCGGGATGGCTCCAGGTTCCGCGAAAGAGTTGAAAAGGCGGGCGAGAATTGGGGCTAACGACCCGCAGAACGTCTTATAGAAGAGGGCCGAGTAGCCATCTGGACCTGGTGCTTTGCCGTGCTTGAGTCTGGTAATGGCTGCCACTACTTCCACTATGCTAATGTCCTTGTTCAGGTGGTCCGCCTGTAGAGGGTCCAAGGAGGGCAGAGTGACCGAGTCCAGGTAGGAGGTCATAGCCGGTACATCCGGCGGGTCCCCCGCGTAGAGGTTTCCGTAGAACCCTCGGAGCGCGGCCGAGATGCAGGCATCGTCTGTTACTGCACCGCCCGTGGGGTCAGAGAGTTCTTTCACCAACTGGCTCTGCCTAGTCTATTGGCCAAAAGTTTGCCACAATGATCCCCCCCGGTATAAAAAGCGTGGCGCAGTCAGAGGGCCGCATATTCCGCCCGGTCCACATCTAAGGCGGCAAGAAGTTTCCTTGCTTCTTTAAGCTGCCGCCAAATCCTCGGAGCCCCAGTTCTGCAGTGGATCAACTCCAGCTCCCGGACTCTGTCAGTAAGCTCATCCCTCTTTATCCTGCGCTCCCTATTTTCGGCCGCGGAGATTGACAAGAACTCCCCCCGGAGGACCGCCTTCAAAGCTGCCCACTGGGTGGCTCTGGTGGTATCTGTGTTGTCATTGTGCGCCAAATATTCACGAAGTACCTGCTCAATACGTCCGTTACCGTTTTCCTGTGGAGCAGAGTATCCCGGAGGCGCCAGACCCTCGCCGGAGCGGCAGACGGTGGCAAGCAGAAGGAGGCCTCAACAGGGGAGTGATCCGACAAGGAAATAACCCCCATGTCCACGGCAGACGCCAGGGCCTGCACCGGTGAGGTGACCAGGAGGTGATCAAGCCTCACGTAGGTCTTGCGCGCGTGGGAGTAGTAGGAGAAATCCCTGTCTACGGGGTGCTTATGACGCCAGAGGTCCTGGAGGTCCACCTCCGCAAGTCTAGCCTTACAACCAGCTGAGAATTCCCCGACTTGCGGGGAGCGCTGCGCCGATCTGTCGACTATCGAATCAAAGACCATGTTAAGGTCTCCCCAGAGGATAACATGCCTATCCGGCGAGGCCGAAATCTCTTCCACCGCAGACTGCAAGAACCGCTCCTGTTTATCATTGAGACTATAAAGGGAGCCTATCGTGAAGATCTTTTTACACATCTTTAGATCATAATTTTTTTGAGGCCTACGTGTTTCAATCTGTTTTTATAGGTTTGAGGGACTAAACTGTACTGATATGAGAACCAATATGACTATCATGGTAACTGCATTTTAATGTTTAAGCAATTTGCCTCTTTTTCTTTCTTGGGTTTAGTAGGTATAAATTGTAAATGAGATTTGAAAAAATGTTTTATGATCTTTATATTTGCACTTGCACTTTTGCAAATTGGAGATACTACTTTGCACACATGATCATTAAGGACTGGCTGCATTGAAATGTTTACAATAGAGTTGAACAATGCACGTTATTTCTGCCCACTTGGGCTACATTAGTTTGAATGTCATTGACTTGAACTACTATCAGATGTAGCAATATACAAGGATTTTTTTGTATTATGCAGATATTTTTTACTGAATGGGCTGTATTTATTAAAAAGATCTTATTTAGGCACTTTAGATATTTTAATCAAAAATGTGATTTTATTATAAAAGTGAACCTGGGTTTTTAATATTTAATGACTATATGCCCCACGGATTTGTAGATTCATGTATCACCAGCAGCTATCAAGTACTGCAGTATTTTTTTCATGTCTATGCCTGTAATGCACTGAACGAGATTCACTCAATTGAATTAGCAGTTTAAATAGCAGTCCTGATCACTCACAACATGTCATGTGATCAAGGTTCACGGGGACGCGAAAGGCGGACATGCTGGGCACAATAAAAGCACTTTAAAGTTTGCACCAGTGGCAGTACTTTACCTCCTACCTAAGCTCCACAAGAACGCCGAAAAACCACCAGGTAGACCAATAGTCTCCTCCATGGGTTCTTTGTTGGAGAACACGTCCAAATACATTGACTTTTTCCTTCGTCCCTTTGTGGAAGCTATACCATCATACCTGAAGGACAGCAGGGACTTCATTAATAAAATCAAGAATTTTATATGGCAAGACAGTTTTTTACTCATTTCCCTTGATGTTTGTAGCCTCTACACTTCAATTCGACACAAAGATGGTATAGATGCTTGTTGTCAATTCCTGAAAAAGCGTTCCATCTCCTTTAAAGGTCACACTACAATGATTTTAGACATGATGCTGTTCCGTCTCCAGAACAACTTTTTCATCTTTAATGAGGTCTATTATAGACAACGACAAGGGACAGCGATGGGAACTTGTTTTGCTCCCAGTTTTGCAAACTTGTTCATGGCAGGCTGGGAGCAGCAGGTGGCCGAAACCCATGTATTATATCGCAGCCATGTGAAAACCTGGCTGCGATATATAGATGACCTGTTTATCATCTGGGATTGTCCTCAAACTCTGGCAGAGAGTTTTATTCAAGATCTAAACCAGAATGATTTGAATTTGGGTCTGGAAGGCAAAATCAACAGCCAATACATGGAGTTTTTAGATCTTAAAGTTGAAGTTGCTGGCAACAAACTGGTGACAAAGTTATTCCGCAAGAGCACGGCGGGTAACACACTGCTTCATGCAGAAAGTAGCCACCCCAGACCCCTAATACGCAGTATCCTGTTTGGTGAATTCCTCCAGGCTCAGAGGAATTGTAGCAAGGATGAGGACTTTGTTTTGGAGGGAGAATGTATGAAGGAACGCTTCAAAGAACGTGGATATCATCCACAAGTAATTGAAGAAGCCTTTCTGAAGGCAACTGGTTAAAGTCATGATATACTGTTGATTCCCAAAGAACAGAAAGAAAGGGAGGCACAGGAGGTGGTTAGGTATATCTCCACCTACCATGCCAAATCTTGGCAGGTACAGAGCAGCTTAAAAAAGCACTGGAATGTTTTAAAAACAGAACCTACGTTAACGAGTGTGGTTGGCTGCAATCCGAGCAGCACATATCGGAAAGCAGATTCTCTGAAAGATAGACTAAGTAAAAACGAAATAACTACCAAACAAGGGAAAACATCTGATATACAAGGCTTTTTCACGTGCATGACATGCAAGGCGTGTAAGTTTAGCCAGAATGTCAAAACAGTATATTATCCAATTGAAGGTAGAGAAAAGTCTATTAAACAACATCTTACTTGTCTATCCGAATATGTTGTGTATATTCTTGTGTGCCCGTGTTCCAAAAAATACGTTGGAAGCA
This sequence comes from Lissotriton vulgaris, assembly GCF_964263255.1. Classification (NCBI taxonomy): domain Eukaryota; kingdom Metazoa; phylum Chordata; class Amphibia; order Caudata; family Salamandridae; genus Lissotriton; species Lissotriton vulgaris. Next base: position 317,850 of record NW_028254584.1, read on the forward strand.
CGATGTTTCCTGCGAAGAAACGTATTTTGGAACATATGCGGGCAATTGAAAACAAAGATCAGAACTCACCTGTAGCCAGGCACTTTGAAGAACTGCATCGTAGCAATCGCAATCTGCTCAAATTCTTTGTGATTGATAAGATACCCTCCATGAAAAGAGGTGGGGATAAAATACGTAGGCTACGACAGCTAGAGAGCAAATACATTCTGGACCTAGACACCCGTATACCTGGGGGGCTGAACTCTGAGGAGGAATTGAAATGGCACTTGGGCGAGTAAACTAGTACAACTGCAATTAGAGCTTTAACTGTATATATGTATGACGCAGTCTCCTGCTTGTGCTCCTCATGGTTTTAACTCACATATTATGTTTATCACTTTTCTTACGTTTTATTATTTGTGATGCACTGTTTTGATTCGAATCATTGAGGACTTATAGTGAACTGAAAAATTGAAGAGCTTGTTTCTTTTTATACAGGTATTATCCGCCGAGGAAGATTGAATGTGCAAGATGGAATGTATTAATGGGCAACGTATACAGACATTAATTTACAATTACCCCACTTGGGTACTAAATTGAATTTTGCCAAAATTCCCACTTGGGACTCACCAACTTGAACTTTTTCACTTATGATTGAGAATGACATTTAATGGATAATATAAACAACCTGTATGGGTAAATTACAAAATGTTTATTACTCCCTTTTCGGCAACAGAGATATGAATGATAGAACTGCTGTCAATTTCACTAGTGGGACACTGTTCCAATATGGCCGCTCCTTTGTTGATACGAATCATAGTCCTTTGTTCATGTTTACACCAGGAAGTGGTATGTGAAACTTTATTTAATTATGTTTTTGAGGAATACAATTCACCTGTGATCAAGCCGAGTGTTCGGTGAAACGCGTTGGGTTGGTTCCATGCACTGTTGTCATGCTGGAATAAAAATTTGGAGAATATGAAATACGATCTTTTGGTCTGAAGAAGTGGTGTTTGAAACTGGATAAAGAGTGCATTGTTCGCTTTTTGAAGCGTTTTGTGAAACAGAGTACTATTGGCAGGAAACCCTCTGACCCTGTTTTGCACCGCAGTCAATGTGTCCCGGTTTCGTTGGAGGAAGGGAAACGTATATATATATATATATATATATATATATATATATATATATATATATATATATATATATATATATATATACATATATATATATATATATATGTATGTATATATATATATATATATATATATATACTAGCAGCCCGTCCCGACCTTGTCCGGGAGCAATCATGGCTCAGGGCCCCCGCCCGCCCTGACGTTGTGTAACCTGCCCACGTCACTTTTTCCTGCTGTAATGCCCCGTTTGGTACCTGCTCAACTTTGTACGCTTTTGTCACCTGCACACGTTTCTTTTTGCTCCTGTTAACCTGCCCACGTCACTTTTTCCTCCTGTAATGCCCCGTTTTGTCACCTGCACACGTTTTTTGCTCCCCGCTCAACCTTGTACGCTTTTGTCACCTGCACACGTTTCTTTTTGCTCCTGTTTACCTGCCCACGTCACTTTTCCTCCTGTAATGCCCCGTTTTGTCACCTGCACACGTTTTTGCTCCCCGCTCAACTTTGTACCTGCACATGTTTCTTTTTGCTCCTGTTAACCTGCCCACATAACTTTTTCCTCCTGTAATGCCCCGTTTTGTGACCTGCACTCGTTTGTTTATCCTCCGGTACCTGTGGCTCGCACACCTCTCCTCCCCGCCACCGCTCCTCCCTCAGGTTTGCTTTGCTGACGACCGCTCCTCCCCGCCGCAGCTCCTCACTGTCTGGCCACCAATCCTCACCGCCTGTCCGCCGGTCATGTCTGCTGCTCCCCGCACTGATGTCCACGGCTCCTCGTCACTGCCCCGCGCTGATCTCCGCTCCTCGTCAGTGCTCCTTCCCGCGCTGAACTCCGCCGCTCCTGTATGCCGCTCCTCGGGTGTACGTCGCTCCTGACATCAGCACGCACGTCGCGGCCGGCGCTACTTTCAAGGGATTATTTTTTTTTTTACTTATTTTTTTTATAACATCTTTTTTTTTAATTTATGTAGCCTATGTCCATCTGCACACCCTGAGGATTCCAACGATGTATCGGGTGTGTGGATTGGCGCTGTGGTTCCCGAGTTTACCCGCCTCAAAGCCTGAAAGTTCTTCCTTTATAATAGTAGTATATATATATATATATATATATATATATATATATATATATATATATATATATATATATATATATATATATATATATATATATATATATATATATATATATATATATATATATATATATATATTTATATATATATATATATATTCATTGAAAAAAACATAGGTTTTAGCCACGTTATAGTTAGGAATTAGCATTTAAAAAACCTTAGAAATCCACTGAAAAAATCATAGGTTTCACACATGTTATAGTTAGCAGGACATTTCACTCGTACAAAACCATTGAAATGCCCCTGTTATAATTAGTTCAGCTAACTATAACTCATGCGCCCGCAATCCACTGCTGATGACGTCACATATTACATCACTCATGACATGGTCAGTGACATCACTCATGACATCACTCATGACATCTCAAATGACATCACTGATGACATCATCCTTGTGGAAGAGTGGCAGACCTCCTCTCACCCTAATATAACCTTTGATAAACAGATTGAAAAATAGAAACTACAATTTTCAAAACAATGGAGATACCTATACCAGTTAGAAGAACCTATTCAGTAATTCCAAAATCTACATACATATCCACTCATATCCACTCATTCACCAACAGTTCTATATAGTCACTTACACATGTAGCTCAAATACGGGTACCATTTTGTAATGTGCATACATACATTTTCATATGCCAGTTACTTTATCAGTTATACATACTGAACAGCCACATTGTTGCGCACTAATTCTCGGGTATATAATTGTACAAAATAACACATTATAACCATATATTGATCAATAGAAAACAGTGCGTAATGGACTATATACATTTTGCCGCGGATCGACTATGGTCCCTATTATTCTCATCGCCTTGTGAATGTACTGCTAAGGTTCTGCCTATAAAATAACAGCTAGACATCTTTAGAACATTATAATACAATTCATATTCTCCAATAGGAGCTAACTCATTTCATCATGCTGTGTATCAGCCTTCAAATTCCACATGTAAGCAATTCATGAGCACAAATATGAGGCCAATTCCTCCCCGCAATTCAATCCCTTCGGAAATTTGGTCTGCAGATCTATGATATATGGCGACTCTAATCTGCGCACTCTGCGGGTTCAATCTCCTCCTCTCACATTTGATGGAACACAATCCAAACCAAAAAACTGTAATTTGTTACGATCACTAGAATCTTTCTCTGCAAAATGACGCGCCACAAGGTATGCTGCATCTTTCCTATCTATGGCCCTAAGATGTTCAAGTATTCTCATTTTTAGCGGGTTAATAGTACTGCCTATATAACGCAGCCCGCACGGGCATATCAGACATAGGTCGTACTGTAGGATATAAACTTTTTTATCCTCTGATTTATGCCTGTATCTGGTATGTTATGTGTCAAAACTCTTTTACTCTTGGTGCAAGCTTTGCATTTACTGCAGGGAAAAAAAACCTTTCATTTCTCTCAGCATGCTAACCTGCTTAGGTACTTTGTCTAAATGACTCTTCATCAACATGTCACGCAATGATCTTGCCTTTTTAAAGGTTACCAACGGATAAGCCGGAAGGTCCTCGCAAATAATGCTAGCCGTTTATAAAATGTGCCAGTTTTTTCTTAGCATGCGTTTTAAAAAGTTAGCCTCTGCCGAGTAGGTAGTTATCATCCTGAACTTACCCTCACTCTCTTGTTCTTTTTTGTTTTTGTTCTTTTGAACAAACAATTGTTCTCTCTGGATCCCTTTTACCTTTTTATATGTTTGTTTGAAGGCTATCTGTGCATACCCTCGCCGAGCAAATCTTGATAGGCTTTCCCTGGCTGCTATTTCGAAATCCTCATCCCTAGTGCTGTTCCTTTTTATTCGTAAAAGCTTGCCGTATGGTATGTTTTATATATATATAAGCTTTGGTGGGTGATTGCTAGAGGCAAATAGTGTGGAATTACCAGCTGTAGATTTACGGCACAAGGCTGTCTCTATCTTGCCGTCAGCTATAAGAACTTTCAGGTCCAGATAGACCACTGCCACTGGACTTACTGTACCGGAAAACTGTAAATTCAAGGTGTTTTTATTTAGAATTTCAATGTATTCATTAGCTGAATCAGTTGTCCCTTGCCATACAATAAATAAGTCATCAATATATCGATGCCAGGCAATCACTTGTCCACTCCCTGTTTCACTTTCATGTGACCTAGGCACCTGCTCCTCCCACCAGCCAATGAATAAATTCACATAGCTGGGGGCGAAGCAGGTGTCCATCGCTGTGCTAGAGATTTGTCTAAATAGTTGGTCCTCAAACAGAAAAATGTTGTTAGGCAAAACCTTGTGAATTCAATTATCATTTGATTGTGCTTGGAAAAGCGTAGTTGTCGTCTGTGTAGATAAAATTGTACAGCATTCAGGCCATCTTCATGGCTAATACAAGTACATAAACTTGCAATATCAAGCACCATCAATTGATACGAGGAGTCCCATCTTATGTCAGCAATTTTTGTAAAAAAATCTTTCATGTCCCTTATGTAAGAGTCCAACTGTACCTCAAATGCAGATAAAAAATGATCAACAAACATAGAAAGATGTTCTGTGAGGCTGTTTATGGATGAAACAATCGGCCTCCTTGGAGGATGCAACTTGTCCTTGTGTAGTTTGGGAATATGGTAAAAAGTCGGTGTAACTGGGTTTGAACTGCAAAGAAATAGGTGCTCTTCAGTTCCAGCATTGATTGCTCATACCATGATTTAATTAGGTCGTCATATTCTTGTACACTTTGCTGGTAAGTATCCATTGTTGTTTTTTCATAACACTTGGCATTTGATAATTGTGTTAGAACCTCTGTGCAGTACTGCTCCCTTGATTGGAGAACCACATTTCTGCCTATATCCGAAGGCTTTATTATTATGGATGTATCTTGCATCAGACTTTGCAGCAATTTCTTTTCTTCCAATGTTATGTTATTTTGCCTGTAGCCTTTGTTTTTCTTTGATCTAAAGCTTAACAGGTCATTTACCATTGATTCTGAAAAGACATCAATCGCATCCAGCGGCATCTGTGGATTAAAGACTGATTTCCGTTTAAATGGGCTCTCTTCCATTTCTTGTTCTATTCCCACTGATGTGGGTCTATCTGCAATGTTTCCATTTGTTATAACGTTCTTATCTTTTTCCAATTGAATATTCTCCAAGATTTCAATGGTGGTCAAGTCTCTTCCTGTGGGCATGTCTGTCGCTGTTCATCTCAATGGTATTTTCTTCATGTCTTTAAGACTAGATCTTATTTTGAAGTATTTGTGTAATTTCAATTTTCTTACGAAACTGAAAAGATCAATTCTTGTTTGAGTAAATTCGAGGTCATTACTAGGGCAAAATGTCAATCCCAGGCCGAAGACTCTGGTCTCTGTATCTGTTAGCGATCTGGTGGTAACATTCACAACAGTTAAGTTTGTAGCGGCTACTGCCGTTTGTTCATTCTCTTGTTGTGGCTTGCCCACACCGGTGCTTTGCCTCTGTTTGCCCCCGCCTGCTCCTCGTGTTTTCCTGTGCCTTCCTGCCGATCCACGGCAAGATGTATATAGTCCATTGCGCACTGTTTTCTATTGATCAATATATGGTTATAAAGTGTTATTTTGTACAATTATATACCCGAAAATTAGTGCGCAACAATGTGACTGTTCAGTATGTATAACTGATAAAGAAACGGGCATATGAAAATGTATGTATGCACATTACAAAATGGCGCCTGTGTTTGCGCTTCGGCACTTGTCCCTTCTCTATTGTGAAAAGTACTCGCAAATGAATTTAAACATGTCTGCTTCCGGTGTGGCAGTAACACCGAGGAAGGCAGATTGCTGAAACGCGTTGGTCGCTAGCTTGCGGGAAAATAAAAGTTCTTCAAGCGCCCAGAGAGTGCAAACTTTTCTTCAGGATTTGGGAAAGTGGAGCGATAAATTATTGCAGAGTCCACAGGCGCATACCGGCACCCCCGCGAGTGCTTCCCAAGAAGGTGGAATTGGAGCGTGCTATCTATAAATATATATATATATTCACTGAAAAAACCATAGGTTTCAGGCACGTTATAGTTAGGAATTAGCATTTAAAAAACCTTAGAAATTCAGAGAAAAAAACATAGGACATTTCACTCGTACAAAGCTATTGAAATTCCCCCAGTAGCTCGCCTGCAATGCACTGCTGATGACGTCACATTTTACATCACTCATGACATGGTCAGTGACATCACTCATTACATCACTGATGATGGTCTGTTGGGAACCGTTGGGGGGTCCCCAATCCCCACATGGTCCCGCCGGCTCCCCGCGTCCTTTGGGAGCTGGCATTGCTATTCCACAAGATGCAGCTCCCCATGTGGAAAAGCAATTTGGTTTGAATTTTGAAAGAGAGAGCAGGTTTTCCTGCTCTCTCTTTCAAAATTCAAACCAAGTTTGCCATGAGGCTCCCGTCTATAGCAAACTACACCCCTGCCATAGCAAACTACAACCCCGGACACTGCAGCAGCCGGCCCTGGGGGGTAGCGGTCCCCAAGATCACAACAAGGCTTTAGGAGGGGGGCTGCACGGCCCCCCTCCCACAAACTACACAGCCCTGGGGGGGGGGTGGTCCCTGGGGCTGGGGGGTCCATCACGGACCCCCAATTTAAATATTTAGAGCCCCGGGGAGGTGGCGTCCCAGGGGCGTGAGCCCCGCACACAGGTTCTTTTTTAATTAAAAAAAGCCCAGGGGGTGGTGGTCTCTGGGGCTTGGGGGGGGCCTTAGAGGCCCCCCAATATTACCTTAACAAGCCCAGGGAGTGGCGGTCCCCAGGGCTGCAGGGGGGCCATGTGCCCCCGCAACTATTAATGCTTTGCCCCGGGGGTTGCGGTCGCCGGGGCAGTGTGGGGGGAATGGGTCCCCCACACTTTTTTTCAGCATGCCCCCCGGATTTGACGCACCCTCCGCGGATTTTGCCGATTTTAAAAATCTAGCAGAGGGGGTCAGGGTGTTTCTACCCTTACCCCTTTTTGCGTTCTGCACGTTTTTTCTTCTGTTTTCTTGTGCCTCGGTTCTACCAAGGCACAAGATGGCTGCCAACACTTCCTGGTTTGGAGTGTGGACAGCAAGTTAGCATACAGCTCGTGCTCAGCAGCGTGCGTTTAATGTGCGCGGATCCTCCACGCCCATGGATATATATGTGATTTTACTTTTGATTTTCTCAGGAACTAGTGAACGGATTTACACCATTTAACCAAAAGGCACAACTCTGAACCAAGGGCTTCGTTTTTGGCAAATTTGGTGTAATTCCGTTCAGCAGTTCGGCTGTAGCTGAGACTAAATGTTCCTATGGGAAAGTGCATGGGGAAAACATGTTTGGGACCCCCCTTTTTTCTCGGCCCCCGCTTGACAAATCACCCTGAGACTTTCAGGATAGGATACGTTTTAAAAACTTTGCGAAGATTCGTCAACCGGAGCCAAACTTATTCCAAATAGAATGTTGCGGATTTCCTATGGAAAATAGGTCCTAACTATACCTACCTACTGGTGACCGCCAGTTGATATTACCTACTGGCGGTCACCAGTAGGTAGTTATAGTTAGGACCTAGTTTCCATAGGAAATCTGCAACATTCTATCGGGAATAACTTTGGCGACGGTTGTTGAATCTTTGCGAATTTCTCAAAGAAGATGGCCTGCTCCGCTCCGCTCCTTCGCCAAAAGTCTCGGGAAGATTCGTCAAGCGGGGGCCGAGAAAAAAGGGGGTTGCCAAAACATGTTTTCCCCATGTTAATTTCCTTAGGACGATTAGACACAGCTACAGCCCGAACCGCTGAACGGAATTACACCAAATTTGGCAAAATGGTAGAGTCTGATTCGCAGATTGCCCTTTTGTTTAAATGGTGTAAATCCCTCCAGTAGTTGTTGAGAAAATCTAATTTGAAAAAATGTATATATCTGGGCGGAGCCTAACCACATATCTCATCGTGAGAACTGATTGGCTGTCAGCACTTCATCCAAGAACTGTTGGCAGCCATCTTGGGACCAATATACATGATAGCACCTCATTAAAAAGCATTGCAGTTAATAGAAGGTTTTAGGACTTTAGTTACATTATAAATCATTTGCTGATGGTACCATACTCATTTTAGGAATTGTGGTGTGTTCTAAGGTGATTTTACCAAGTGAAAAAGCCTTCTGCTGGGATATCATGAATCATGTTTGAAATAAAATTTTATTATCTCATGCTTTTCCCACAGTGGTTTGGAAGGGGATCTATAAGCTAAACTGAAATCATATTTTCTGTAAATTCACATTATCTTTCTCAGTCATGTGAGAATGAAGTCTGACATTCCCAGTAAAACATGTACATCCAACAAGGACAGAGACTGTAATTTGATTCCTTTGTGTTCTACTGCAGCTTCCTAGAGTGTTCTAAAGAACAACTAGAGCGCTAACAGTCCTACTTATTACAAAGGTATGGCACACCTGAAGCCATCTTGATTGGAATAAAGTGGTAACTCTTAAAACATTTAATTTAAAAAGGAACAAAATGAGGGGGTATATTTTGCCATAGAAAGTATGATTAGTGCTGCAGAAAGAAAAATTAGGGCACATTTTGAGTGACTTCTCAAATCCTCTTCAATTTCATTAAATAAATCCATGTCTTGGGTTACGTGGGCGAAACCAGTAGAGAATTACGAACTAGAGTCCTGGAACATAAGTCTGCGCTACGCACTTCCAAAATCAATGCGCCCCTCACTGATCATTTCAAAACCATGTGAAGATATCAGGTGGTTCATACTAGAGAAGATCAGAATTAATAGAAGAGGTGGAGACATAGATAGAATAAGAAAAGTTAGAGAACAATGGTATTTTTGCCACCTCAATACCATAGACAAAGGCCTCAACACACGTAAAGATTGGGCCAAGTGTCTGTAGATGCTGTCATTCTATCAGTATAATATAGTCCACATATTAATGAGATTCTGACCCTTAACCCCAGTACTTTTAAAGTAGAGCTATAACTCCTTCCCCTTCTATTCTTTGAAACATAGGGGATCAGCTTATAAATTCTTTTGATTGCCATCTCATTTACCCGTCTTTTCAGCATTTTGCCATAACAACAGTAACATGGTTGCATTTTGCTGTAATGGCATGATATCGTACGCCCCCAAATCTTGGGAGCGGATACCCATTGCGTAACTCATTTTTTAGGAGGTAGTCCCCTTTTTATCAGCACCCGTTCCACTTCGGAATCGAGACCGATTCCACTCACGAACGAACAGAGGACCGTAACGGCAATTATATAACGGTGTGCACCTGTTACAACGCATTTTTTACAACGCACTACTGTTACAACGCATCCATTACAACGCGGATACTGTTACAACTCATGTTTTTACAACGCATTTTTTTACAACGCAGGTACCTTTACAACGCATACCATTACAACGTAAGTATTGGTAAGTATATAGTTATTTTTTAAATGTTATATGTTTGGGGTAAAGGGGTATTTTTAGGGTTCAGGGTCAGTTTTCAGTTTGTGGGTAAAGGGGTATTTTTAGGGTTCAGGGTCAGTTTTCAGTTTTTGGGTAAAGGGGTATTTTTAGGGTTCAGGGTCAGTTTTCAGTTTTTGGGTAAAGGGGTATTTTTAGGGTTCAGGGTCAGTTTTCAGTTTTTGGGTAAAGGGGTATTTTTAGGGTTCAGGGTCAGTTTTCAGTTTTTGGGTAAAGGGGTATTTTTAGGGTTCAGGGTCAGTTTTCAGTTTTTGGGTAAAGGGGTATTTTTAGGGTTCAGGGTCAGTTTTCAGTTTTTGGGTAAAGGGGTATTTTTAGGGTTCAGGGTCAGTTTTTAGTTTTTGGGTAAAGGGGTATTTTTAGGGTTCAGGGTCAGTTTTCAGTTTTTGGGTAAAGGGGTATTTTTAGGGTTCAGGGTCAGTTTTTAGTTTTTGGGTAAAGGGGTATTTTTAGGGTTCAGGGTCAGTTTTCAGTTTTTGGGTAAAGGGGTATTTTTAGGGTTCAGGGTCAGTTTTCAGTTTTTGGGTAAAGGGGTCTTTTTAGGGTTCAGGGTCAGTTTTCAGTTTTTGGGTAAAGGGGTCTTTTTAGGGTTCAGGGTCAGTTTTCAGTTTTTGGGGTACAGGGTAACAATAAATTAAATTACATTTTAAATTAAATTATTTAATAGTAAATAAATTAAATTAAATTACATTGCATTTTTTTTGGGGTTGAGGGTCAGTTTTGAGTTTTTGGGGTACAGGGGTACAGGGTAAAAATAATGTTATATTTTTTTTAATTTTCAATAATTAATTTAAATTATATTTCATAAAATTACTTTAATTTATTTTTGGGGTTTAGGGTCAGTTTTCAGTTTCTGGGGTACAGGGGTACATGGTAAAAATAAAGTAATATTAATTTAAATTTAAAATAATAAACGGAAATTAAATTATTTAAAATTACATTAAATTATATTTTTAAAATTAAGTTACTATTATATTATTAATATTAACATATATATTTTTAAAATTAAGTTACTATTATATTATTAATATTAACATATACTTACCTATACTTACGTTGTAATGGTATGCGTTGTAAAGGTACCTGCGTTGTAAAAAAATGCGTTGTAAATACATGCGTTGTTACAGTATCCGCGTTGTAAAAACCGCGTTGTAACGGTATGCGGAGTAAAAGTCCGCGTTGTAACATCATATATCCTTATATAACTAGTTAGAGGCGATACAAATAAAAAAAGTTTCTCCCAGTAAAGCCCATTAAAAGGTGCTACATGCAAAACGAGCCAAAGGAGGACCGTAATGGCAACCACGTAACCATTTGGAGGCGTGATTCCATTGGCAAAGCGCAGCCAATTAGATCGCGTCTAAAGAAGGCGCCATATGCAAATTGCTTAACCTCGAAAGAGGAGTAGAGGATTGGCCCATCCACAATGCAGTCTGGACCAATCATCTCCCAGCCTCTCACTCTTTAGCAAGGGTGGAAACCGGCTCTGGCAGCATTCTTTCCAGAACCCCCAGAAGCAGCGTGATTTATCCGCAAGAGGAGGTAAGATTCCATCTGCCTTTATATCCCGCAGCAGGTCTTTGGGTTTCTTCTCCTTGCTCCTCATAACAAGGGACTTTATACAAACTACCCCTATTTTCCATTTCACCAGGCCTTTTTCCCCTCCCTATCGTGGCGGCTGAATTCACTACAACAATTGTGCTCCGCCTGAGGGTACCACGGACCGCTGTAGCAACAGGTACGCAAATCCGTCAACTCTGCTTATTATAGCATTATCGCTGGCAAGCTAATTATACTACTCACGAAGGGTTTGACCTTTCCATTTAGGTTCCGCAAGCCCCTACAGCCTCCAGGTTTTAAAGTAAGAAAACCCGTTCACACACTCGTCTCTACCTACACTCGGTGAGAACGAGCTCCTGTTTCTGGAGGTAGGTCCTCATAGGTTTAGTAAATATATTTAGTCAGATTAGATAAATAAACCTTCTTGACAACGTTATGGCTCTTTTCCCATTTAGACTGAACTTGACCCAAACGTACCAGGAACTAAAGGCCATCGCACTTTCCCATAATATCTACCAGCGATACATCTAATATATCCAATGCAGATCAGGTATGTCTACATTTACTCCCTTTGAGTTAGACATGCCATTAGTTATAACTAAGAATAGTTGAGGCTCCCTTAAGTTTTATAAAAATTGTTCTCTTTATAAAAAATGGGTTATTTTAACAAACCAGTATAATAAAACTAGATAGAACATACAACTTAAAAAATTCCCTTATTTTCGCAGACGCATTGAATAAACATCTTTTAACAAACGGCATCCGCCAATACTACATTGTAAGAGACCCTTCAGATGCGGCTGAGATCTAGTCTCTACATTTATCGAATATTTCACATGACCAACCGGAATAGGTAAGACTAAACTCCACCAGTCCATATCTCAGTAGATAGTACCCATGTGGATAGAACGCCCACATAATCCACCGGGAAACTTCTTTAGACCTAATTTTCAATTTTAAAACAACAGGTTAAACATCTGAGAAGAGTGGTAGTGTGTCAATTCAACCATTAGATACCACCATACAAACTTGGAGAGAGTAGGACTGTATCTCACTAGTAATTAAGAACAGATGAGGACCCTTGGCATATTCAGTTCCCTGAATCCTAGACTATACGGCCCTGAACAATTGGACATAGTGTTAGCGATATTCTGTCCATGCAGATACACCATCCCCTTCCGTGTAACATCTTCAAAATAGGAAGTGTAAAGGAAAAATGTGACATTTAGACGATTTGGTCCGCAACAATTGAACATAGTGATAGCGGTATGTTGTCTTCACAGACACACTATTCCCTTCCAAGTAACACCCTTGGAATAGGAAATATAAGGGAGAAATGTGACATTGAAATGTTATGTATGAATAATAACATGAATACTGTAAAGCTTTTACAATGAATGTATGAATAACTGTATGCATATTTATTGTAGGGTATCTGTTCAGACCCCTAAACACGACAGACATTCAACAATAGTCTTGATAAAGGTGGACCCCATTTTCGCCTAGAACCACCGAAACGCGTTGACGCTCATCTTCTGTACAATTCAAGCCCTTTCCTCCCATGTTTATATAGAAATTGCTTGTGATGAAACATGGGTGTGACTACAAAACAGCTTTGAATGTACCACTTGTATTCAACAATTTTTATGTTTTACAACTTCTGTCTGTCCTTTGTATTGTGGAGGTCACAATAGATTGTGTTATAAATTGTATTTTTAGTTTTAACTATTATGTCTAGAGAATTTTGTGATGTATAGGTAAATATGAATTGTTTTTATTATTTACTTCTTTAATACATTTTGCTGTATTTTATCTTTGAGATTGCATTAGTTTTGACTCTATATTTTAACTTGAGGCTATGTTTTAGCTTTTTCTGTATACATCTCAAGGGAATTAGTTCATTTTTGTATTAAATAAATCTGACATGCAGTCTCCCAAGATGGCCACCAGAGACAAAAGAGCCCAAATATAGCCCAAATGTCACCCAGATGTAGCCCAATGACAGAATGTCCCAGAGTGTTCTAAAGAACAACTAGAGCGCTAATAGTCTTACTTATGACAAAAGTATGGCACACCAGAAGACATCTTGATTGGAATGAAGTGGTAAGTCTGAAAACATTTAATGTAAAAAGGAACAAAATGAGGGGGTTCATTTTGCCATAGAAAGTATGATTAGTGCTTCAGAAAGAAAAATTAGGGCACATTTTGAGTGACTTCTCAAATCCTCTTCTATTTCATTAAAAAAAATTCTGACATGCAAACTGAAACATGCACTTTCAATACCAGCAGCAGACTTCCATGGTGAGCAGTAGCTTTACGACAGTGATCTAATAAGCAACTAGCTTGCTAACATTCTGAATTTATGGCAAATGTGTGTCACATCAGAATGCCTTCTTGATGGAATCAAAGTAGAAAACTGAAAGTATTTCCTACTGAGGAGACTGTAGTTAATGAGGAAATTATGAAACTTCATAACAAATAAGTCTCCCAAGAAGGTCACCAGAGACAAAAGAGCCCAATTGTAGCACAAATATCCCCCAGGTGTAGCCCAAGTATAGCCCAATGACAGAATGTCCCAGAGTGTTCTAAAGAACAACTAGAGCGCTAATAGTCTTACTTATGACAAAAGTATGGCACACTTGAAGTCATCTTGATTGGAATAAAGTGGTAACACTTAAAACATTTAATTTGCAAAGGAACACAATGAGGGGGTTCATTTTGCCATAGAAATTATGATTAGTGCTGAAGAAAGAAAAATTAGGGCACATTTTGACTTCTCAAATCCTCTTCTATTTCATTAAAGAAATTCTGACACGCAGACTGAAACATGCACTTTGAATACCAGCAGCAGACTTCCCTGGTGAGCAGTTGCTTTACTACAGTGATCTAATGAGCAAATAGAGTGCTAACATTCAGAATTTATGGAAAATGTGTGACACATCTGGATGCCTTTTTGATGGAACCAAAGTAAACAAGCATTGAAAATGCAATAGATCTCGCCCTTGTTTAAGTTAAAGCAATTCTGTTTGTAATGAGGTGGCTTTTTAGCTTTGCTTTTATTAGTGTTTTTCAAACTTTCATGTAAATAACATGCATATGTATGCATATATGCATATGTATGCATGCATTTATATTTGTATTTTTATTGATATGCAGATTATATATGTTTATATATGTATGTATATATATATATATATATATATACACCAACAAAGTTCCAAAATAGCAGCGCTCTCAGAAACCAATACGCCACGCCAGAATTCTAAGTCTATACAACGTTGTATAGACTTAGAATTCTGGCGTGGCGTGTTGGTTTCTGAGAGCGCTGCTATTTTGGAACTTTGTTGGAATTAATTCACCGGTGTGCTCGGTCGGAGTGCGCGCCACCTCCCACAGGGCCATTTGCAGTCAGACGGAGCAACTTTGGAAAGGAATATAAATATACACATACATATATATAAATGCATATGCATATATATATATGCATATATATATATGTGTATATGTGTGCGTGTAGAGAGATGCAGAGAGGTAGAGGTGTAGAGGTAGAGGTGTATAGGTAGAGAGGTAGAGGTAGAGGTAGAGAGGTAGAGACTAGTAGAGAGAGAAGTAGAGAGAGGTAGAGAGGTAGAGAGTAGAGAGTGAGTAATAGAGAGTAAAGAGTGAGTAGTAGAGAGTAGTAGAGAGCAGTAGAGAGAGTAGCAGAGAGTGAGTAGTAGAGAGTAGTAGAGTGAATAGTAGAGTAAGTAGTAGAGAGTAGTAGAGAGTGAGTAGTAGAGAGTGAGTAGTAGAGAGTAGTAGAGAGTAAGTAGTAGAGTGAGTAGTAGAGAGTGAGAAGTAGAGAGTAGTGAAGAGCGAGTAGTAGAGAGTAGTAGAGAGTGAGTAGTAGAGAGTGAGTAGTAGAGAGTAGTAGAGAGTGAGTAGCAGAGAGAGAATAGTAGAGTAGTAGAGAGTGAGTAGGAGAGAGAGAGTAGTGGAGAGTGAGTAGTAGAGAGTGAGTAGTAGAGAGTGAGTAGTAGAGCGAGTAGTAGAGTGAGTAGTAGAGAGTGAGTAGTAGAGAGTAGTAGAGAGAGAGTAGTAGAGAGTGAGTAGTAGAGAGTGAGTAGTAAAGAGTGAGTAGTAGAGAGAGTAGTAGAGAGTAAGTAGTAGAGTGAGTAGTAGAGAACAGTAGAGAGTTAGTAGTAGAGAGTAGTAAAGAGTGAATAGTAGAGAGTAGTAGAGAGTGAGTAGTGAGAGAGAGTAGTGGAGAGTGAGTAGTAGAGAGTAGGTAGTAGAGAGTGAGAAGTAGAGTGAGTATTAGAGTGAGTAGTAGAGAGTGAGTAGTAGAGAGTAGTGGAGAGAGAGTAGTAGAGAGAGAGTAGTAGAGAGTAGTAGAGAGTGAGAAGTAGAGAGTGAGTAGTAGAGAGTAGTAGAGAGTGAGTAGTAAAGAGTGAGTAGTAGAGAGAGAGTAGTAGAGAGTGAGTAGTAGAAAGTAGAGAGTAGTAGAGAGTGAGTAGTAGAGAGTAGTAGATAGTGAGTAGTAGGGAGTGAGTAGTGGAGAGAGAGTAGTAGAGTAGTAGAGAATGAGTAGTAGAGATTAGTGGAGAATAATCCAAAGTTTGGCACAACACCACTTGCACAACAAGTCCAATCAAATCATATCACTTAGAGTCCTTAATGAAGCGCTGAATCTTGGTGTATATTCAAATGCTTTTATTTTCCTTAAGTTTATGTACCACAGCCAGCCGACGCGTTTCGTTCTGTACAACAGAACTTCTTCAGGGCGTTCTTATTTCCTTCAAGTTATGTCGGTATCCTGTTGTCATATAACTAGATATTTCTTCCAAATGTTAGACGAGTCGTAAGTACATTCTTATTCAAAGTGACTAGGTATCAATTTTACCCACACAATTCGGGCCGACTTGAGTAATTTATAGCACCCTCAAAAGTCAGTCTTTCAAAAATTCCAAAGTATAGGACATGATAATCCAAATCCAAATGTTTCTCAAGAAAAGTCATTTTCAATCGGCGTTTGGGCAGATATGACCCACGGACACGGTTTATGACTTTTCTTGAGAAACATTTGGATTTGGATTATCATGTCCTATACTTTGGAATTTTTGAAAGACTGACTTTGAGGATGCTATAAATTACTCAAGTCCATGGATGCTGATGGGAATGCCCCCATTGCATGTCCCTTTAACGCAGGACACTGCGTTAAAGGGACTGATATTTATCAGGCAGGATTACGCCACAAAAAGTGGCTTAGTCCTGCCTGATAAATATCACCCCAGTCTTCTGCTCCACCGGAACATCACAAAAAGTGACGTTCCGGAGGCGCTAGGGGTCATTAAATAAGGCCACATAGGTTTCACACTCGTTATAGTTAGGAATTAACATTTAAAAAATCTTTGAAATTCACTGAAAAAAACATAGGTTTGACACCAGTTATAGTTAGCTGGACATTTTACTCATACAAAACCATTGAAATTCCCCCGTTATAGTTAGTTGTACTCACTATAACTTGCGCGCCCGCAATCCACTGCTGATGATGTCACATATTACATCATTCATGGCATGGTCAGTGACATCACTGATGACATCACTCATGACATCTCAAATGACATCACTGATGACATCACTGATGACATCATCCAGTGAATGTGGTTTGCTTTGATATTTAAATATGTATTATAAATACACTACTTTGCATTGAAGAATGAGTGGATATATAAATATAAATGTGTGGATGGTGGATTTAGTAACAGTGTCATTGATTGTTTCCTTGACTAATTTGTAGAGTCTCACTATATATAATGTGTAGTTACTAAACTGTGTGAAAGTCTTTATTGCTTTGTCTTAATTGCTATGCTAAAGACTATATTTGTTATTGGTTTCTTACCTGAGTATTTGTATGGGTAAATGAATGTCTATGTGGTTTGGTGGGGGGGAGTGTGATTGCCAAAAAATGTGTGAATAGTTCATTCAGTAGGTATATGAGATTAAGACTACATGTTATAACAGTTGTTTCAGTGAGTGTATATGTTTATGGATGTGGTGGTGATGAAACATTTCTCTCAATGGTACATCTCCATTAAACTTGAAAACAAAGGCAGTGTATGTGACAGTTATATCTAATTAAGTGTGCCTAAGACTTAGTGATTGTATGAGTCACTATATGGATAATTGTATACTTGTAATAGTGATTTTATTAACACACTAAGTGTGAGTTACTATCTATATAAATAAATGAAGTGGTGTTTGTATAAGTGTGTAGGTGAGTAAATGTAAGTATAATCAATTGTTTGCATAAGTCAGAAGGATGTCTTTATAAGTGAATACAATGTGTGCTGGTGTGTCATGTTGAAATGGGCGTATAAGTATATTTGATAGTGTTCTGTTGATTATTCACTGCATATAACACTGAAACTATAGGTAAGTGATTAGATGTGTGTATAGTTCTATGAATAACTGAGTGGGTGTTTAGAAATTTCTATTGGTGTGTCAATGGTTTAAAATATGGCACTTTCTATTTTACAGTGAGTGATGAAAGATTATACTAGTGTGTGATGAGGTGTATTTGATTTTCACATGGATGATGTAATCAGTGATGTCATTTGAGATGTCATCAGTGATGTCATCAGTGATGTCACTGACCATGTCATGAATGATGTAATATGTGACATCATCAGCAGTGGATTGCGGGCGCGCGAGTTATAGTGAGTACAACTAACTATAACGGGGGAATTTCAATGGTTTTGTATGGGTAAAATGTCCAGCTAACTATAACTGGTGTGAAACCTATGGTTTTTTTCAGTGAATATATATATATATATATATATATATATATATATATATATATATATATATATATATATATATATATATATATATATATATATATATATATATATATATATATATACATATATACATACATATATCAAAACACCAAGGTTGCCCAAAGGGGGAGCCACACACCTGTGAACACACAGCATTCTCGCAGGTGGTAGTGCAGTCAGCTTACAACTCGCACCCTGGATTGCCATACGCGTTTCGAGTACAAAGTCTTGATCACTGCCATCAGATGACAGAAAGACAGGTTTACGTAGAACGCCGATTTATTGAGATATTGAGTCCCACCCCAGTGGGCGTGTCACGGGGCATGCTGGTACAGGTAGTCCCGAAAATAATGCCCCGACTTGCACTGTGGTGTTGTCAGTGCGGCAACTCTTCAGTGTGCGATATCTCCCTTGGGGGTAACCTGTTCGTGTTTGATGTTATGTGGCCAGCCTGGCTGTGGAGATGTCCCGCCGCTAAACTTGAGCGGATGCGGGTGCTTGCTACTATGAGCACCGTTGGAATTGAAGAGGCCTCATCACTGGATGTGATTGGTGTCAAGGGGGCTGCATCGTGCTCACCTCCTTACTTTCAGTGAGGACAGTGACACCCATTGGGGTGTAAGCAGGAACTTCTGGGGTCCCTTTTCGCCCACGGACTACATCTACCATAATGCCGTGTAGGGCGAGGCTCACTAGGGCAGGACTTTTATTTCAATAAAAGAAACTCCCCCATACAGCTGCTGTTTTCGAGTTTCAATGTGATACCAGTGATCAAGGGCTCACCGCCCGAAACGTGTTTGGTATTCTGTGGGAAGTGATCTGAGCAGCCAAGTTGCCGCCGCCGGTGGTGTCAGTGCGGCAACTCTTCAGTGTGCGATATCTCCCTTGGGGGCAAACTGTTCGTGTTTGATACATACACACACATATATATATATATATATACATTTACGCTGAATGTTAAGCCGCAAATTGAATTAACATCTCGAGAAACTACGAGTCTGTTTTCCATAGCACTGTCAGTGTAGTTTCATTCACGTGACATGGCTTTGATGGGCTTTAAATATGTCAAAATTTATTTTCACTGTGGTGAACAAGCCTGGTGAACAGGCGAAACGCGTCCCAGCAGCCGACTTGTGTAAATACATCTCTTAAAAAGCAGAACATGGCGTCGTCTCCCTGTACTTTCAAGTAGAGGATTGTGGAATATATATATATATATATATATATATATATATATATATATATATATATATATATATATATATATATATATATATATATATATATATATATGAAGATATCTCTGAATCCCCTCTGCAGTGCCCAGCCGGAACACAGCCAAAGGAACGAAATACAGACTCCAATTTTCGTGGAAATGCAGGTCTTTTATTTTACAAGTGTTGTCAGACGCGTTTCGAATACCTCCGTATTCTTTCTCAATTGACAAACAGATGGTCCGCTTTTAGTTTTTATACATTTTTTGGTGTGATGCTTTCACCTCATCTAAGTGCTAAAAATAGAAGAAATACTATATACATGTGCCTGCTGGGTCTTGTAGTTTTAAGTCAAAACCTCAAGTCAATTTCATTGCATATTGAATTTGAAACAACATAACAGCATGAATGCCGGTTCATTGATAATAAATAAAACATAATGCACAGATGTGTTGGTGTATCAGCACAAAGCATATTATACTTTACAGTTTGGCCACTTTTTGTGTATAATTCAGTTGATTTGCATGAATGTACCCATAACATACAAAAATATATATCTCTCTTTTTAAAAAAAAAAAAATATATATACATAATAAATATGCATGTTATATACAATATAAAAATAGAAATATGCTATAAAGATATTGGTACTTCACAATTGACTACACATATATATCGGAATCAATTCCAAGATTTCATAGGGACCTAACCTCATTAATCTGAACTAGTCAAGATAAAAGTTGTGCAAAATAGAGCAATGTGCAAAGTACAGGGTAAGTGCAAACTATGTTATAATAGCAGCATAGGAGTATTTCTTTAAATAAAGTGCTAGCAATTACAGTGATATTTTCCCCAATCCGTAATTTCGGTGCTCTTATTTAAGGAAAAAATCTTGATATTGACAAGATTTGTGTTTTAAAAATTATAAGATAAAAATAATTTATACTTATAATGTGAAAGACTAAAACCAAAATTGAGATAAATGGAAAAGGCACTGGGGCCGCAGTGAGATTATTAGGCTTCATAACAAGAAACAAAAGTTTGAAAGTACCTTATCGGAGACATCTTAACCAATGGATAAGCCCTTAAAGGAAATGATGTAAGTCCTCCGTATTGTTTAAACCATTGGGCTGTCTACTGTCTAATTCTACAATGAATTTAGATTCCAGCTGCCTAAGGCACTTCTCTCTATTTCCACCACGCGGATTCTCATTTACTGCTCCGATGACAAAATATTTTAAGTCCGCTAGGTTGTTTTGGTGGACTGCCTTAAAGTGTCTTGCGAGAGGATACGTGCTATCGTTATTCACGATAGCACGCAAATGTTGCAGAATTGTGACGTGTACTTGCTGCTTGGTACTTCCCACATATCTGAGCCCGCAAGTACACGTCAGAATGTAGACTGCATATTCAGTCTTGCAGTCATAGCATCCCTGAATTTTAAATTCCTTCGGGCTGAAAGGTGTAGGGTATTTTTTGGTAGTTATACCAAATTTACAAGCCCGACAGGATGAACATTTGAAAAAACCCTGTTTATCCGGTAACCAAAGAGTGCTCTTCTTTTTGGTACCGAGGTCTGGAATGCTTTTGGCTATTTCACTTTTCATGGAAATGCCTCTCCGAAAAGTTATTGTGGGTTTTTGAGGCAATTCTGGTGTCATGACTGCATCTGTCTGCACTATCCCCCAATTTCGATTAATTATTGATCGAATTTGGCGATGCTGGTTGTTGTAGGTTAATATCAGCCTAGGTGTATTTGGAGTTTCCTCACTTTCCTGCAGAGTATTTTCTTCTGTGTTTGATAACAATGATTGCCTGGATCTACTGTTGGCTTTGTCCAAAGCCCTTTGTAGAATTTTTGCCGTGTAACCTCTCCTACGGAATCTTTCCACAGCTTCTCGCATGCACATATTCTGTTGTTTCTCATCACTACATATGTGTTTTATTCTGAGAAGCTCACCATAGGGAATGCTGTCAATTAAGTGTCTGGGGTGGGCACTAGAGGCATGTAACGTAGAATTACCGGCTGTTGGTTTTCTATGCAGCGTTGTTTTTAACTCACCATTTTCAACATAGACTTTTGTGTCCAAAAGATCAACCTCATTACAACTTATGTTTGAAGTGAAATTCAGATTCATTTGGTTCACATTAATGTCCTGTAAAAAAGCATTTGCACTTTCACTGTCCCCTTTCCACAACACAAAGACGTCGTCTATTAACCGTAACCAAATTATTATATTGTTACCATATTTTGACGACAGTTCTTGTCTGAGTGTCTGCTCCTCCCACCATATATATATATATATATATATATATATATATATATATATATATATATATATATATATATATATATATATATATATATATATATATATATATATATATATATATTACCTACTGGCTATCGCCAGTAGGTATATATAGTTAGGATTTTTTCCCTATGGGATTTTTGAAAATTCTATGTCTAATAACTTTGGCGTTTGTGGACGGAATCGGCTGAAATTTTCAGGAAAATGGCACATTTTGTTTCTGAGCAGACCTTGAAAATTTGGGGGGGTTTCATCAAGGGGGGGCCGAGAAAAAAGGGGGGTCCCAAAACACGTTTTCCCCATGTTAATTTCCATAGGGCGGTTGGACTCACTTTTAGCTCGAACGGCTGACTGGATTTGCACGAAACTTGGCAAAATTGTAGGGACTGTTAGCCCGATGTGCCTTTGCTAGGTCTCAATATATGTGCTCCAGTAGTTTTTGAGAAATTAACGTTTAAAACAAGATATATCTGTAACAGCGCTCCGGGCAGCGATCCGGTCCGCTTACTTTTCGCGAAACGGAACTTTGCGCGCAGAAAGCTGATTGGCTCTCCGGTGTCTGTCAACATTCTAAACAGTCCGGAGCGGCCGCCATCTTATCTCTCGGTAGGATCGAGAGAGAAGAAGAGGTGAAAAACGAAGGGGGAATTTATTGAAAGGGGGCAAGGTATACCCCTCTTGACCCCCTAGGAATGTTGTTGGGGTTATTAAAGGGTCCCGTGGGGAAAATAAAAAAAAAATGATTTTTCACGGTAGAAGCGCTTCACGGGCCGCGAACTGGGCCGCAAACTGGTAGCGAAACGGGAATTCGCCATTTTGTGCTTCGTTTTAATTGTTTAGAGACAAAAATTATCACCGCACATCGGCCACAATGCATGAATATCGCTGAAAAGTCAGCGATATTCATGCATTATCCAGCAAATGCTCTTAGCCATGTTATCCACCTTCCATTGGATAACATGGCTAAAAACTGTTCTGTGCGTGAGCTTTTTTTTTTTTTTTTGCTGCGTGACGTTTGTTAACGTTCGATTCGATGGAAATCAGGAAGTGTTGACCACCATTTTGTCACTGCGAGTAAATATTTTGTTATAAATGAATCCTTATTGATAAACATTGTCTGCGCCATCTTGCGTTTTTGTCCAATGCCACAATTTTGTCGTGCACGACAGCCATTTTAGATGCCTTGACCAGGGCCACTCTCTGCACGCCGCCGATCCTCAGCATGGCTCCCCACCCTCGCAAGCATCTCCCCCACGCACTGGTCACCCCCGCTCTTTCTCTCATGCATGGGCCATATACTTCCCCCCATCTGCGCTGCTCTTCTCTGAGAATCACACCCTGTGCCCGCCCGACACCTCCCTTTCACCCTATTCACTACCGCACCCTCTGACACTCCTCTTCCTCTGTGTCCGATTGTCCAGGCCGGACCTAGGCTATCACCTAGCCCTGCGGATGTAGTTTATGGCCCCAGCTGTAGAGTATCCAGACATGCCAACCCTCCCGATTCAGGCGTGAGACTACTGATTTCAGTGCTAGTCTCCCGCCTCCCGATTCCTGCAAGCAAAAACCCGGGGGCATATTACCAACAACTAGCGATAATTTTTGTCTCTAACTTGTTTAGAGACAAAAATTATCGCCGCACATCGGCGAATTTTATCGCACATAAACCTTGCTATTAGCAAGGTTTATCGCAAATGCGATAAAAAACGGCCGCAATGCATGAATATCGTTGAAAAGTCAGCGATATTCATGCATTATCCAGCAAATGCTCTTAGCCATGTTATCCACTTCCCATTGGATAACATGGCTAAAACTGCTCAGGGCAGGTGTTAGGTTTTGGAGATATTCGCGCTTAGCGCGAATATCTCCAAAAGTTGGTAATAGGAGATAGCGATGGTTAGGGACTGTTTCCAGTCGCTAAAATCTTGGCACGCCCACTTTGCATGTCATTAGTGATAAATATCACTGATATGCAAAGCGGGGCCCAAGATGGTCGCTATCTCCTTTTAGCTGTCACTAACTGGTGTTAGCGACAGCTTGGTAATAGGGAGATAATTTTATCTTTTTTTTTTTTTGGCTTTTAAAGCCAAAAAAGCGGAAATAAACCCCCTTGATAATATGCCCCATGATTTCTCGGGGGTTTCAGCTGACAGGGCTTGGTATTGTGTTACGTGCTAATTCTTCCAGGAAACGTCAGAGGGTCGATGCAGGGGTTCTAGAAGGGGTGATAAACCATTTAAGCCTCATGAACAAGCGCATGGTCTTTTAAAGATTTGTGAAGTACTCGGGGCGGCGGTGTGTGTGTGCCCTCTTTCAGGAGCGGGCGGGGGGGGCACTGCCAGCAACTTGCCAGGCCAGGCAGTGTTCAACACGTGCATCACCCTTTCTCTGCCTGCTATTGCGCTCCATGCTTCGGAAAGGTAAGAAAAAGAACGTGCATTTGAGTTTGAAATGTCCGATCTTGTAGCAGTACACTTGCAAAGCCCACACATGACAATAACCCGATTCAAGGCCCCATTCACCCGATTTTTTAAACATATATAGCACTCCAACAAAGTTAGATTTTAAAACTTTATTAACTTTTAACTATAATGAACGGAACAAAAACTGTAAAAACATTTAAACATTTTTCACCCAAAAAAGCAACAATGGTCAGAAGCTGTTTTTTGTGCGAATAGTCCCAAGGCAGCACAACGTGCAGAGTTCTGGACGGCACCCAGGTGATGTCGCCTGGGTGCCGCACTGGTTTTGGGATCCTACAATGCTGCTCCGAAAATTGGCGTGGGGCGTCCCGGGTGGGGCGGGGGGAGGCCTCGTCAGTAGCGGTCTGTTGTGCGAATAGTCCCAAGGCAGCAGAACGCGCTGAGATGTTGATGGCACCCAGGTGATGTCCAGTAAACTGCTGCACTGGTTTTGGTATCCTACAATGCTGCTCCGAAAATTTGCGTGCGGCGGCCCGGGGAGGGGGGGGCGTGGGGGAGGCGGCGTGAACGGGCCTCCCCAGGTGGCGGCCATCCAGCTGAGTTGCGCCCGCTCTTGCGGCTACAGCGTCTCGCTCACCATGTTGTTGAGTTGCTCCCACTCTTGCAGTGCAGCGATAGGCGCCTGCCACATGACTCTTAAAATGGCGGACGGCTCTTCGGTTTTGGGCCTGGTCCACTGAAATGGCCCTGGGACACCTTGGAACTCGGACGCTTGCCTGCTAGGGCTTGGGCTCCATTCTCGAAAAGCGTCCCCTCAGCCGTGAAGATTCTACAAAAGTCTTGGGGGCCCCCGACTCCCGCAGGCTTCCGGTGGGGAGCGGCTGCCATGATTGCTCGCGGAATGACGAGATGGTGGTGCTCTCATGCTGACGCCAGCTTCAGTCTGAATGATCCAGAAACAAGGTGGGGCTTTCATCGTTTGGAAAAAAAAAATGTTCTAAACCAATGAAAAGTGTTATTTTTAGGTCATATGACCAAGCCTTCCATCTTTAGGAAACCAAAAGTAAAATGATCCAATGAAAAGTTTTATAAACAAGTCACATGACCTGTTATGCGGCATAGGGCTACAAAAAGCCTAGAAAATCCGTTGGCACGTGAGGCGGCGTCAGTAGCGGACCGATGTGCGAATAGGCCGAAGGCAGCACAACGCGTCGAGATCCGGATGGCACCGAGGTGGTGTCCAGCAAATTGCCGCACTGGTGTGGCCATCCTACAATGCTGCGCCGAAAGACGGCGTGTCCAGCTGAGTTGCGGTCACTCTTGCGGTACAGTGACTCGAACGCGCCGAGATCCGGATGGCACCGAGGTGGTGTCCAGCAAATTGCCGCACTGGTGTGGCCATCCTACAATGCTGCGCCGAAAGACGGCGTGTCCAGCTGAGTTGCGGTCACTCTTGCGGTACAGTGACTCGAACGCGCCGAGATCCGGATGGCATCGAGGTGGTGTCCAGCAAATTGCCGCACTGGTGTGGCCATCCTACAATGCTGCGCCGAAAGACGGCGTGTCCAGCTGAGTTTCTCCCGCTTTTGCGGTAAAGTGACTCGAACGCGCCGAGATCCGGATGGCACCGAGGTTGTGTCCAGCAAGTTGCCGCACTGGTATGGCCATCCTACAACGCTGCGCCGAAAGTCGGCGTGGGGTGCCCCGTTGGCTTATGAGGTGATGTCAGTAGTGGACCGATGTGTGAATAGGTCGGAACCAGCACAAGGCGCCAAGATCCGAATGGCAAGTCCTGGATGTTGAGTGCCTCAGTTGAGAGTTCTGAGCAGTGCTTGTAAGACTGTCTGAAGCTTATTTGCACCTGCTGCAGCTTCACTATTGCCCTGGTGTGGCCAAAGGTCGCACATGACATAGGCGGCCGGCTCCCGAGGTCCGGCGGAACTTTTTTCCTTTTCCTTTCTGCTTCTTTTCCTACAATCCGTTTCATCTGAAGACACGACCAGGTCCCTGAATGTGTGCAGGGGGACGCTATTGATTGAATGAAAATGGCGGCTTGACACAAAGCTGACTCAAGCGTTGCTGTTGATGCTATACAGACAAAAATTGGTTTTCAGTTTGTACATTCTTCAGGATTTTTTTTTCCATCCAAGTCTGATTGAGAGTTTGTAGAAAAATGGCTTCAGATTTTCCACATACTACTCTTTAACATTCTTCCTAAATGTAACAATGTGAAACTCACTAGGAGAACGGCTGTTTCTGTTTCCTTTCAAAATGCTGCCAACAATATTTTCTGAATGGAAGACACCATCTTGTAGCATAAAGGGCCGAAAGGGGTTCTGGTCTGGCCGATGGTTGGTGGAGACATTTTGACTATATCTTGGACCTGCCCGGCCTCGCCCAAAATGGCGCCGGTATAAATGGGACTCGTAACTCTTTGCCCGCAAATGTATATCTAGAAAATGTTATTGTAAGTGGCCCTGTCGTATTTTAATTACAAAATGTACGTTCACCGATTCCGCAACTGTTAGACACCTTTGTTCTTGCAACCTAATGGCCCGCTCGTTACGTTCCTCTACAGTGTAAATGTCTCCTCATCATATACGATTTCAGTTTGCTCCGTGGCCAGCCCACGTGGTTATAGGCCCGTATTTGTATACTGACATTTTCACAATAAAGGTTTTTAAAACAAAACACGGTAGTAGTATTTACATTGGTAAAGTTTTTACTTTAAGTCACTGTTTTCGAATCAGTAAAAGGCAAGTGAAATAAAGCAGTCCAATTACATGACGGATAAAAGGTATAATATGTAGGAACGCAGTAAAGATAAATGGTCAAGGGCAGTTGTGTTTTTCATTCCTGCAACATAAAGTGATCGATAAGAATCTGATAATCAGGCGTATCGGCGACTAAGACAGCAGGCCGAATCTCTTTTACTCAACGGCTCCGTCATGGAAGGAAGAAACGCCCTTTTTCTCGAAAAAGGAATATATTTTACTTGCAGGACAGTTGTAAATTTTCCGGGAAAGTACATTAGCCTGGAATATTATAACATATGTTTAAAAAAAAATAATGTTCGAAAACAAGAAAAAGCGTAATTTTTAGGTCATATGACCAAGCTTTTCATCATTAAAATAACAAAAGTAAAATGAACCAATGAAAAGTTTTATTAACAAGTCACATGACCTGTTATGCTTACGTTACGCGCTGCGCGCCGCGCCTCGGATCACTTCCGGGTGCGCTAACGCGGCGTGTCATATAACGCATTACGCGACAACGTAGGTCAAGAATATAGTCAAAATGTCTCCACCAACCAGCGTTCGGAACACAACCCCTTTCAGCAGTCCAAAAAGTTCTGTTAAATGACAACAGAGGGGACAGGCAACAAGAACCATCAGTCAAAGAGGGGAGGGCAAGTTCTTCTCTTCCGGGTCATGTTGGGGCGCTACCGGAACTGATCGAATTGGTAGTCTACAGTGTTTCTGGATGTTTCAGACTAAAGCTGGCGTCAGCATGAGAGCACTACCATCTCGTAGCTCCGTCGTGGCAATTCCACGAGCAATCATGGCAGCCGCTCCCCACCAGAAGCCTGCGGGAGTCGGGGGCCCCCAAGACTTTTGTAGAATCTTCACGGCTGAGGGGACGCTTTCGAGAATGGGACCCAAGCCCTATCAGGGAAGCGTCCGAGTTCAAAGGTGTCCCAGGGCCATTTTAGTGGACCAGGCCCAAAACCGAAGAGCCGGCCGCCATTTTGAGAGTCCTGTGGCAGCCGCCTATCGCTGCACCGCAAGAGCGGGAGCAACTCAACTACATGATGAGCGAGACGCTGTAGTCGCAAGAGCGGGCGGTAAACAGCTGAATGGCGGAAGAGGCACAGTGTAGCAAAAGCGGGCGGAATGGCAACTGAAACGGTAAAGGGGCGCCCCACTACAGCGTGTCTTCAGGTCAAACGGATTGTGGGACAAGGTCCAGAATTGAAGAGTCATCAAAAGGCAAAAAGTTCCGCCGGACCCCGGGAGCCGGCCGCCTATGTCGGGGGCGATCTCAGGCTACACCAGTGCTATAAGACTTGGGGAGGGTGTCGGAGCCAAGCGTCTTCTCCGAGTCCATGACCATCACACCGCCCCTCAGGGGCCTCCGTCAAGCTGTTTAGGAAGGTAACATATCACATTGTTTTCTAATGCAGTCAGGTCCACAAACAACACTCACTTACTTTGAGAATAGTGAAGCTGCAGTAGGTGGAAATAAGCTTCAGACAGTGTTACAAGCACTGCTCAGAACTCTTAACTATGGCACCCAACATCCAGAACTTATGCCATTTGAGAATGGCAGTGACATTGAAGCAACTCAGGGACCAAAACCATTAACGTACTTTCACGTATGAAAATCTTACTTGGGGAGGGGGCAGGAGCGAAGCGCCCCCTCCCAGTCCGCGCCACCACACCGTATGTTGAAAATCTGAAGCCATCGTTCTACAAAGTCAACCAACCTTGGATTGAAAAATCTAGAAAAATGTACAAACTGAAAACCAGTTTTGGTCTGCATAGCATCAGTAGCAACGCTTGCTATCAGAGTGCATGAGTTTCATGCTCGATCGATTGAGCTAGCCGGATCGGGCAATAAAAAGTATAAAATAGTTATGTAAATAGTTATTTAATAAAATGTTTTACCCTGTTTCTTTGCTGGTGTGTTGTCTATATTTTTAATATTTGCATAGGGTTTGTCGTTATTTTGGGCGGGGTGGGTGACGGAGTCGAGCTGTCTTGCAGCCCTCATGGTGTGGAGCTCAGTTCATCTCACTATTTTCGTATTTCTCATGAAGGGTTGTTCCTAATATTTCTATTTTAGCGAGGTCAAAAAGAGATCCAATTAGTGGCCTACTGATTTTGCTCGATTACTTTTATTTTTTTACACGATTTTTCACTATCTGCAAAGACTAAACAGAGTATTGCGACTTTGTGCTTGTTTGTAAATAGAGAATGATCCAAAGAGAACCAATTCTAAAACAGTAAATGCTTGGATAACAATCAATCAAATGGAGAGACAAGCAGGCACGACGGATTACAACGGGGGCAAAGGCCTGCGTTAACTACCGTTCACTATCTGCAAAGAGAGAGTACTACTAAGAGAAAAGAGGGGAGGGGGGGGTGCAGCGTTCAAAGCACATCAGCGTGCATAAATACGAAAATGTTTTTATCTATCACGTACTTGACATTTTAAAGCTTTTAATATTTGCTATTAAAAAACCAATGAAATTCACAGAAAAAACCATAGGTTATAGTGGATATATAGTTAGGAATTTGCATTTACAAAACCTTGAAAATTCAATGAAAAAACCATTGGTTTTAGGCCATATATAGTTAGGGATTTGCATTTACAAAACCTTATTTTACTCGCATAAAACCATTGAAATTCCATATATAGTTATAAGCGCTAACTATATATCGCGCACCCGCAATCCACTGCTGATGATGTCACATATTACATCATTCATGACATGGTTAGTGACATCACTGATGACATCACTGATGACATCTCAAATGACATCACTGATGACATCACTGAAAACATCTTATTTGACATGACTGATAACATCACTGATGATATCATTCATGTGATAATACCATGAACCTCTTCAGACTCTAATATAACCTTAGATACAATCAGTGTAAACAGACAGTCACAGACTGTCACTCATCCATGGAGTTACTCACACACCTAGTCAGTTATGCCAAAAATCTATCACACCTCCATTTTCTCAACTATACAGTTATACACACCTTACTTATTCAAACATATACTAACACATATTTACTTTACTCTCTTATACAATCTCTGATACATGTTCACAATGATCCATACAGCCACTCACGCATTCACTGGCTCTTATGCACAGTTATTTATAGATGTCAACTCTCACATGTACTGTGTTTTACATATGTACTTAATTTGACATGTAGCACTGAGATATCCATTCACTCACTAATACACTCATGCACAGTCAACCGCCCATACAGCTGTTTGCACATGCACTTTTGAATCTATACATATAGTGAATCAACTACTCACACATCTATGTACAGAGTCACACACCTCCCAGCCACCCATACACACACACTCAGTTTCCCATACAAATACTTGGACAACCAATCAATAACCCATACAGTTACTCATATAGCTACTGATCAACATATGCAGCAGTTTGTAGAACAACAGATATAATGATGCACAAATTAAAACAGTTTACTCACTAACCCATGCACTCAGTGAGACACATTTAATCACTCACTCAATCAGTCAGTCATGCACCTAGTAAATCCTTCATCCAGACACTTATATATCCACTCATTCTTCAATATGTAAAACATATTTTAACTTTACAGAAACATACAGTCACTGGATGTTGTAATCAGTGATGTCATCAGTGATGTCATTTGAGATGTCATCAGTGATGTCATCAGTGATGTCACTAACCATGTCATGAATGATGGAATATGTGACATCATCAGCAGTGGATTGCGGGTGCGCGATATATAGTTAGCGCTTATAACTATATATGGAATTTCAATGGTTTTATGCGAGTAAAATAAGGTTTTGTAAATGCAAATCCCTA
The DNA here is from genome assembly GCF_964263255.1 of Lissotriton vulgaris. NCBI lineage: Eukaryota > Metazoa > Chordata > Amphibia > Caudata > Salamandridae > Lissotriton > Lissotriton vulgaris. The sequence goes on from NW_028254584.1 coordinate 348,478, forward strand.
ACTATATATGGCCTAAAACCAATGGTTTTTTCATTGAATTTTCAAGGTTTTGTAAATGCAAATTCCTAACTATATATCCACTATAACCTATGGTTTTTTCTGTGAATATATATATATATATATATATGTATATATATATATATATATATTCAGATATCTCCGAACCTCTCTGCAGTGCCCAGCCGGAACACAACCAAAGGACGAAATACAGACTCCAAGTAATGTGGAAAATTCAGGTCTTTAATTCACCAGTATATATATATATATATTCCAACAAGTGCGCTCCTGCCAGAAACCCCTCGCCTTCTCCTGGGGTGGCTCGTTGCCGGCGGAGCAAGCCGGTAGCAATATCAACAAAAACGGCGTTCCAAAACGAGCACTCGGGTGGAAATACCGACAGGTTGCTGTAACGTTTGCCAAGTAACAAGGTTTATTCACACCATAAACCTGACGTGACGGATTTCGCGCTCCACAGAGCGCTTGATCACACAAAATTATACATAAGATTTGCCGTATTTTAAGTCGCATCATTGCTTAGTTCATGGTAATAAAAAGAGGACTTTGTTCGTGAAAAGGTATAGGCCATATTGTCGTGGTATTCACATCAAAATTAACCGCATCGCTGCTGCGGTTATTTTTGCGCTGTGCGGCTGTTTTCGAATAACCGCGTTACATGACAAACTCAGCTCGTCATCCGCACACGTCACCCGTGGCTGATGACGAGCTGAGCTCGTCATCAGCATCGAAGGGGTTAAAGAGCAATCACAGTAATTGAACATAATGTCTGCTATGCATAGTGTTAATAAATTCCATATTATCTGTTACCTGCATCGTAAGCAAAGTATCAGCGTAAGCAATGTTTCTGCGAATGCAATGTATTCTGGGTAATGTGGTCCTGCTGCGTGTTCCCTATGCATTTAATGTAATTTCAGTTGGGGATAATTGCATCTGAGTGCAAAATTATGGGTACCTTGTAAGTAACCTGTACCCGATCTGCAATTTGTACGCCTAAAAGGTGTAATATAGTGTGGCCCGTCAGTTTCTATGTGCCAGCGCAATCGCTATCATACACTTCGAAAAGGAGCCATATTGTTACCGGTCACTGTAGCAACTGGTCCAACTGGTAAATGTCCCCTGGTTAGTAGGATAATGAAAAATCGTGACATCAGCATGACAATCGTCTCAAATAGGTGTATGCCCTGGTTAGTGTATATATATATATATATATACTAGAAGCCCGCCCCAGCGTTGCCTGGGGCATAAAGGGGCTGGGGGCAGCATTTGAGGCTTGCGTGCACTTCTGCCCCCGGCCCCCTCCCGCCCCGTCCAAGCCCCCTCCCGTCCCAGCCCCCCCTCCCGCCTGATCCTTACCTCAGCCGCCGGTCCCGCTCCAGGCGCCCCGCCCGCACAGGCCGCCACTCTCCAGGCACCCCGCCCGCACAGGCCGCCACTCTCGAGGCGCCCCGCCCGCACAGGCCGTCACTCTCCATGCGCCCTGCCCGCACAGGCCGCCACTTCGCCCAGCAGCAAGCAGGGCCGCGGCAGTCCTCCCAGCAGGTCGCGATCTTCGGCGCCATTTCCGGAAGTGTTGCCAGGGAGCGCAAACGCAATGATGTCATCACGCTGACGTCGCGGCCGGCGCTACTTGCAAGGGACTACTTTATTTTTATTTTGAAATTTTTTAAACAACGTATATTTTTAATAGCCTATGTCCTTCCGCTTGCCCTGAGGTTTTCAAAGATGTCTTGGGTGTTTTGATTAGTGGTGTAGTTTTCGAGTTTACCTGGCTCAAAGGTTTGTGTTCTCTCTTTATAATAGTAGTATAGATATATATATCTATCTATCTCTATCTCTATATATATATATATATATATATATATATATCAACAAACCCCTCCTTCACCGAGGAGAGAAGCAACACTCCAGCAACTTCAGTCCTTGTGTATTATTTTAATCCAATGCGGCAGTCCTAATATATTTCGGTCACCATTGACCTTCTTCAGAGGTGCGCCGATGGGGACATCCGTGCCGGGTAAGAGAACCAATCAAGTGAGTTATGACAAACATTGTCTTTTATTCGCCCCCTAATGGGCGTCCGCTTAATTTCGGAATGCATTCTGGTGCTTGTGGTTCTCTGACCGACATCCTTTTCTAGCTTCCAATAGCTTTTCAAGCCTCCAATGGCTGTTGTCCCCATTTGATTAATTTGCATTGTTTTTATCAAAAGGTCCGTTGCGTCTCATAGTCAGCCCGCTTTTGAAGCTGACAAAGAACCATGCCGAGGTTAGTCTTCGGCAGTGCCGCCGCCCTTCGTTTCCACGTTCATCACACAGGTTCGCTTTCGGGCGGGGACCGGCACACTCACTGGCGGTGCATGCTTTCGGCAGAACCACGCCGTAATTATATCAACAAACCCCTCCTTCACCGAGGAGAGAAGCAACACTCCAGCAACTTCAGTCCTTGTGTATTATTTTAATCCAATGCGGCAGTCCTAATATATTTCGGTCACCATTGACCTTCTTCAGAGGTGCGCCGATGGGGACATCCGTGCCGGGTAAGAGAACCAATCAAGTGAGTTATGACAAACATTGTCTTTTATTCGCCCCCTAATGGGCGTCCGCTTAATTTCGGAATGCATTCTGGTGCTTGTGGTTCTCTGACCGACATCCTTTTCTAGCTTCCAATAGCTTTTCAAGCCTCCAATGGCTGTTGTCCCCATTTGATTAATTTGCATTGTTTTTATCAAAAGGTCCGTTGCGTCTCATAGTCAGCCCGCTTTTGAAGCTGACAAAGAACCATGCCGAGGTTAGTCTTCGGCAGTGCCGCCGCCCTTCGTTTCCACGTTCATCACACAGGTTCGCTTTCGGGCGGGGACCGGCACACTCACTGGCGGTGCATGCTTTCGGCAGAACCACGCCGTAATTATATCAACAAACCCCTCCTTCACCGAGGAGAGAAGCAACACTCCAGCAACTTCAGTCCTTGTGTATTATTTTAATCCAATGCGGCAGTCCTAATATATTTCGGTCACCATTGACCTTCTTCAGAGGTGCGCCGATGGGGACATCCGTGCCGGGTAAGAGAACCAATCAAGTGAGTTATGACAAACATTGTCTTTTATTCGCCCCCTAATGGGCGTCCGCTTAATTTCGGAATGCATTCTGGTGCTTGTGGTTCTCTGACCGACATCCTTTTCTAGCTTCCAATAGCTTTTCAAGCCTCCAATGGCTGTTGTCCCCATTTGATTAATTTGCATTGTTTTTATCAAAAGGTCCGTTGCGTCTCATAGTCAGCCCGCTTTTGAAGCTGACAAAGAACCATGCCGAGGTTAGTCTTCGGCAGTGCCGCCGCCCTTCGTTTCCACGTTCATCACACAGGTTCGCTTTCGGGCGGGGACCGGCACACTCACTGGCGGTGCATGCTTTCGGCAGAACCACGCCGTAATTATATCAACAAACCCCTCCTTCACCGAGGAGAGAAGCAACACTCCAGCAACTTCAGTCCTTGTGTATTATTTTAATCCAATGCGGCAGTCCTAATATATTTCGGTCACCATTGACCTTCTTCAGAGGTGCGCCGATGGGGACATCCGTGCCGGGTAAGAGAACCAATCAAGTGAGTTATGACAAACATTGTCTTTTATTCGCCCCCTAATGGGCGTCCGCTTAATTTCGGAATGCATTCTGGTGCTTGTGGTTCTCTGACCGACATCCTTTTCTAGCTTCCAATAGCTTTTCAAGCCTCCAATGGCTGTTGTCCCCATTTGATTAATTTGCATTGTTTTTATCAAAAGGTCCGTTGCGTCTCATAGTCAGCCCGCTTTTGAAGCTGACAAAGAACCATGCCGAGGTTAGTCTTCGGCAGTGCCGCCGCCCTTCGTTTCCACGTTCATCACACAGGTTCGCTTTCGGGCGGGGACCGGCACACTCACTGGCGGTGCATGCTTTCGGCAGAACCACGCCGTAATTATATCAACAAACCCCTCCTTCACCGAGGAGAGAAGCAACACTCCAGCAACTTCAGTCCTTGTGTATTATTTTAATCCAATGCGGCAGTCCTAATATATTTCGGTCACCATTGACCTTCTTCAGAGGTGCGCCGATGGGGACATCCGTGCCGGGTAAGAGAACCAATCAAGTGAGTTATGACAAACATTGTCTTTTATTCGCCCCCTAATGGGCGTCCGCTTAATTTCGGAATGCATTCTGGTGCTTGTGGTTCTCTGACCGACATCCTTTTCTAGCTTCCAATAGCTTTTCAAGCCTCCAATGGCTGTTGTCCCCATTTGATTAATTTGCATTGTTTTTATCAAAAGGTCCGTTGCGTCTCATAGTCAGCCCGCTTTTGAAGCTGACAAAGAACCATGCCGAGGTTAGTCTTCGGCAGTGCCGCCGCCCTTCGTTTCCACGTTCATCACACAGGTTCGCTTTCGGGCGGGGACCGGCACACTCACTGGCGGTGCATGCTTTCGGCAGAACCACGCCGTAATTATATCAACAAACCCCTCCTTCACCGAGGAGAGAAGCAACACTCCAGCAACTTCAGTCCTTGTGTATTATTTTAATCCAATGCGGCAGTCCTAATATATTTCGGTCACCATTGACCTTCTTCAGAGGTGCGCCGATGGGGACATCCGTGCCGGGTAAGAGAACCAATCAAGTGAGTTATGACAAACATTGTCTTTTATTCGCCCCCTAATGGGCGTCCGCTTAATTTCGGAATGCATTCTGGTGCTTGTGGTTCTCTGACCGACATCCTTTTCTAGCTTCCAATAGCTTTTCAAGCCTCCAATGGCTGTTGTCCCCATTTGATTAATTTGCATTGTTTTTATCAAAAGGTCCGTTGCGTCTCATAGTCAGCCCGCTTTTGAATATATATATATATATATATATATATATATATATATATATATATATATATATATATATATATATATATTGCCACCTCTTCCCCCCAGCATGCAGAGGGATTGAACACACTCGAGACTCCAGGTGAGTGTACAGTTCCTTTTATTCAGGCGTTTTGCATGACGCGTTTCGTTTTGTAAAAAAAAAACTTCCTCAGATGCCGCCCAGGAAAATTGCAAGTGCTTGTGCCGCCCTCTTAACAACAGGATGTCCTGCTCCGATTGGTTAGGCATCCCAGGTGTGTGAGTATGCGGAGAAGCACAAACCCAGGACTGGATTCACGCAGAGCAGACACCCAGCGTCAGTACTAGCCCCAGTGGGCGGTGTCTGCTCCTTTCTCCCAAATACACACCAAGTTTTCACACAGTGGCGGTGTTACACTTCTCCTCAGTCTCTCACCCCGCCGCTTTTCTTCCTGATCGGAGTTCGCGCTAGGCGCCTTAGTAGGCAGCGTAGTCCCTCACGAGTTCGTGGTCCACCAATGGTGGCGAGCTGGTCCCAGGGTGCGGCGTGTCCAGGCGCTACCACAGAACATGTAGTTTCACTCAAAGTTGCCACCAAATGCGCCGGACTCTTAAGGGGTTGGTGTTCTTTGGGACGCTCGTGGCTGCATCCCTAAACATTGCCACCTCTTCCCCCCAGCATGCAGAGGGATTGAACACACTCGAGACTCCAGGTGAATGTACAGTTCCTTTTATTCAGGCGTTTTGCATGTCGCGTTTCGTTTTGTAAAAAACTTCCTCAGATGCCGCCCAGGAAAATTGCAAGTGCTTGTGCCGCCCTCTTAACAACAGGATGTCCTGCTCCGATTGGTTAGGCATCCCAGGTGTGTGAGTATGCGGAGAAGCACAAACCCAGGACTGGATTCACACAGAGCAGACACCCAGCGTCAGTACTAGCCCCAGTGAGCGGTGTCTGCTCCTTTCTCCCAAATACACACCAAGTTTTCACACAGTGGCGGTGTTACACTTCTCCTCAGTCTCTCACCCCGCCGCTTTTCTTCTTGATCGGAGCTCGCGCTAGGCGCCTTAGTAGGCAGCATAGTCCCTCACGAGTTCGTGGTCCACCAATGGTGGCGAGCTGGTCCCAGGGTGCGGCGTGTCCAGGCGCTACCACAGAACATGTAGTTTCACTCAAAGTTGCCACCAAATGCGCCGGACTCTAAAGGGGTTGGTGTTCTTTGGGACGCTCGTGGCTGCATCCCTAAACATTGCCACCTCTTCCCCCCAGCATGCAGAGGGATTGAACACACTCGAGACTCCAGGTGAGTGTACAGTTCCTTTTATTCAGGCGTTTTGCATGACGCGTTTCGTTTTGTAAAAAACTTCCTCAGATGCCGCCCAGGAAAATTGCAAGTGCTTGTGCCGCCCTCTTAACAACAGGATGTCTTGCTCCGATTGGTTAGGCATCCCAGGTGTGTGAGTATGCGGAGAAGCACAAACCCAGGACTGGATTCACGCAGAGCAGACACCCAGTGTCAGTACTAGCCCCAGTGGGCGGTGTCTGCTCCTTTCTCCCAAATACACACCAAGTTTTCACACAGTGGCGGTGTTACACTTCTCCTCAGTCTCTCACCCCGCCGCTTTTCTTCCTGATCGGAGCTCGCGCTAGGCGCCTTAGTAGGCAGCGTAGTCCCTCACGAGTTCGTGGTCCACCAATGGTGGCGAGCTGGTCCCAGGGTGCGGCGTGTCCAGGCGCTACCACAGAACATGTAGTTTCACTCAAAGTTGCCACTAAATGCGCCGGACTCTAAAGGGGTTGGTGTTCTTTGGGACACTCGTGGCTGCATCCCTAAACATTGCCACCTCTTCCCCCCAGCATGCAGAGGGATTGAACACACTCGAGACTCCAGGTGAGTGTACAGTTACTTTTATTCAGGCCTTTTGCATGACGCGTTTCATTTTGTAAAAAACTTCCTCAGATGCCGCCCAGGAAATTTGCAAGTGCTTGTGCCGCCCTCTTAACAACAGGATGTCTTGCTCCGATTGGTTAGGCATCCCAGGTGTGTGAGTATGCGGAGAAGCACAAACCCAGGACTGGATTCACGCAGAGCAGACACCCAGCGTCAGTACTAGCCCCAGTGGGCGGTGTCTGCTCCTTTCTCCCAAATACACACCAAGTTTTCACACAGTGGCGGTGTTACACTTCTCCTCAGTCTCTCACCCCGCCGCTTTTCTTCCTGATCGGAGCTCTATATATCGGAGCTATATATATAGATGTCTGTTCAAAGAAAGGGTTGCCCCTCAAATGGAACAGCACTCGCAGGTAGGTAATGCACAAGAACTGGAGCAACTGCCACGGACATGCTCCTCACACAGTCTTCAAAGTCCGACACGTTTTGAGCTGACACCCTTCCTCATGGACAATCCCTCTGTGCCTAACAGCAGACTAGGAAGCACCAGTGAATTCCCTCCCTTTATTTAAATTTCACAAATATGCTCAGGTGAGTGAAAATTTCACAAATACGCCCCGATAAGCCATGGCGGATCTTCTCGGGTCTCGCAGTGGTCCTGTCCCGTGACCGGGCCGGCCACCATACATGCGAGGAGCGTGTCTGTGGCAGTTGCACCTGTCCTTATGCATTACCGACCTGCGATCGCTGTTCCATTTGAGAGGCAACTCTTTCCTTTGATTGTATGGTGGTCGGCCCGGCCGACCACCATACATTTGCCATTATTGATCTCTGCTACAAAGGGTCCCCTCCAGTGGTGTAACGAAACTTGCGGGGACCCGCCTGAAAAGTACATGGTGGGGGGCCCACCACACTCCAGACCCAGTAAGGAGGTTTCAGGCCAGGGGCCCATCACCTGTGCACTGTGCCGGAGGGTGCCCCCTGGAGCTCCCCCCCACCCTCCAGCAGGGGCTGCGGGGGCTATTGTTATGCCACAGGTCCCCTCAATTTATTGAACCTTTGCAATACGAAAGGGGACAGATGGGGGTCACAGGTCTCTTCTGGATCTCTCCTGTTGAACACACCCATTGCCCTACTAGCTTGAAGTCCTCATCTGCAAGCTGATTAATGAGGCCATTCTCATGCTGTAACTACAGATTTGCTGATTCCTCTACATCCTTTCCTCTGCGTATGACAGAGGGCTGTGTATATTGCAAGTTTAGAAACCTGAACAAGGATGTACGGAGCCAGACATCCATGAATCATTCCATTCTAAACCCTAAGAAGACGGCTCTGGGCAATTCATCCAAGCATCTGCAACCAAACAGAGAGAGCAACACAAAGAAAGCGTGCACCCTAGTGCAGTGACAATTGTATAGGAACCAGAAGCTAAAGGGGCAGGAATGGTGACCTGCAATAGTTGTAGGAGCTTTTGATTTAGTGTTAGGTGCACCCAGGTGGCATAGTGCGCTCCGGATTCCTCCCTACGTACCCTGGCTTCCATCAGCCTCTTTCGTAAGCTCCAAAGCCTCCTAAAATCAATTCTGGGAGATGGGGGCTTGCGTCTCCATTTCCTGTAACCTTTGCAGATCGAACCCATGAACCTAACCAGATCAAGGGGAATATGGGGTATGTCCCACATTATAAATTGGTGCGCCCCTCCAGCACAGGCCACACCGGGGAGGTTGGGCCGGAAGGTCTGGTAACCATAAGCAAGAGTTGTGATTTTGCAGCCCACATGGTGTATGTGTGATTTAGATGCTCCACTACTTTAGTCCTTGGCTCAGGTAAGGCTACTTTAAGAGTTTGATAGGCCCTTATTAAATCTTATCGCGTGACACAAGTACAATGGTTAAAAGAGGACAGCTACTAGGCCATGGCTGGTCCCCTATGCCAGGTGGGTAGGTGACATAAACCAGGACGAAGGGAGAACACTCTCTCACGATGGAGTTTAACCCCTTCATCCTGTTCCTAGGGATTGGTTGGCCTCGCCAGTTAGTCACCCTGAAGAGGTAAGGCAATTAGGAGCTTTCTGATATCGACTTATACTTCACTTTTGATATAATACTTTTAACATACTTTAAGGTCTTTTGCTATTAGCTGTGCATGCGATGCTAACTTCTGAACATTCTACTTATCAAACAGATACATGAATGTGCTTATCATTCATTGGAAAGTCTTCTATTTTCCTAGTAAAAGGGTCCTAATTTAGGGGCATATTACCAACAACTAGCGATAATTATCGCTATGTTGGCTTAGCGGCAATATTTTTATCGCCGAGCTGCGGCGATTTTGATCGCTTAGGAACCTTGCTATTATCAAGGTTTATCTCCTAAGCGATAAAAATCGGCCGAAATGCATGAATATCGCTGTAAAGTCAGCGATATTCATGCATTACGGAGCAAATGCTCTTAGCCATGTTATCCACCTACCATTGGATAACATGGCTAAGAACTGCTCAGGGGCAGGTGTTAGCTTTTGGAGATATTCGTGCCTAGCGCGTATATCTCCAAAAGTTGGTAATAGGAGATAGCGATGTTAGCGACTGTTTCCAGTCGCTAACATCTTGGCACGCCCACTTTGCATGTCATTAGTGATAAATTTCACTGACTGGTGTTAGCGACAGGTAGGTAATAGGGAGATAATTTTATCTCCGCTTTCTTGGCTTTTAAAGCCAAAAAAGCGGAGATAAACCCCCTTGATAATATGCCCCTTAGTTCCCAGTGCAAAGCGATATTTAGCTCAACAGTGCAAATTGTTTATTCAAAGTATAAACATATACTGCATACATTTCTTTTAGTTTGTGTACGTTTCAAAGCAGGCATGGATGTGAATGTTTAACTGAATTCAATGACTAGCATCAGTCTTCCCACTTAAGCTTCCAGAGCAGGTTGGGAGGAGTGTCTGAGTTAAAGAGGAGAGCTTTCGGTACTGTGGGGCAGTGCTCCTAAGATAAAAAAAATGCTTACAAAGGAGCCCCAAATCCAAACAATTCAACTCCTCACTGGCTGCGTCCTTCTCCCCTCCTTTCAGAGTGAAGAAACTAATTAAAAGTGTTCATTGAATATTCGTGCTCCCTTTCTAATGGGCTGTGTAGAGCACTGCAGGAGGTTCACTCGGCAACAAATTCCTCTGATTACATGCTGCGAACCATGGGCAGAAAACCACCGTGAGAATGTATGGACACTCAGAGAAAAATGACTAGAAAACATAACTAATTTAGACTCACTTAAACGCTTACGGCTGCCTATAGGAAGCAGAAACCAGGGACAAACATATGTTGTGTACGGGTGATGACTGGCCAGAAAAATAAGGAAATAAGAGCCAGATGTATGACCATTCCATTTTGCGAATCGCAAATTGCAACGTTTTCGGACTCGCATTTTGCGTTTTGTAAAATGGAATGTACAGCAGTGTCTTAGACACTGTTTGCAATTGCTAATGGGGTTGCTAAAGACCAACCTCATTAATTTTAAGTTGCACCTTGCGACCCCTTAGGAAGCTATCCTATCACATTGATAGTGGCCTGCTGGGGACAGCAGACTACAATGTTTGTGTTTGCCTTTTCAAATAAAGCAACTTTTTTTTTCAAATGCCTGTTTTCCTTAAAGGAAAACAGGATGCGTTTAAAAGGAAAAAATTAAACGTTTTCTATTCATTTTTTAAGGGCAGTCAGTGGTCCGTGGGACCACTGCCTGCTGTTAATAAATATTTTCAAATACACTGAGAAAGGGAGAAGGGGTCCCCTGGGGAACCCTTCCTGTTTGCGACTGGCTTTAGCACCTACTTGAAGTAGGTGGTAACTGCTATTGTTATGCAACCGCATTTGCCATTGCAAAACAAATGTACATACTAGTGCGACTCGCTATTACAAAAGGACGCCCTTGGCACTCTTCTTCCTAATAGCGACTTGCAAACCCTATTTTGTGAGTTAATAATAGGTTATAAAGTCATAAAATGGGGTTTGTAAATACCACAACCCTTTTTAGAGGTCGCAAACGGGCCTATTTCCAGTTTGCAAACGCTAAAAAGTGTGGAACATCTTGCCTCAAGTGTGTTATGACGATCCATCACTTGTTTATGTTTCCTTTTTATATGATTCTATTAGGAGCTAACATTAATAAATGAGATAACTTATTGAGCAAAAATATTACCCAGAGGCATCTTGGTGATATAATGACAGGGTCAAAAAGGCCCAAAGCGCCTATTGACGGAAAAGCCAAGTTTATAGTGACTTTCTGAATGAGGATAAGGAAGCAGCATATTTCAGATCCCGGGAAAGTCTATTCCAGTTCCAGGTAGCACAAGTGATGAAACCAGGGTCGGACTGGCCAGGCATTTTCTCGGTGGGGCCGGTTTTGGAGCGGTGGGGGTGTTTTTTTGTTAGTGGGGGTTGGTTTTGCAGCAGTGCTGCAATATCGGCCCCTGTAACAAAATAAAAAAAGCAGCAGCAGCGTTTCCCACCAGACCCTCCCCTGATACTTCCCCCACCCCACCTATGCTCCAGGGGCCAGTCTGACTTAATTGCCAGGACTGGTTTGCATTCTCAGTCTGGCCACGGATGAAACTCCTGCCTCCCCAGGAAGAGCTTTAAAAGGCAGAACAACCAGGTTTCTGGTGGAGCTGGAACAGAGGGTCCTGCTCGGCGAGTAACATCTCACGAGTAACATCTCAGGTTTTCCTTCAGGTGGGCTGCACCTTGACCATGCAGTGCCTTGTAGGCGATGCACAAGGCCTTATATTTGAAGCGCTGCTTCACAGGTAAGCAATATAGCCAGCAGAATGCAGAAAAAGCAGAGTGAAATCTGGAAACATTCAGTAAGACACAAGCATCTGTATTTTTGTATAATTTGCAGTCTATTTAAGGAGCCTTTTGAAAGATTTTGGTACAACCCATTACAAAAATTTAGCCTTGATAGGACTAATGCAATGACCACGGTTTTTAGAAGATCAGAAGGAATGTATATGACTATCTTCTTAATGGTACGAAGGGCAAGAAAAGGAGAGGATGTGACCTTATTAACTTGGGATTTCAAATTAAGTTTGTAATCCATCATCACTCCAAGGTTTTGACCTTATCTACTGGAGTAGGGGGGCTGCTCAGGTCATCAGGCCTATTTCCAAACTGCTAACTTCTGTTTTTGAATAATTCAATTTAAGACAGTTGCTGTCCATCCATTTACTGACTCCACTCATGCAGTTCTGACATGAATCCCCCATATTGGTGCAGTTTTTAGAAAATGACTATTTGCGTATTGTCGTCATATGACACTGGTCATAGTCTAAAGGATTTGATCAGAGTGGCCAGGGGGGTAACGTAGAGGTTGAACAAAATTGGGCTCAATGATGAGCCCTGTGGTACCCTACTGGGCAGACATTAGGGCATAGATGTAAAGCCATTAAGAGATACAGATTGAATCCAGAACATTGGAAAATATTCAACTTCATCTTAGATTGGGAAGCTTGTGCAGTAATACCTGGTTACACCGTCATCTTGAAAAGGACATTTCATAAGGTGTAGCTCCTTTCTTCTACACATGAGGAGCACAATGAAGAATACTAAGGGACCTGATGAGACTTTGGAGGAGAGGGTTCTTCATTGCAGCAGCAATGGAGTACTCTCTCCGTCAAGGCGAAGTTCCACAACCTCATTTATAGTTGGGTGGAACGGAAGTATGAAGACCCTGGGACTACTCCATGTCAACCGCCTACATTAACCTCTGATGGCCTGACAGAGTATGGACCATCAGAGGTTTAGCCATGCATTTGCCCACCTTATTTAGAGTGGGCAAACTCATGACCAGTTTCCTTTGTTCATCATTGCTAGGAAAAACCTGGCAGTAATGGTAATTGAAAACTGTAAAATGTAAGCCAAGCGATGTGAAAAATCGATCATGGCAAGGGGGTCATTGTTTTTTTTTTATTTCAGAAGGAAAATCCAGTTTTGTGATTATTTTTAAAGAAAAACAATATTGAAAGTTTGATGGACAGCTACGTCATTTTGGCAGAGCCGTGTGTCAAATTTCAGTGCATTTACAGGAATCGTATTGACGCTGGGCCAGCGGACATCTCTAACTTAGCTGGGCAGAGCGCTCTTGCCATCGCTGAAGTAAAGTACTTTGCCATGGCGATGGTACTTAAATCATCTGACAAAGTATAGATCACACCCTAAGTTTGATATTTTTGTCCAATGCTGAATTCTGACGTTCTGCTGCCACTCTTTGCTCCCGACACACTTTGCAAATGACAGCGAACACAGAAACAGCAGTGTAACCTTAGCCACTGCATGCCCAGCCATGAGCTAGTACAGTACTCAACGAAGCTGCTGCGCGATAAGCTCATCCACTTCCCCTACATGTTCGTCCCTTCAGGTAACTTCCCAGCATCGATGTAACAAAATGCTAACTTAATGTGCATTTTTTGTGTGTAGTCTCCTAATACTACATATCAACATGCAGCATTCTGTTGTTCCCTAGTGGTATACATCTATATCTATACATATATATATATATATATCTATATATACACACGCACAAACACGCACACATAAATATATATATAAAAAAACGTCTGGAAACTTAATTCCGCATGTAATATGAAAGACGCATTGAGGCGAGAATCCTCATTCCAAAACAATCCAGGATTTCTTTGCAATGTATCATTCATAGTGATGTGTGGCTGCTCAAACCTATAGTTGTTTGGTGACAATCAAAGTGAGATAAGCTTTTCTTACCTCCAAGTCACATACATGACTGTTGGACCTGGCCCTCTTTTAAAGGCTAACCCCTAAACTTTGCGAGACATTTACCCTTTTCTCTAACCTATTTGGGTTCCTTTGCTACATATCAGACACCCCTATGGTCGGCCCTTGGGCAGGGTGCATTGGCAGCTGAAGGTAAGTCATGCCCTGATGTGTGTGGCATGACCTAGTAATGAATTACAGCCATCTTCGTTTTATTATTCTAAGGATACCTGTCTCCCTTAGGCCAGAATGGGTAGCCTTTGATTATTACCTTTTATTATTTATCTGACCCAGGGAACATGGTAAAAATATCAGACTAGCGTCCCTGAATTCAGAATTAATTAGTACACTCTTGAGGATGGATGATTTCTACCGTCTGAGTTTGGAAATAGTACTTTTAGGAAGTGGCGGTTTCCACTCTTGCTGGGTGCTGCTGCTGTTATGTGTATTCACCGTCTGGAGATCATGACCGGGTCTGGGGAAACTCCAGCATCTGGTGTTAGCTGTCTGCATTTTAGATCAAGGGGAGGAGTAGTTTCAGGGCTGTGTCCTGCTCTTCACAATGCTGACGCCGCTTCCTGCTAGGCGGCTGATGACCCTGCCTCCCTGCTTCAAAAGGTGAGGTGTCCCATGACGGGGGACACCCACCACCAGGATCTGGGGAGGGGAACTCCCTGCCTACTTCAAAGACATTTCGCTGGATAAAGGAGAGACCCTTGCACTAGAGGGGCGCACTACATTTGGAAACTCAAGAAGACTGCCGGACGGCAGAAGGGGGAACTTACATGGAGACCTGAGAAAAGGAAGATCTCCAAGGGCCTGGAACTGAGCCGGCCCCCTAACTGAAGTCTCAGGAGCAGTAGACGTCACCTTCCTGCCTTCCCCTGAAACCCCTTGCTGTGGGGGTGGAGTGCCAGCAGCCGCTTGAGCACTTCCCGGTGACCCCTCGTCACTGGCAGACTGGAAACGCAGAATGCAACTTCTTCAAGAGCCCTGCTGACTTTGTCGCGACTCCCAGACCTCGCAACTTCAACAGCCCTGCTGACTTCGTCGCGGCTCAACGACTGCGCACCTTCAAGAGTCCTGCTGACTTTGTCGTAGCTCCAGACCTCGCAACTTCAAGAGCCCTGCTGACTTAATCGCGGCTCCAGACCTCGCAACTTCAAGAACCCTGCTGACTTCATCGCCCCTCCATGACCTCGCACCTTCAAGAGCCCCGCTGACTTTGTCGCGGCTCCAGACCTCGCAACTTCAAGAACCCTGCTGACTTTGTTGCGGCTCCAGATCACGCAACTTCAAGAGCCCTGCTGACTTCATCTCAGCTCCCAGACCTCGCCACTTCAAGAGCCCTGCTGACCTCGTCACGGCTCAAGCCCATCGTCCTCATCGAATTGCAAGTATCAGCGTGCGCTTCGCACATTATCAAAGACGTCCCCTGTACGCATCGTACTCTCATGGGCAACCTAAAGTATCAGCATGCACTTCGCACTTCACCAAAAGCAGACCCGGTGCGCATCATACTCTTATGGCAATCTGAGCATCAGCGTGTGCTTCGCACCTTATCAAAGATGTCCTAGGTGCGCATCGTACTTTAGCCTGTCAGCAGCACCAGAGAGCGCCTCATACTCAATGCACGCACTAGCCGGTGCGGTTCGTATTCCAGCCTTCCACATCATCAAGTACGCCTCGTACTGACTGCACGCACCAGCCGGTGCGCCTTGAATTTAACTATATCGGCCTGTACGCCGTGTACTGGCCACCAGCACGAGCTGGTGAACATCCTTGCTTCTCCCCGTCGCCCCAGTTGAAGGGGCCTTGCTTCACCACATCACCCCAGCTGAAGGGGCCTTGCTTTTCTATGTCGCCCCAGTTGAAGGGGCGCCTTGCTTCTCCACGTCGCCCCAGCAGGAGGGGCCTTGCTTTCCCACGTCGCCTCAGTTGAAGGGGCCTTGCTTTTCCACGTCACGCCAGTTGAAGGGGCCTTGCTTTTCTACATCGCCCCAGTTGAAGGGGCCTTGCTTCTCCATGTCGCCCCAGTTGAAGGGGCCTTGCTTCTCCACGTCGCCCCAGTAGAAGGGGCCTTGCTTTCCCACGTCGCCCCAGTTGAAGGGGTCTTGCTTTTCTACGTCGCCCCAGTTGAAGGGGCCTTGCTTCTCTACGTCGCCCCAGTTGAAGGGGCCTTGCTTCTCCACGTTCTCCCCAGCTGAAGGGGCCTAGTTCTTCGTTATTCCACATTTATCGTAGGAACTGTGAGTACAAGTGGCGCTGCTCAAAGACTTACCCTACCCTGACCTGAACTAAACCAACCTAAGCATTTTTTTGTATATGGCTCAACCCCTTTAAAATTAATTATGTGGATCTTCGTTAACGTGATTGGTCTTGTGATAAAGTTATATAAAGAAACAGATATTTTTACATAAAACCTGTGTAGTGTCCATCTGTAGTGGGTCTCTTGTATTACGGTATGTGTTCATAAAGGCTTTACACACTGCCTCCGAAGTAAGCCTGTCTGCTTGTGCTACGTTACTATAAGGGTGAGCAGGGGTTATTTTGGGAGAGTATCTCCCCACTTTCCTTGGGAGTGGGGGTTCCTGCTTGGCTTTGGTGCAAACCCCAGACAACTGGGAATCCCATTTCCAACAATGACTAATTTCTATACTAGCCATGCATACATCTCCCTCTCCCCCAACTATGTAACTTCTGTGCTAGTGCACAAGGCCAAAGGCTGCCTCTGCACAACACATACTTTGTAATACTAGCCTCATAGATAGAAAGAATCATGGTATATACAAGCCAGCCTTCCATTCTTCTGATATTGCAGAAGAAGGTAAATATCCCACCACATCCCTCTCCCCAAATCCCACAGCATCAAATAGGTGTTAGTTAAGGAATTCTGAACACTGACCTCCTTAAAATGTTTTTGTATACTTGTTAAGTTTTGAGGGTTATTTTGCATTGTCTGTCAGTATTAGCAAACAACTAGGGAACTATCACCTAGATAAACACGGATTTCACAAATTATTTGGCTTCTTCCAGCACCGTTACACAATGAATTGCACTCTTGTTTTCTCTGCGTACTCAATTTGTTATGGGGGTTTTTAACCTGGCAAAAATTATAAACTACTGTTGTTACAGCTTAGAATCCCATGCACAGATTTAAAGAAATATGAACTCTGAGGAGTCTGCTAATAGCTTATATGAGGGACATCGATAGAAACAGGGTGCATAGACCCCAGTTTACCTCCTGTAACTTGTACTTCACTGCTGCAATTATCCGGGAGTGATTGCACTTTCCTGATGAGCAGGGCCGAACTAGGGAACCCAAAGTAGCCCTGGAAAGTTTGGCGGACCAGCCCCTGGGGGGCAGGGGGGATGCAGGTGTGAGGCATGGCAGCTTTTGGTACTGGGGGCTGATATTGCAGAACCACTGCAAAACCTCGGTAACAAAACCAGCGCCACTGCTGCCAAACTGGGCCCTACTCTTCCATCCGCCCGGGGAAACGCCCGATGCCCACTATGACCAGTCCGGCCATGCTTATGAAGGCCCTGCACAGAAGGGCGGGAACAGCTCCTGCCAAACAGGGAACTTGTGGAGGACATTCGCCTGGGTGTGTTGCGTAGATAATATTGGCATCTGTACCACCACTGCATCACTGCAAGGAACTGCACAAGCGCATGAGGGATATCAGTTGGGTGACATTGGAGCTATGCAGTAGGGTCCCCACTGCGCAGACGCTGGTTGGAAGACCAAAATAAGCACCATCAGCAGGGTGCCTGCTGCAGCGGCAGCCTCCATGGCACCATTGGAAAGGTCAAGCAGCCTGGTGACAAAAGTCGGAAGCAGTTGGTGATGTCAAAGGCAGAGGTACAAGACTTCTCCGCAAGTGAGTTTGAGGATGGCTGGTGGGCAGCATGGAAAGGTGAGGAGTGGGGAGCGGGAAGACAGATGGGCATGGGACGAGTTTGATGGGAGTGCAGAAGCAATGGATATTTGGCAGCAATTGAGAACTTTCATGGGAATTGTGGGCAAGCTGGAAAAATTACTGGAAAAGAAAGGAGGAAAGGGTGTAAGGACAGAGGCAAGCAGGAGGTGGGTCACAGGGAGGTGAGGATGAAAGGGGACCGGCAAAAGGCATGGGACTGGTAGGAACCCAGTGGGATGTGATGCAAGGAGGCGACAAAGGCATAGAAGGGCAGTCATATAACAGAGGGGTGGAAGGAATGAGAAATAGAAGGTGGGAGGGGAACTGTCACAGAAAATGCCCTACCTGGGAATAGCATATACAAAAAAGTGATGGATTAAATGCTTGAATTACACTCAGCCATCGGTAATTACTCGGGCCGGCATCCCAGTCCATCATTATTTTGCACACCAAACCACCAAAGTTTGAACGCAGCCATATGCAAATCAGCCTTGTCCCTGCTCCAATTATTCAATCAATCAGCTTTCTTGTAGACTGCAACTACTCACCCGTTATGGTCTAAAGGTGCTGAGAGGGGGGAATCTACTGTTCAGGTGAAGAATCAATCAATCAGGTTATTTGTAGAGCGCAACGTCAATGGGAACCGTCCAGCCAGAACCTGTAGGCCAAGTCCTCCCTAAACCAAACACAAGCAACCTAGCACCTGTTTTGCTGTAGTTAGGGCTCATCAGCCAGGTTAGCTTGGTTCCAGTGACACAGAGTGCATGGGCTCACGTCAGGGCATACCTGTCCCACTAAGGGTGGCACATAAAGTATACAAAAAGTGATGGATGGAATGCTTGAATTAATCTCAGTCACTGGTAATTCCTTTGGGCCGCATCCCGGTCCATTGTTATTTTGTACACCATGTCACCTCAGTTTGGGCCCAGCCATATGCAAATCGGTCTTGACCCTTCTCCAGTGGGAACAGTCTAGCCCGAACTGCCAGGCCAGGTCCTCCCTGAACCACAACACAAGCAACCTAGAACCGGTTGCGCTCTAGTTAGGGCTCATCAGCCTGGTACAGCTTGGTTCCAGTGATACAGTGTGCACAGGGCCCACATCTGGGCATATCCGTCCCACTTAGATGACACATGAAGTATACATAAAAGTAATGGATGGAATGCTTTAATTAATCACTGGTAATTACTTGGGCTGCATCCCAGTCCATCGTTATTTTCAGAAACCGGTCCTGGGCTGCTTGTGGTTCGGTTCAGGGGGGACCTAGCCTGGCAATTCGACCGGAGCAGGGTGATGACTGATTTTCATATGGCAGGAATCAAACTGAGGTAGCATGGTTAGCAAAAAAAGATTGATTGGGTGTGGCCCGAGCAATTTCCACTGGCTGAGATTGAGTCAAGCACTCCATCCATCATCTTGTTGTTTTTGCATTTGACGCCCTAAGTGCACAAGGTATGCCCAGACATGGATTCAAGGCTCACTGTGCCACTGCAACCAAGATATACTTGACTGAAGAGACCTAAAAAGTCCAAACCTGGTCCTGAGTTGCTTGTATTCCATTTCAGGGAGGACCTGACCTGGTAATTCGGGCTGGACTGTTCCCATGAGCAGCAAAGTCAAGATTGATTTGCATATGGGTGGATCCAAACTGAGGTGGCATGGTAGGCAAAAAATTATGGATTGGGATGTGGCCCCAAAGTAAGGCCAATATCTGAGATTAATTCAAGCATTCCATCCATCACCTTGTTGTTTTGGCATTACATGGCAATAGTGGCGCCTTTTCGGCAGCCATCTGTGGCCCAGCACAAAAGACCAAATATGGTGGAATGAGTACCCCAACATATTGAAGTTGTCACAAAGAAGTACTTAAGGTGCAAGAAAGAGCTGGCAAAGATGCACAAGATCCCCACTAACATTAATACGTTAACAGCAGTGTTTACAATCTTCAGTAGCATAATATGCAAAGAATTTGCAGAATACAGTGTATCACTCTCCAACTACATGGATCAGACAAGGTCAGTTTTGGAGAGTTGGCTTGGCTCTAATATGGTGGGGAGTTTAGAGCCAGGAGAGAACTGAATACAGCAAAATCCTGGGGAGCAGTAGATAATGAACTGTGGTTTCAGTACATGACCCTGGCCAGGCTCATCCCCACGCCCTTCACAGCGAGTGTTTTGCCATTGTCTTATACCCCTTTTCAGAACATACTCACCTTTGAAGGGGTGGGGATTGATGCAAAGGTGAATGCAAACTGAGACTGTTGGACCTACAACAAAGGGGCCTGCTACAGGCCCCAGTGCCGCTTTAAACATGATGGCTCAGGATGCAGTGGGAAACACCCATTATTGCAGTACTTTGTGTGCCAAGGATAGCAAGGAGGAGAGGGGGCAGGGACAGAAAGGGGTTGGGGGCAAGGGTGAATATGCCAATTAAGTTGGAGGCGATGGTACTGTGATTGGCAAAATGTTTAAACAGGTAAGCGATGGCAATATTGAATGGAGATTTTACTGAAGACTTCTACTACCTTATCATGGGCCTTGGATGCAGCTCTGAGCCAACAACTTGAGGTCGACAAAGGAAATGGAAGGGGTGGTACTGGACAAACTAGAGAATAGAAGGTGCCTGAGGCAGGCAAGATAGTGGGCCCGTTTCTAGGCTTACTGATACCCAATAAGATGATTTCCCTATTGGAAATAGTGCCTATGTAGGCGTAGATGTATTCAGGCTGATACACCACTTGTTCTGGCCAGTATGGTCTGTAAATGATTTCATTGACAAGAGCAGGAATGCTTGGTTAACTACAGGGGTTTGGACAAAGTGGTGGAGATGATGCACAACTCTGGTGATGAGATTTGAGATGGGAAAGACTGGCATCCAGTCGGCTTTCAGGGTTTTACCAGTGCACCCCTCAGACTTCTCCCTAATGGGAATTCACTTTGTAGGTCAATATTTCATTAACAAAGTAATGACCACGGTTATTTCAATGGTGTGTGCAGCATTTGAGTCCTTCAGTACCTTCCTGGAGTGGGGGTTGAAGTCAATGGCTGGTTCGGAGCAACTGATCTATACTTGGACAACTTCCTCTTCCTATGGAGGACAAGAAGGGGAAGAGAGTGTGCAAGCTGATGGCTGTGATGCAGCATGTGGCCAGCTGGCTAAGGATCTCATTGGCCAAAGGCAAGATGGAAGGCACAACCACCGACCTTGACAATCCTGGGGATTGAGCTGGCCTTAGCAGCTATGGTCTCCAGATCATCCAGGGACAACCTCGCAACTTTGAATGGCATGATCCATTATGGAACTGAATATGTGGCAAAATCCTCAAGAGGAGTTGACAGAGTGTGCACTCTACGACAAAAGGAATGTAAATATATAATCAAGCTCAGAACAAAAAGCCCCAATGGCTTTGACAATGATGAAGACCTCTATGTACACCTTAAGTAACATTCAGAGTCAATGTTCATCTATGGATAATAACCAGGACTCTTTCACCTCAAGATTCTTTTGACGGGTAGACCTGATCATACAGGGATCCAACTAACCTCACTTAAAGGCTAAATCATGAAACTTTGTAATGTAATGTAAATGTAATGTAAATGTAATGTAATGGTGTTTTTATATGGCGCGGCTATCACTCCAGGGAGCATCTTGGTGCTGAGAACCCGGGCTAATGGAGAGCGTTGGTTCAAACTGCTCATCTAGGTGGACTCAGCACATAAGATTAAACCTTTACACAGTGTGTCTGGCAGGCTATAGATCCAGGATTTTAATGGTGAATACAATACTGCAAATCATTGTCATTATATGTTGATGCTAAGCAAGAGGTAGGAAATCATTTTTAACACATTTATGCAATTTGCATGTTGTCTAGAAACATCTCTCACTTAGAGTAAACTGTGTAAACGTTGTTTTAATATGTATTAATTTCATGTCAACTAAGACAACAGATTTCATGTTACATATACGCATCATCTATGCGACCACATTTACCACAATACAGCAGGAAGGCATTAGCTGCAAAGGTTTACATGGTAAAAACAAATGTAGGACCACCAGGATTGATCAAGACTGAATAGTCGAAACACGTTGGACTGGTATCCGTGCTGTCAGTGAATAAAGAACTGTTATTCAACCGCTTTGGAGTGCCGCCTTTCTTAGGGTACAAGAAATAATAGGGCGGTCTGATCTTCGACGAGCACAAGCATAAAGAGCGTGTTGCCAACAGATCAATTTGGGAGGAAACATATATATCTATATATTTGATATGATGTTTATATTACCTACTGGTGGTCGCCAGTAGGTAGTTATAGTTAAGATCTAGTTTCCATAGGAAATCCGCAACATTTATTTGGAATAACTTTGGTGCCGTTTGAGGAATCTTCGCGAAATTCTCCAAGAAGATGGGGCACTCTGCTCCTATTCTGAAAGTTTCGGGGTGATTCGTCAAGCGGGGGCCCAGAAAAAAGGGGGGTCCCAAAATGTGTTTTCCCCATGCAATTTTCCATAGGGACATTTAGCCGCGGCTACAGCCCTAACTGCTGAAAGGAATTACACCATATTTGGCAAAAAGGTAGAGTTTGGTTCACATATCACGCTTTTTGTTAAATGGTGTAAATCCGTGCAGTAGTTCCTGAGAAAATCAAAAGTAAAATCATAGATATATCTATGGACAGAGTAGAGTACGCGTATCCTCCGAGGATCATGCCCGTACCCTTACCAGCAGGAGCTGCATGCCAATTGGCTGTCAACTGTCTGTGAACACTCCAAACCAGGAAGTGTTGGCACCCATCTTGTGTCTCGGTAGAACCGAGGCACAAGAAAACTGAAAAACAAGTGCGCAAAAGACGCAAAGGGGGCAGGGTAGAAACACCCTGACCCCCTAGGCCTGCTCAGGGGGTCCCACAAGGACCCCAAGGCCCCCAAAAAACTGAAGCCTGCTTTATTTGTAATTATCCACCAGGGGGCCAAATCCCGAAAGCAATGTAGTTCATTACAATGGGGGCCCAGAGGGCCCCCCAGCCCTGGGGACACGCCGCGTATGAGGGGGGCTCACAGCCCCCCCGCAGCCCCGGGGCCCCCCGGGCTTCTTTTTTTTATAATAATGGGGGGCCCAGAGGGGCACCCCAGCCCCGAGACCGCCACCCCCGGGGCTTTAACATTATGCATGTGGGTGGCACACGGCCCCCCCGCAGCCCCGAGGACTGCCACCTCCCGGGGCTTCTTTTTTAAAAAATAAAATTAAAAAACCTGTGCGGGGGCTCAAGCCCCCCCACACACCCCTGGAACCACCACCCCCGGGCATTTAATTGTTGGGTGGGGGCCACGCGGCCCCCCTCCTGGAGCCTTGTGGTGGCCCTGGGGACTGCCACCCCCCAGGGCCGGCTCCTGCAGTGTCCCGGTGTGCCCAACCCCGGGACACTGTAGTTTGCTCTGGTAGGGCGGGAGCCTCGCGGCTCCCACCCTGCCATAGCAAACTGCTTTGGTTTTTGGAAGAGAGAGCAGGAAACATGCTCTCTCTTCCAAAAACCAAACACTATTGCTTTTCTACATGGGGAGCAGCATGTTAGCTCTCCATATAGAAAAGCAATGCCAGCTCCCGCAGGACGCGGGAAGCCGAAAGAGACAGTGGGGGGATTGGGGACCATCCCACGGTCCCCAATGAGAGGCCAGACATTGGGGGATGGGGTCCCCGGGGCCAGAAGTGGCCCGGGAGGGGAGGCCACGCAGCCCCCCTCCACAACAAATGTTTAAAAGAAAACAAGGCAGAGCCCCGGGGGATGGGGTCCCCGGGGCTAAAAGAAGCCTCAGGAGGGGGGCCACGCAGCCCCCCTCCCCATTTTTTTATATAAAAAAAATTAGGGGGCAAGCCCTGGGGGATGGGGTCCCCAGGGCCAAAAAAATAGAAAAAGAAGGTGGGCTACACAGCCCCCCTTCTTAAAAAAAAAAAGAAAGAAAAACACCAGCATCACGCCGAGGCCACGCCCCCTTTATGCAGCACTCTGCAAACGCACCCCCTGGAGTGTTTGCAGAAGGGGAATGAATTCCCCTTGAATACTGGGGATCCCTGGGGGCCAACTAGCCCACCAGGAACCTTCAGTATGCAACAGGGGGCTGCGTTGCAGAGTGATGTTCTGAGGCCACACCCCTTTTTACACCTCTCTGCAACACAGCTCTGTGGTGCTTACTAGATGTAGCTGGTGGGCTAGTTGCGCCCCAGGCACCCTCAGGATTCAAGGAGAGTTAATCCCCAACTTAAAACGCGCCACGGGCGTGTTTGCACAGTGGTGAAGGGAGGGGGCGGGGCCTGAGTTCACATGTGTGCAAATACACCCTGTGGCATGGTTTAAGTTGGGGAATTAATTCCTTGTCAATCCTGAGGTTCCCTGGGGGCCGAGAGAGAGAGAGAGAGAGAGAGAGAGAGAGAGAGAGAGAGAGAGAGAGAGAGAGAGAGATACACTCATCTTCTATAATAGCCATATATATATGGGTTTTGCTGTTTTTATGGTTAGAGCCTGCTGATGCACAAACTGCCATTAGGTACTTTGCAGTTAACAGGAACAGACTAGATTTAGGGGTTGGCTGCAACTGTAACACTTCCTTAGGGTACATGATTTGCACCCTAGTCATTCTGTGGGGCGGGGTTCCAACTGATTTTACCACTTGTAAACTTGTAAATATTAGGAATCTGCTTCTAGGTATTCAGTCATGTTTGCATGAAAGCACTTTTCCTTTTAAAGAAAAGGCACTGTTTGGACAATGATTAATTGAGTCAGAGTTTGATGGACAGGTACTCCATCACAACCGTGATGGATATCCTGCCTGCCTTACACAAGTGCATTATATCCTAATGCCCTAGTAATAAGGCAGGTGAGATATCCGGCACATTGGTGATGGAGTACTCATCCGCCAAACTTTAAATCTGGCCAAAGGTTTCTAGCCCACAGCACCTCCCAGAGTCACTCCTGGACTGCTCTGCCTCCACTCTCAGACTCAAGTGCCAAAGGGTTGCTTGGTCCCCAATTGGTCCAGGGGCACCGCAGGTAAAATACCATTAGGGGTGAGCGGGAAATCCATTACGCCCGCGGATTTTGCGGATTTTTGGGAAATCCGCAATCCGCGAATTTTGCGGATTTCCCGCAAAATCCGCAAAAAAAAATCTGCAGACGTAACGGGTTCAAAAGTTGAACCCCCACTCATGTAACTATTTTACAATGGCGCCAGCAAGCTGAGAGCGCCGTTGTAAAATAGTTACAAAGTTAGCTTGCACAGGAACCACTAGATGAAACGAAGCAGGTGCTGCTTTATTTTATCTAAGTGCTTCCTGTGCAAGCTAACTTTGTAACAATTTTACAACGGCGCTGGCAGCTTGCTGGCGCCATTGTAAAATAGTTACAGCTCACTCAAGGGACCCCTGCGCCCTTCGGGGCGATTGCATAGTAACACACACATGGTCGCTCGAACTAGTTGATGCTCAAATTCAGTGACTCATTCATTAGCCCAAAAACAATCGTGAGCATCGTCGAGGCTGGACAGGTGTGCCTTCTTCCCAAATCTACCGTGGAAAATCAGCTGTGATGCTGGATAGACTTTGCATCCTTGACTTTCACGAGCGCAATACCCGTGCTGTTCCTGTGACCAGGAGCTTCTTTCTCTTCATCTGCTGAACTGATCTTTCTCTGACCTTTTATACACACAAGAGGTACATACATGAGCAGACACATTGTATTCGCACGGGTTTCTGCAAGTTCGCGAGCGTTTTGTACAATTTCGCAATTTGCGAAATTGTACAAAACCCTTGCGAACTTGCAGAAACCCGTGCGAACACAAAAAAAAAATCCGCGAATTTTGTGGATTTTGCGGATTTTCGCAATCCGCAAATTCGCAAATCCGCAAATTTGCGGATTGCCAATCCGCAAAATCCGCCCATGCCTACACAACTAGGCCCCACCCAGGTGAAGATAAAGGTCTGCCAAAGTGAACATAACTGAGGCCAAGAGAGAAGACAGCCTAAATGAGAGAAGCAAAAATGTAGGCGGATGGAGGAGTAAACATGCAAGTAGAGGTATGGAAAGATAACAAGTCATTCAACATCATCACAAAAAACATGTTGTGGACTGTCGAAACAATCATGCAACAAATACAGCGAAGGCTGTGTTAAAAGGAAATGATTCAAGACTTCAAAATAGGAAAGGAACTTGCAGCAAAAACGTTTTTTTGGGCAGTTTTTCAGAATTGTCAGAGCATCAAATAGGCCAGACATATCGTTTGGCTATTTTATCAGCATTTATTCTAGCACAAATACGTGAGTAATAATTCATAAATTATACCTTGTTAACAGTCTTTTTTTTATTGGCATCTTGAAGATGCAACGAGCAATTTGCACAACACAAAGGTCATTGTCCAGTGACACTCACGAGCAAACTGCATAATTAAAGCATAAGCTATTTGCCAAGTAAATTTGTAAATAGATATGGCATTTGAGTAAATTATGGAACTCACTGATCCCTGACAATTAATACAAGCCACATGAAGTGCTTCAAACAGCCAGCCCACAGCTTAAACCACAGAAATACGACAAAACGATATAAGACAAATGCAATGGAACCCTTCCTATCTGGGAAGCACAGCTTAACTAGAACTTGAATATAAGACCGCAGGAACTAATATAACCTTATACAAATAAATATGCCATCTATGCATAAACACATAAGATAGGGATTCTGTGTTATTTATCAAAGAAAGTAGTTGATCATGGTTATGCGTTTGATACTTTTCTTGTCAAAGTACCTTTTGTGGTTTAGTCTGACAAGATATTTCTTAAAATTATTTATACATTTCAATATTGTTATTTTGTTTTTGCTGTGTTTTTTAAATTCACGTACCAATTCAGCCATCAAAACTGTACCTAATATATCAAGATTATTTATTCTAAGTATACAATCCATTGCAGGGCACTAGGCATCACACCCAGAGATACCCACTAGCGCTGTGAACTACTGATATAGTGCAAACTGGGAGACAGCAGGATTAATGGTATACAAAACACTACAAATTAATTCATGCAACAGATTACACAAATACATTACTCAATTCTGTATCTTTCAGTATCACTGGTAACGTTTACTTATATTTAATTTAGCCTAAAAGGGGTCAGCAGAAAGGTCGAAATTTGCTAAAAGGTCACTTTTTTTATCTGATAAATGCTGGATCCAGTAGTGCCACAGAGGTAAGGGAGGAGTGCACACGACAAACATTTTTCAAAGTTCAGCCACATTTTAAAGAATTGTTCTCAGTAGGAAACAGATAAGTATGCAGGCGGTCATTGGGTGCGTGTTATCTATATAGGCTGGTAGGCACACAGTCATGTATTTATATATTTTAATTTATCGCACTGGACGGACTCATCAAATGCATATTATTTACTGCCATAAGATTATTCATGTCTGCTCTATGCTGCTACTCATACTCCTGCAACATACATTACGCCATGCCTTCAATAATATGCAAGTTAACATGTAGGTTTGGAAAGTGATGTTGATTGTTGAGGTGTTTTTTAGTAGCTAAGTTATTTCCTTTAACGCCTGGGGCCCTGGGTTCTGATGCCTGCTTCAACAATTAAATTAAAATCGTGGGAATCTGGGAAAATCATCTAGGCTCACTCCGCCTAAAATAAAAATATTCGAAATGTAATATGAGTGCAAATATATACCATAATGGTGTGCAACATCCACATGACGCAGTTGATCTTTTATTTTCCAATACCCTCATCGACGCTGGGCTTACACTGTGATTGATATCACTACATAAATAGTAAACTTTAAATTAATTGTTACCAGCTTTTTAAAAAAACTCGAGTTCTACTTCTTACCGCGTGATATGCACTTACATAGATGTCTGTTATGGTCAGCACTCATACAGATGGAATCTATTTGACTATGGACTTTGCATTGCAATAAGTTGCTCCTTGTCATACCCATGAATGCAACAAATATTTTCTCCTTATAGTCATGCGTTTGTCTCTTAACTCTGCAAATGATTAACCACAATTTAAACAAAATAAATCTATAACCGCTGGAGGTTTTAAGCATTACACGTGCATTACAATACAACACTCCCCCAGAAACATGAAAGCCAGCCATGTGCACCTCACATACATAATATATGGCAATTCATACTGCATTCATCTTAAAGTCATAAAAGCACCCAAAAGCAGTCCACTTACAATCTTACAGTTCTGCATGGAAGCGTTCTTGTGTGTTGTCTGCGCCCTTAGCTCTTATCTGGCTCCCGAAAAGTTGTGTCGAGTTTGACAACCGGACTAATCTGCGAGGCGGGTTGGAATGCGTGCTCTTGCACTTGCTGTTCTTTTATGTTTTCCGCGAGCCAGTGGCCCATGCCGTTACCATGGCAACCAGGACGAGTGCCCGGAGCCTGCTAATTCATTAATAACGCAGCAGGACAAGCACCTGTCATTATTAGTTCCCGCCTGGCCTTCGGCCCGTTTCGGAAGCGCGCTGGAGCTATGTCGAATATCTCCCGAACTTTTAGGACCTTTTCGTGACGTGGCGTGGAATGCAGAGCGCCGAGGCCAAATACCAGCGCGCGCTTCAGCTTCTGCGCTGACAGGCGCTGCTAATGGTTTTTGTCATGTTAATAAGGCTACGAATTAACATGCTTGGCGGTCAAACACCAATCTTCAATGGGTTTTTTTCTCACCCAAAAAGTTATTCTGCCAGAAATATAAAACATGCGAGTGTAGGCTTTAAATGTAAACTTGATTGATGTGTTTAATCAAATTTGGGTTATCAACTCATATTGAAACTAAGTATTGGCAATGCCAATAAATGTGTCTTAATAATGAAGTGCCTTTTGTTTCATTTATGGGTAGGCATTCTTCAATAAATTAATATACTCACTCACTCTCTTTGCACTCATGCATCCAGTCCTCCTTCCACTGACTCATTTTAGCATTCACTCACTGACACAACTACAATAAAATTAAATCACAAGCTCAACAACATATGTAAAATAAATAAAAAAAGAATACAAGGAGAAAGAGAGAAAACATGCTGCCTTCCCAAGACAGCGGCCATATGCTTGCAATGCCAAAATCAAACATAGCAGCGGATGTTCGCTGTGCAGTGGTATAGCACACCGTCTACCATTTTTTAAAGTTCCAGCATGATCGCCATGTTTATAACCAATGTTATGGCCATTTTGGAATTAGCAAACAATGATGTACTATTGTCAAAAGCATTACAAAATGGACTCCAGGTTTAGCGGAAAATGCAAGCGAGATGTGCCTTTCTGAAAATTAAGCAAGCAATGCTGTGGTAAGCAAGTACCCCGTTCCCGCTACCTGGGGAGCTGAAAAAATCCTCTTAATAAAAATTACAAAGACATGAAACATAGAAAGTAAAAGGGAGCTATACAAGTAAAACATTTAATCCTAACGGACTGGCCAACCAGTTCTGACATGGTAGTGCAGTCGTATATAGGTAGATCTGCCCGTGAGCAGCAAATTGTGTCATTTACAGGGCAACAGCCAATGATCCAAGTAGAGTGAACCATTTTCCCATGCAGTGTGCTTTCATGGATGGAAACAGATTTTAACCGACACTTAGACAGACAATGGCAGAATAGGGCTTTATCCAAAGACCCTTCACGTATCTATTCTTATATATTTTTATTTTTGTTGAATGATTTCTTTATTGCAAGGTCCTGGCAGCCAGCTAAGCGTGTCAGATCTTCTGAAAAGATTCTAGCAAGAATTATTTAAGCGCACACCTTCTACCCTGAAGGTTTGGTAAATGGGTTAACCAACACCAAACTCCTTACATACAAAGGTAATGTATGAGATTTAACAGTACAAAATACCTATCTGCAGACTCCACCCTTAAAGGCCTGTTGGCTTTTACTTATGTCTTGCATAGTAAATAAATTAGGAATACGGCCTATATCTTAACTTTTCATAATAAAAAGATCAGACCTATTTCATCTGAAGTACTTTTTCCAAGAGAAACAATTGGGCCAATAGCTGTTAGCATTGGCTTATCACCACAGCCATAATCATGCCTACTGTATTTTGTTAAAACTTTCCCAGAAGGCACCCATCAGGCATATAGTCATACCATTGCAAATGTATACACATTTTCAGTTGGCAAAGTATCTCTCGTAAGAAGGTCTAACAAGGATTTTCACAGTGCAAATCTTCTATACCCACATTTTGTCAGGGAGGATAACTAACACAAAAATCCTTGCCTACTAAGATCATCTGTGGGATTACATGTAATAAAATGCCCATCTGTAGGCTTTAACAAAGAGTAATAACAATCCACCCTTGCATTCTTATTAACTTTAGCATATTCTTTTCACAATTAATATGTCTGGCCTACCGCCTTCATTGTAGTTTTTCATAATAAACCCTGTAATCATTATCATTGGTTTGTCACCATAGCCAATTCAGACCTATTGTTCTGGGCATAAGCTTTTCTACAAGGCAGCGAAGAGATATACTATAATAGCATTGCAAACAAGTACACAATTGCAGTTGTTGAAACAATATACTATCTCTTCTAATAAAGCTAAATAAGGATAACCATAGTGCAAATCTTCTATTCCCATGGTTTGTTCCGAAGTGTGGAGGGGGGTTTCACCAACATCAAACCCTTTGCCTATTACGTAGTCTCTGCAAGATTCAGTGTAACAAAATACCTGCCTACAGGCTTTAGCACTTACATATGCCAGGCGTACTTGTTTTGCCATAGCTTCGTATCATGATCAAGAGGAATCTGACATAACTTTTCCTAGTGAATCAATAAGGCCTATAACGTTTACCATTGGCTTAACACTATCACAACACAGGACTACCGGAGTGCGCATAAAATGGAAACCATCATGCATTGCAGTTATAACAATTCAAACATGTTCAATATGTAGAATTATAGAAGAGTAACAGTGAATTACGTGGATGTTTTTCACCGAGGGGTTCAGAGTGTCAGACAGACAACATAAGCGAAGCTTGAGTTGTCTATGATGTCACTCAGAACAAGGAGGTGAAAAACATCTCAGCAATTCACTTTTTACCCATCTATAATTTTATGTTATCTATGGCCCCCAAAATCATCTTCCCCTGCCTTCAACTACTACGCAGGAGCAGAGGATAATGGGAGAGGTATACATAACATACCTTCTCCTCTCTTACACAAATGTTAAAAATAAATATCTTAACTGCAATAATTTTTTTAAAGAAAACTTTTTATTGCAAATAACATAACAGCAGTACATCAGTGATATCATCATTTTACATATAATCCGAACAATTAGTTTACAGTTGCTTGTCTATTATTGGAGCGGGTATCTCACCAGTGGTGCATGATCCTACCTATATGCCTAAAGTCCCTGTTCAAACCCCTCGATAAGTTTGCCACTGCCCCCAGATCTTTTCCCATTTTTTCAGACAGCCACTGTTATGATAAATAGTTTGTTCTGCCAACCAGCACCAGTATAGATCTAGATCTAGACCTCAACCTATGGTAAAGCTTGGGCTCCCCATTACCTGGCTAGGTTTTGTTTGGCCAACACAGCTGCCAACGCCAGCCAGATCCCAGTGTATCTCGGCCATGCCACTTCCCCAGCGATCTTCAACAGGAACCACTTCGGCTTCAGGGGGACCTCTACCCCCGCCACTAGTGCCATAATTCTACCAATTTTACCTCAATATGTCTGTGGGCATTCCCATATCATATGGTAGAATGTTTCCTCCTGGACACAACCCCTGTGGTACCGTGATGACTCTACCCCGCCCAAATTGTGTAGTAGCCTCCTAGGGCAGTATATGCAGTGGAAGAACTGTAATTGAATTAGACTGAAACAGGAGCTAATTGCTACCTCCCCGGGTCCCTTCAGGGCCTCCATCAAATGCTTGTCCTCTATCAGGCCAACATCTACCTCCCACGTGGCTCTCAGTGGTCCCAAGGGGTCTGGTGCGTTGTTCACTAATTTTTGTACACTAATGATATCGCCTACCCCTCCAATGGATCTGCAAAGAGTCTATCCTCCAAGGGACAAACCTCAGCCAGTTCTTCACCCTCACAGATGTGGCCCCTGATGGCATGGCCCGGCTGCAGGTACAGTAACCACTCCCCCAATCCTACTGCGTACTCTTGCTGGAGGATCTCAAACTTCATGAACACGTTATTCCTCCAAACATCTCCCAGGTTTTCCAGCCCCAGCAATTGCCATATACAAATTATTCACCTGCCCACATGGGGATCATCGCCGTCAGTTTTCCCCCAACCTAAGTGTCTTGGCGCCTCAGGCTATGATTTCCATCTGTGAATGTGTCTGTAGCTCTTAATTCACTTTTTTCCATAAAGTTGTTGTACACAATCCTTAGCGCCCATATGTTGCTCTGTCCACGCTACAGACTGGTTCAGTCCTGTCTACAAACATCAAGTCATTCACCGTAATTAGCTGGGTGGCCCAGTGTGCCCTAAGGGATGCTATTAGTTTTTTGACGGCACTTCATAACAGTAATACGACCTCACATCTGGTACTGCCAGTCCTCCGTCATAGATACCCCTTTCTAATTTATGTAGGGCTATCCTCACTGCACCACGTTTACAGAAGGGAGCGCAGTTCTGGCTCCATCCTTCTGAAGAACGATGACGGGATCTGATGTGGAGAATTTTGCAGGACATAGAGTAAAGGGGGAAGCGTCATAATTTTAAATAGGGCAGCTCGGCCTATTAGTGTTAAGGGCAGCGTCTTCTACCTCCTGGCGTCACTTTTAAATCTGTCCATTTTGGGTAGTAGGTTTCTCTCATAGAATTTCTGGGGGTCCCATGTGATATTGATCCCTAAATATTTAAACCCATCTAATTCCAATGTAACCTCACATCTCGATGTCAGGTTAGGAATCCCCCTCGCTAATAGAAACATTAGGGATTTATCCCAATTAATGCGATAGCCTGAGTAGTCCCCAAATATACGAAAGATTTGCTCGATTCTGTCAATGGACTGGCTCGGGCGCTGGACGTATAAGAGAACATTCTCGGTATATAGGACAGGGTGAGCAGTATTGGGGAGAGCGGGCACCCCTGTCTTATTCCCTACCGCAGGGTGAACTCTCGAGATGCCATGGCATTGGACCTCATCCTTGCCAGCTGCTGCTCACGCAACATCTTTATTCAACCGATAAACTTCAGTCCAATCCCCATATACGCCAGGACTGCCCACAGGAAAATCCACTCTATGCTATCAAACGCCATACTGCCATCTAAGGACAAGAGCACCGAAGGCGGTGAAGGATCTGGCCCAGTGACATGTAGGGCTCTTAACAACCTGCGCAGGTTGAGTCTGGTATTTCTATGTGATATGAAGACCAATTGGTCCGGGTGTACCAGGAAGCTAATTACTGCCCTCAGTCGCATGGCAAAATATCTTTGCCTGAACTTTGACCTCAAAGTTCAGGAGGGATATGGGCCAATACAATCCACAGCTCGAGGGGGCTTGCCCCACATAGGTATCACTTTAATCAGCGCCAAGAGCTGATCGTTGGGCAGAACCCCTGTCTGACACGTTTCTGGAAACATTGTGAGAGGATGCAAACAACTTTGTACAATAAACATTTGAATAGTTCTGGTGGGCGACCATTTGGCCCTGCCGCCTTCCCTTACTGCATAGCTCGGGCTGTTGTGCCAATCTCCTCTACTGTCAAGTCCCCTTGCAACCCATCTCTTTCCTCAGTCGTCAAACCTGGTAGGTTGATATCTTTAAGAAATTCCATGCAGTCTAGCTCCGTATACCCAGATGTAGATGTGTAGAGTTTTTTATATTGAGAAGCGAATGCCTCCGAAATCTCATGTCCTTTCTCATGTTTCGATCTTGAGTTATCTAGTATTTCTGGGACCCATCTCCTTAAGGTCTCTTGATTTTCCAGACAATCCAAAAGTCTGCTGGCTTTGTCCCCGGACTCGTATATTTTGTGTCTAGTAGTCCTTGCTGCCGCTTTGGCCCCACCCTCCAAAAGCTCTTTGAGCTCTTTTTGTTGTAGTCGAAGTCGATTACGTGTCTCCCCAGGTATCACCCTCTCCCTTCCTAACTGACTGGCGGGGGAATAGTAAATTTGATCACTTCACAATCCTACACTTTCCCCACTGTTGCATTCACTGTAGTGAGAATAATACATTTTATCCCTCCACTATCCAACACTTTCCCTACTGGTACATTCACTGGAGTGGGAATAGTGATTTTTACCCCTCCGCTATCCAACACTTTCCCTACTGTTGCACTCACTGGAGTGGGAAATTTAAGTTGAAAGATTTTTAAATAATTTAATGTTTTAATTTATAATATAATGTTTTGTTAAATAGATTTTATGTTATTGGTATATGTGTATATGTATATATATATATAATATATATATATATATATATATATATATATGTATATATATATATATATATATATATATATATATTCACTGAAAAAACCATAGGTTTCACACCAGTTATAGTTAGGAATTAGCATTTAAAAAACCTATTAAATTCACTGAAAAAACCATAGGTTTCACACCAGTTATAGTTAGCTGGAAATTTTACTGATATAAAACCATTGAAATTCCCACGTTATAGTTAGATGGACTCACTATAACTTGCGCGTGCAATGCACTGCTGATGGCGTCACATATTACATCACTCATGACATGGCCAGTGAATGTGTGTCTTTCTGAAAAATAAATATATTTTATATATGTATATGTAAAAGTTGATGGAAGAATAAATGTTTAAATAAGTGTCTAAATGGATGGTTTTTAAAAATTGATTGGTTAACTGGCTTAATAAGACATCATCAGCAGTGCATTGCACGCGCAAGTTATAGTGAGTCCATCTAACTATAACGTGGGAATTTCAATGGTTTTATATCAGTAAAATTTCCAGCTAACTATAACTGGTGTGAAACCTATGGTTTTTTCAGTGAATTTAATAGGTTTTTTAAATGCTAATTCCTAACTATAACTGATGTGAAACCTATGGTTTTTTCAGTGAATTTCATAGGTTTTTTAAATGCTAATTCCTTTGTATATCGAGTTTCTAACCTTTTTTTTTTTTTTACAATTTGCTGTTTTTTTTAAAGTATTCATGTTTTTTTTATATAATTTTTTTCTTTTGCGCTCTGGGTGCGCGCTCCGGGAAGCTTTCAGCTAAGCTCTCCGGTAAGCTTTTCCGTGAGCTCATCTGAAAGCGCACCCAGAGCGCAACTGTCGTTCGTGAAAAAAAATATGAATGAAAAGTTAATAATAATGCAAAACATTTCGTACCATACAAATAAAATTAGTTTTTTTTAATAAGGAAAATGATTATGCATTTCTATAAAAGATTGATGACGTCACTTCGGCGCGCAACGTAAATGCCCTCGGAGGCGCCTACGTTCGCGGCGCGTAAACGCACGCAAAAGCGCCTACGATCGCGCCACGTTTGCGCCCCGGAAGCGCCTACGATCGCGCTGCGTAAACGCACCGGAAGTGCTCCGGAGCGCGCAGCGTAAACGCGTCGGGTCATGTGACCCTAAAATAACACTTTTCATTGGTTGCTAACAGTTTTTTTTTACAATGAATGAAATCCCCACCCATTTCCTTCACTTCTTCTTTCACTTTTGTGACTGAAAGACCTGCCTTTTTTGCTGTTCCATATTCCTTGATTAAATAATGGCTGCCAGACCATCCAGCAGTGAAGATGACTCCAATGATTTCATTGATGAAGAGCCTCCTCAGCCGAAGGTCAAAGAACATTTCATCTGGAAATTTTTTAAGTTTCCAGCAGACCAGAAGAAGGTGAATGCACCAAAAGTAGAGTG
This sequence comes from Lissotriton vulgaris, assembly GCF_964263255.1. Lineage (NCBI taxonomy): Eukaryota > Metazoa > Chordata > Amphibia > Caudata > Salamandridae > Lissotriton > Lissotriton vulgaris. The sequence goes on from NW_028254584.1 coordinate 383,800, forward strand.
CAGGATCTGCAAACAGGTCCTGTCACGGGGTAACCCCCCAAAAAAATACTCTTTTGGCAACTTCACCATGATTCGCCATGTGGAGAGGAGGCACCCCCAGAATTTTGCCCGGGAAAGTGTCAGGGCTCTGGCACAAGAGGTTCCCAGAGATGGGGCCTCTACATCAACAGGAGGAGCAACTTCTTCTGGGAGAGAACAATCGCAGGAGCAGGTAGCAAACATACAACCTGCATTTAACCATGGGGTCGTCAAATGCAGATACTGCAATCAACTCCTCACCTATGGGGAGCAAAGTGTCCTGCTCATGGTTCGAGCATTGGAGAACCATCGCTGCCCTTCCCACCCCTAATTTTTTTCTTTTCTTTTTGCTCCTGTTGAGCAGTTTCCATTCCCTGTTTTTGTTCCTGTTCAGTTAAAAGAAGAAAACCAAAAGTTCTTTTCAGAACTACCTCCAATTCTCATCATAGAGCTATATTCTTAAAAAAATGAAGAGTAAGTGAAATATAGTGCATTGATAATTGAAAGGAGAATTAGTAAGAAAGAACAGAAAGGTATGAGAGGTGAAAGGAAGTGAAGTAGGAGGAATGAAAGAAGGTGAGTGTTAGAAAAGAAAGTTATGACACAGTGAATAAACTGGAGGCCTCATTTCTGAAAAGTGACGCATCGCTACGTGAAAACAGCGATGCGTCACTTTTCTGGACGCACTCCTTATGACATTCCAGATATGTCATATTTAATATATGACTAATCAATTCGCAAGGAGTTACAGATATGTCAGTATTTCTGACGTATCTGTAAACACAAAAGTAACGCATTGCAGGAGTGCGTCACAAAAGTGACGCAACTCCAGTAATGTGTCCTTTCACATGGAAAAAGCACCATGTGAAAGGTTTGCTGTGAAGCAGGCGCAAGATTTTGGGGCAACAGCATCCTAAAAGTGACGCACTGCGTCATTATTACCAAGCTTTTTGCAAGGAACACCCCCTCTGCATGCATTATACCTGACACTATTTTTTAAAAAGTGACGCATCTAGGTACATGGGTCACTTTTTAAAACTCTGCGCCACATTGTATCTGCATCAGGTATAATGTATGCAGAGGGGGCAATCCCTCGCAAAAAGCTTGGTAATAACGACGTACTGAAATCTATGAGATTTCTCTGCGTCACTTTTAGGATGCTGTTGCGTCAAAATCTTGCGCCTGCCTCGCGTCACTTTCATGTTTACAGATATGTGAGAAATACTGACGTATCTGTAACTCCTTGCAACATGATTCATCATACATTAAATATGACACATCTGGAATGTCATAAGGAGTGCGCACAGAAAAGTGACGCATCACACCAGCAGTGTAATAAAATGTGCCTCGTTGCACTATATTTAAAGGACGCAACAGCATCCTAAAAGTGACGCAGTGAAATCTCAAACATTTCACTGCGTCGCTATTACAAAGCTTTTTGCGGGGGAACACCCCCTCTGCATGCATTATACCTCACGCAGATATAATGTGGCGCTTGATTTTAAAAAGTGACCCATCTACCTAGATACGTCACTTTTTAAATATAACGCAACGAGGCACATTTTTTTACACCACTGGTGCGATGCGTCACTTTTCTGTGCGCACTCCTTATGACATTCCAAGTAACGCATTGCTGGAGTGCGTCACAAAAGTGACGCAACTCCAGTAATGCGTCCTTTCAAATGGGGAAAGCAGCATGTGAAAGGTCTTGCCTCAGTCTAACACCTGCTGTAAAGCAGGCACAAGATTTTGACGCAACAGCATCCTAAAATGACGCAGAGAAATCTTATAGATTTCAGTACGTCGCTATTACAAAGCTTTTTGCGGGAGAACACCCCCTCTGCATGCATTATACCTGACGCTATTTTTAAAAAGTGACGCATCTAGGTACATGGGTCACTTTTTAAAACTCTGCGCCACATTATATCTGCGTCAGGTATAATGTATGCAAAGGGGGCATTCCCCCGCAAAAAGCTTGGTAATAACGACGTACTGAAATCTATAAGATTTCTCTGCGTCACTTTTAGGATGCTGTTGCGTCAAAATCTTGCACCTGCCTCGCATCACTTTTATGTTTACAGATATGTCAGAAATACTGACTTATCTGTAACTCCTTGCAACATGATTCGTCATACATTAAATATGACACATCTGGAATGTCATAAGGAGTGCGCACAGAAAAGTGACGCATAACACCAGCAGTGTAATAAAATGTGCCTCGTTGCACTATATTTAAAAAGTGACGCATCTAGATAGATGCGTCACTTTTTAAATATTGCATAACAATGCGCATTTTTTTACACCGCTGGTGCGTCACAAAAATTGACGCACAGGAGGCGCAAAACTAACAGTGCAAGGCCTTCATAAATATGGTCCTGGATTTTCCCCGTGCTTCGCCGGTGCGCGTACCATGCGCTTCCCCCGCGCAAAACGAAAAAAAAAAATGTAATGCCCTGCAGGACCCTATTTTAGTCCCTTCATCAAACCTAGGGGGTCAGAGGGGGTCTACTCTTCCCCCTTATGGTCATTTGCCCCTTTTTTTTTCAAACCCCTTGTGTCTCGATTTTACCGAGACACAAGATGGCGGCCGCTCCAGACTGTTTAGAATGTTTACAGACACCCAAGAGCCAATCAGCTTTCTGCGCGCAAGTCGCGTGTCGCGCCAGGAGCGCACTCAAGTGCGCGCACCGGAGAGCGCCTATAGATATATATATTTTTTTGAACCTAAATTACTCAAAATCCACTGGAGCACATATCTTGAGACATAGCAAAGGCACATCGGGCTACCAGTCCCTACAATTTTGCTAAGTTTGGTGTAAATCCATTCAGCCGTTCGGGCTAAAAGTGAAATCGACCGCCCTATGGAAATTAACATGGGGAAAATGCGTTTTGGAACCCCCCTTTTATCTCGGCCCCCGCTTGACGTATCCCCCCCAAACTTTCAAGGAAGGACCGGAGCTCGACGAGGCCATTTTCAGGAAATTTTCAGGCAGATTCGTCAACCGGTGCCAAAGTTATTCCAAATAGAATTTTGAGATTTAACATTGAAAAAAATCCTAACTATAACTACCTACTGGCGACCGCCAGTAGGTAATAAATATATATATATATATATATATATATATATATATATATATATATACATATATATATATATATATATATATATATATATATATATATATATATATATATATATATATATATATTTCCCCAAGATTCCTCTACATTAAGGAAAACACTGCACTCCAACAGAATCGTTTTCACAGGATTTATTCAGTGCAATTAGTCACCACTGACCACCACCAACGCGTTTCAACCTGCAATAGGTCTTGCTCACGGTATTGCTATTGCAGGTTGAATCGGGTTGGTGGTGGTCAGTGGTGACTAATTGCACAGAACAAATCCAGTGAAAACGATTCTGTTGGAGTGCGGTGTTTTCCTTAATGTAGAGGAATCTTGGTGAAATATTTGAAATATGAGGACAAGCCCGTTAATTTTTATATAATTTTAAAATTATAAAAAACATTAAAATTATTAGTTTCATAATTTTTTAAAGTATATATATATATATATATATATTAATTATTATATATGTGTTTAGCTTTTTTAAATTAAGTTTTGTTTGTTATATTTGTTAAAATGAATATTAAATCCAATCTATTTTTCAAAAACTACTTTTATTCTTTAATATATTTAACATGTATTAATTTATTTTATATATTAAAAAATTATATTTTGTACAAATACATTTATGACATTGATATTTTTATCCCAACTTTTTTGTACTAACCATTATAAGTATGTGATGTAGACATTTTTCACATTGATATTTGGGTCACAATATTTTTGTATGGGGATATTTGGGGTGCCAATGTTTTGTCAGTGTGCCTGAATGAACTACTTTGAATTCTTTAGTGGAACGGACAAGGGTTATTTGTTTATTGTGCTTGATTAAAAGTTGTGTAATGTAGCATACCAGAATATTTTAAAGGCCGGTGAACCACTACGAGGAGTTAGAGTTGCGTCAGAAAGTAAAGCTCTGGGAAAGGTCAACTGGTGCGAAGTGTTGTGCTGGGATTTGCTGGTGAGTCATCAAGTGTTGTGTTGTGATAGGTCCATGAAGGAAATGATTGTGTGCATACATCGATCTGTATTGAACTGTAACTTGGAGAAAACATAATTTGACTTGAGATTGTTAATTTTATTTTTGAACTGTTGTGATCAGGGAATGTTTCAGAGCCCTCATAGATTTAATGATAGGTGATGTGCGAGACCCTGTTTGTGAGGGCAAGGAGGCTCCAGTGGAAAGCACGCTAGGTCATTATATGGCGAAAAGCACAGGGATTCATACATGTTTGTTACTTCATAAATGGTGCAAGATCACGAAAAGTTGGGAGCATTAAGATTTCCAAAATATGGCACATTTGATTTGAAGGGTATTGAAAATGTAAGGGGAGCATTATATGATATGAAACCACCTCCTAGCCCTGCACAATATGAAGCAGTAAATTCTTGGGAATATGCGGCATATGCAAAGGAGAAAGACAAATATAAAAATATATCAAAAAGAGCAGTGCGTAATTACACTGATATTAAATGTTATGTTATGTTAATAACTATTTGTAGAGTGCACGTACACTCGTGAGTTTCATGGCGCTGTTATAGAGAGACAGAAATACAATTCCTTATGCGTAGGACTGCTTGAATAGCCACATTTTCAAGGACTTCCTAAAGACCAGAAGATTGTCACAATTCCTGAGTGATAAGGGGAGGGAGTTCCAGAAAGTGGCCGCCAGTTAGCGGAAACAGCTGCCTCCTTGCCTTTTTCTATTAAACGAGGGGATGGTGACTAGACTAAGATGGGCAGAACGTAAGTTGCCCTGAGGCTTAAAGTTGGTTATCATGTTTCTTATACATTTAGGGCCATTTCCATGCAGTGCTTTAAAAGCAGTGCAACCCGTTCTAAAAGCAATCCTTTGGGCCATCGGTAACCAATGTAATTTTTCCATGCCAGGTCTGGCTGACTGCCATTTAGGTTGTTTCCAAATAAGTCTGGCCGCTTGATTTTGGACCATCTGGAGTCGTTTTAGCAGTCCCGCTGAGAGGCCAAGATATAGAGCATTTGAGAAGCCAAGCGAGAAAGTACCAAGGCTATTACTACTTGCACAAGTGCCGAATGGGTCAGCAGATGTGCAATTTTCCTGATTTTTCTTAGTTGGAAAAAGCTAGAGGATACCACAGCACCCACCTGGCTTTTAAGTGACAGGTCGGCGCTGAGAATAACCCCCAAGCTTTGGACCGAGTGGGACGCCGTGGGTGGAGAGCCCATATCGGTCGGCCAGAAATGTCGGCCCCAGCTGAGCTTGCTCTTCCCGGGCAGTACTCATTCTGTCTTGCCCGGGTTAAATTTAAGATGGTTTGAATCCATCCAGCACTGTATGTGTGACATTGTTGCCTGGAACTCAACAACAGTGTCCGAGGAGTTCAAGGGAATTATCAGCTGCAGGTCGTCAGCGTAATTGAAGATGGTGATTTTATGGTTCTTTAAAGAATGTAGCAAAGGTCGAAGGTACAGATTAAATAGGAGAGGTGAGAGTGATGAGCCTTGAGGCACCCCACAAGAAGAAGATATCCTCGGGGCTGTGAATGTTCCAAGTCTCACTGACTGCGTCCGGTTGGTGATAAAGGAAGCTATCCATCTAAGAGCGGGCCCCTGAGGCCAGCCTGATCGACACGGTTCAACAGTATGTTATAATCGACCGTGTCGAACGCGCCGACAAATCCAGGAGTACCAAGGCCTGATGGATACCCTTGTCCGCATTAACTCTTAGGGTGTCCTGCACTGCGAGAATCACAGTTTCTGTGGAGTGTGACGGACGAAAGCCAGCTTGATTCGGTTCTAGATAGTCGGAGTATTCAATGAAGTTTAAAAGACATCTAGACACGTGAGCCTCGAGTAATTTAGACAGGAAGGGGAGAAGGGAGATGGGCCTGTAGTTGGCCGAATCTGAAGGGTCTGCACCTGGTTTTTTTATGAGTGGGACAACCGTAGCATTTTTGAAGTTGCAGAGGACCTTGCCTTGTAAGAGAGATTCATTCAGAAATGGAAGGATGCTCATGGGTAAAACCGAGCAGATCTCTTTCAAGATGTGTGGTGGGCAGCTGTCGTTGGGTGACCCGGAGTTGACCCGGGAAAGGAGCCCCGAGAGTGTTTTTGGGTCGATAAGGGGAAGGGCATCAAGTGTATGGGGATTGTTATAGATGTCATCTATAGGTTCCAGGCTTGGCGAATTATGAATGCTCCTCTTTATAGCGGAGACTTTGTCTATGAAGAACTCATTAAGTGAGTTGCAGAGCTCCAGAGTGGGGGCCTGGGTGGGAGCTGTTCTCTCGCTGTTGGGCCGAAGAACAGCATAGATGGAGGAAATGTGTAATTGATGGTGCAAGAATGTACCCCACATTGACAACAGAAAAGCTTAAAAGGAATTGGAAGCAGGGAAGTGAAGACAAAGCTATTGCAAGGAAAACTGATTCTGGGAATGACATCTTGGATGCCCTGTTGTCTTCATGTCCACCGTCTTATGTAACTGCATCATCAGAATCAGATAGCACTCCAACATCTTATGGTTCAATTGCCACAGCACTTGTTGTCGTGAATGTGGTACCAATTGCGGATCCACTTCCAACTCTTCCGATTGCCACTGCACCTGCTGAAACAGACACTACTGTATTTGCTCCAGGGATTTCAGCCTATATTGTGAAAGTTCCTGCACCAATGTCACAAATCATATCAGCTTAGACATTGGCAATTCCTGTTATTTATTCACCTATAATTATTGCCCTGAATCCTGCTGTTCCAAGAATTGTAGACGGAACAGCCACAACAGGGTTTGTCCTGAAATTGCAAAACTCACAGATTGTTGCCTGGAATCCAATATATAAGAGAAGGTATAAAAAATGTTTTTATGACTCCAATTGCTCAAGTGGGAATGGGACCATTCAATAATAAGATTTTGCCCCTAAGGCAAGGATATCTTAAGGATTTTGGGGGCCCTGGGCCAAACGTATTTTGGGGGGCCCCTGTGCGATCAGCTTTGAATTTATGATCTAGTTTCAGCTCTCTTGTGTCCTCTTTGGTCAGATTGCAAACAGTGCACAGACACACTGGCTCAAATTCTAAATTTGTTTATCTATATATATAAAAACAAATGTATGTCTGTCTGTTTGTCCTTTATGCATTACTACATCATTCATCCGATCGGCATGAAACTTTGGGAAGTTGTTGAGTACACTCCCCCGAGGGTTTCTGGCACATAAATAAATAAATAAATAAATATATATTTTTTTAAGTTGTTGAGTACACTCCCGCAAAGGTTTCTGGCAAAAAAAATAAAAAAATTGTTAAATATCGGCCCTTCGCCCCCCCAGGGCCCTCATAATATTTCCAATACTGAACGTTTACAGTTTCCAGTGCGACTCGCTTTTGCAATGACCATCAACAAAGCACAAGGACAATTGCTGCAAGTGTGTGGACTAGATTTGGAGAATCCGTGCTTCTCACATGGACAACTGTATGTGGCCAGCTCACGCGTCGGAAAACCTTCTGATTTATTTGTGTACGCACCAGACAGAAAAACAAAAAAAACGTGTATCCACAAGCATTCGAATGAATAAAAAGAATTAAAACAACACTTTAAAATGTTTCCTAATTAAAATGAATAATTTTCTATAAAAATGACACAATGTAAATTGAATGTTATCATAACAAGTTTCCTTTCTTCTGAGATCGCAGCAACGCACGACGGCTAAGCTAGTAGATAATATTCAGGGATAGTGCTGTATGTTTTCAATATTGTAACACAGTAGAAGCTCGTTAATACTACCGCAAATAATCTCTGCAACACCCTCCCATTTCTCATATGTGAGGTCTTTTTTGGATCTAAAAGAAAAAATTGGGGGGATGTTGCATGAAACAAAAACACAACATTTGTCTGCAAAATGTCTGTAATATACTCTCACATATTACCCAAATCTGTTTAAGAATTATTCAAGGTCATAAAGGCAAGACTCTCTGCAGAACAGAGCTGGCTCTGTCAGGGGGGCCTTTGAAAGGCAGGGGCCTGGGGCCAGAGCCCACTTTGCCAATGCCTTAAAAAGTCTCTGCCCTATGGTGTGAGGAAACATCTGAGAGTAGAGGGACAGGAGGTACAGAGACATTATCTGCAATTCAAGGACTGAGTAGACCCTTAGATGTACCAAAAATAAAGGTGGAACAGAAAGAAATCATGAGGGGAAGTTTAGAGCTCTCACATCAGAATCAATATTAGGAAAATGAACTGATATACCTAAGTAAGAAAATTACAAGGCGTGCAGCTGCTACACATTATAAATCAGTAGAATTGGCTTGGCAGTCAAATACAAGGTAGATCTCTTTAAGAATATTCCCTTGCAGAAACATTTCAGGGCACAGTTAGATGACAAAGCAATTGTCACAATGCGATCATCAGGAATGAAGCTAAACTTTGCTGAACAAGTTAAATGCATTCGGAAATGGAGTGATTTCGACAGATTAGAAAGTAAATGGGATAAAAAGCAGGGAAATAAAAAGAAGCAAGCAGAGAGTTTAGGGGTAAATGGCAAACCATCTCCAGTATCTCAGATGAAGATGATGCTTTAACATTCATTATGAGGGAGATACCGGGTGGAGGGTATATTCATGTGCTATGGAGTCGAGGTGATCTTGTGACATTCACATACAAAGTTCCTAAACTGAGAGAGAATCTTGCTCAATGGTAAATACAGGTTGACAGGTTTGTGAAAATTTCAAAGGGTCTGCTGACAGATTTGAATAGCCTTTTTTGACATTGTGGTACAGAGTGATCTTTGGGGTCAATGTAAAATAGCCATACAGTGGCCAAGTACAGTGCCCCCAAGGGTTCTGAGTACCCGTGCAGCTTCACTTACAGTTTTTGCAAAGTTTAATGAGGTGATTGCTTTTTTGAAAGACAAGGTTCTCACAAGGGACATTGATTGGTTAAAGGTCAATGGGATGGCTCAGGAAGCTAATGAATCAGTGCCTGCCTATTAAGAACGGTGGTTACAGGTGTTTAAACAGCACAGTAGACAAGAAAATCCTGAAAGGGGAGCTTTGTGTCACAGTTCGTTCCTGGGTTGTGCCCAAAGATCAGTATGTACATAGAACAGATTATGATTTGCTGGCAGACTAAACATTTAGGTGAGATCCTAAGGTATGCTAAGTACTGTAGCGATGAACAGGGGATGAAGCAGAAAAGGTTCAAATAAAAGGTCATGCTTGCACAAACGAGGTTGGCTCAGAAAGTGTTTCAAAATCAACAGAATGCAGTTGGATAAATGCCTGTTTGTAATGGGCTGAGATATATCCTGGTGATAGTGTGCATTTTCTCCTGATGGGTGGAAGCCTACCCAGGGAGTAGAAATGACAGTCTCACTGTAGCCAAACTGCTGTTGTGGCACCTCATCCCAAGGTGCAGCTTTCTGGTTTCTCTGGCGTCAGGCCAAGGGACTCATTTGAATAATGAGATCCTTAGAATGCTGTGTGTGACATTACAAGTGGAACAGAGACTGAATTGTAGTTACCGAACAAAAACTTCAGGAATAGTCGGTCAACTTAATGGTAAACTGAAATCTCGTTTGGCTAAAGTATGCACATCAACTTCTCTGAAATGGCCAGATGCTTTGCCCTCATTGTTTTTTTTTAAATATTGTTTTTATTGAGCACTGCAAACCATACACAGGTATATATGACAAATAAGTAACATTTTTAAGGCCTTGCATATTAGCAAAGCTTCCCGAATCTTGATCGCATATTAAAATAAGGTGTACAAACATCTTACAGAGAATACAGCATATCTTGCAGTATAAATGTACAATCCATAAATCCTGACATATAACTACAATACCAATGAGTGGTATCTTGTACAGTGCACATTACATCCCCCTCCCAAACTAACCCTCCCCGAAATGCCTTGCCCTTATTGTTGACGAGTCGCTGAAGCACTCCTGATAGAAGAACAGGATTGTCACCACATGAAATACTCATGGCACATGCCATGCAACTGCCTGCAGATGCCCTTGTAAAAATCACAGATGTCATGATTCTCGACTACTGCAAGGGATTGGCTGATGTGGTACATTCTGTCTCTGACCAGGTTGGAGCTACTACTGTCATCCCAAGTCAGGAGCAATTCCATGATCTTAGCACCAGCAATTGGGTGTTAATAAAAAAAGCTTGCTTGAAAATCCTGTTTGGAGGCAAGGTGGAAGGTGCTCTATTAGGTGATCCTGATCAGTAACGCTGCTGTGAAATGTAGTGGGATTCCCACCAAGAATCATTCCTCACATACCCAAAGGGTGAGGTGTCCATTTGATGGGGCAGTAACATTTGAAACAGGTCATCGACCTGCTGTGTCACTATGTTCTGAAGGACAAGAGGAGGGTGACATTCATCAAAGTTCCTCATCTATCATGGTTTCTGAAATCTCGCAGAGTGGTGTGGAAGCATGGAGATCCAAGATCTGAAAAACGGTATGTTGCAGAAACATCACAGGTGCAATTGAATGATTTTGGTGAAGGAACAAGCGTGAGAGACTTCAATAGAGAGAAGAATGGCCAAAGAACAGGAAACAATTAAAATCTAATGTCTGTTGAACACATACCTCAAGACATACCTCAAACCATCGTCAAAGAAACACAATCTAATGGTATATGTCATACTGAGGAAGATCAACATACACCTAGGATATCTAAGAGAGCAAGAGTACTTTGTTGCAGGTATTCAGCACCTGAATAGACCTATTACAACAACACTGTGCCAAATCCGACATTGATCCAAATGAACTGAGGTCAGGAGAACTTGAACCTCCATGATATGCCACTTTAGCACAGTTCATGATTTAAACTCTTGAATAAATTCATAATTATGCTCAATTCATTTGCTATCTGATTGATTCAATTTAACAATCATTGATTCTTTGAACTATGAACTGTGTCTGTACTTGGCCAGGTTCTGTACTGAACTAATAAAAAAGACGGTGACAACTAAGATAGGAGCATAACAAATTGTTAAGAAAATAAAACAAATAAAATGAACTAAGAAGAATTCCATCGGACCAAGGCTTCAGTAGAAAAGCAGCGTTGACATTCTTAGAAGAAGATGGAGTAGGACTAGGGATGCCTCATGAAGACTGCTGTATATAAGGTGAATGAATTAACTGCAAACTAACCATCAAAATGTGTTGTGTTCATTTTGCACAAGTATTAACAAATGCAGAATATTCAGCCTGCCTGCTGCTATATTCTACTGAAAGTCTGATTGTAGACAAGCATGTTTCCTTACCAAGGTTAAATGTAGAATATTGATTGCTATAACATTAACAGTTGTTGCATTAGTATATAATCCTCTTAGTTTGTATGAGTATCACCTATGAGTTTGAAATACTTAGATGCACTCCTGCACCAACATCACTTGCACATACCATAGAGTAGAGAAATTGAAAGGCAACATTTATAGAAGCTTCAGAAGGGGAGGTTTCACATCAAATGTACACACGCCGTGGGGTGCTATGCTATGTTTGTGCACACTTACCTGCTTCAGCTACTGAGGATGTGACGTACTATCAAATTCCACTTTCACACGCAGTTACATGTAGTATCTTGCTTAGTTTTTTTGTAGGTAGAATTTTGAATATTATTTATTCAGTTTTTACTTTATCCGTTCTGAAGTTCCTCTTTACAAAACAATGAATCCTCACCCACAGGCTACGGTGAAGGAAATAGCTTGGTTTTTTTATTAGGTCCCCTACAGATATTGATACTGGTAAGGCATATGAATAAAATGTTACATGCTCTATATGAGTCTATTGGAAAATAAATGTATCCAAGCCTTAGAGGAAATAGAGCTCACATGTTTCATAAAGCAAAAAAACATGAAGTTTGAAAACTTGTGAAAAGAGGAGGAAGTTGAGTATAAAAAAGAAAATGGTCTATTCCAGATTGAAATTAGACAGGCAGCAGAAAGGGAAACTATGCTTTTACAAGAGAAGAAAACACATCAGGACTAGACACATGGGGACAAGTAGCTGTGAACATACATTTAAGGTTCTTGGAGGACCCATTCAGATATTAATCGGAGAAGAACCAGTTATCCCTAGAGTCCTATCTTTTTAAATGCAGAAACTCCACCCTCGTAAAGATACTACTCAGAAATCCCTTTGTTACTACCATACAATTGTAAACTTACACACAAGTGTAAGTTTACTTTGTGAATCAGGCTCTACATATGGGCAAGATGCAGTTTTCCAACTGACTGCTGATTGGGAAGATGTTTCGATTTAGCTTTGTTGTTACCCAGATGGTATCATGTGAATAGCATAGAAGCTTTGACAAATAATCTTTCTCCTAGACATAGATGTAGTGCTAATGAGGGACACAATTAATGTGAGGTATTTTTGATGCATTTATTCTCCCAGGAGGAGGAGTCCTAAATGATGAGAAAATCAGAAAGCTTTCTACAGTAGTAGATACATTAGCCACTTGTGCATCTGGTGTTTTGTTACAGTAAATACAGAATTATTACATATTTGATAGATGGTTTTGCAAGCTCAATTAGATTTGGATATATGGTTGCCAGAAAAAGGTATAGTATGTAAGATGTTGAAGGCACAACAGTGCAGTTCGTACATACCAGACAAAGTATGATGATAGGAGAATTTGCAAAGAACATTTGTGACATTAAGCCTGAATTAGAGAACTTAGAAGCAACTAATGTTTTAGGAAGCTTAGGCAAGAGAGCTTCTGCTATATGTAATTTGATTGGAAGTATTGGTATTAGACTTTTAGGTGTTATATTTAAGCCTATATTGATTGTTGGCATTTTCTCAATATGCTTATATGCTTTACATGGATCACTGAAATTATATTGACCTCAAAAATATCGAGTTACCATAATATCGTTGATAAAATATCGATGGACAAAATATCGACTGGCTATCTTTAAACAGGTAAGTACTAAAATATCGACTCTAAAATATCGAGTTACTAAAATATAGACTGTAAAAATATCGTTTTTTTAAATGTCTTCAAATTAAGTTAAAACTAATGTAATAATAAATATATTTATTATAAACTTACTTAAAATTATTAAATTCATTTTATATTAATAAATATTTATTGTAAATTAAAAAAAATATAAAAAAATAATACATTAATATTTATGTAAAAAATATTATTAAATAAACATATATAATAATTTTACAGTAGCATAGCAAAATGGTTAAAATTTATTGTAACAACTGTAGTGAATTCTACAATAGCTAAAGCGTTGGATAGCGTAGGGGTAAAATGTACTATTCCCACTCCAGTGGGTGCAACAGTAGGGAAAGCGTTGGATAGCGTAGGGGTAAAATTTACTATTCCCACTCCAGTGGGTGCAACAGTAGGGAAAGTGCTGGATAGCGTAGGGGTACAAATTACTATTCCCACTCCAGTGGGTGCAACAGTAGGGAAAGCGTTGGATAGCGTAGGGGTAAAAATTACTATTCCCACTCCAGTGGGTGCTACAGTAGGGAAAGCGTTGGATAGCGTAGGGGTTAAAATTACTATTCCCACTCCAGTGGCTGCTACAGTAGGGAAAGCGTTGGATAGCGTAGGGGTTAAAATTACTATTCCCACTCCAGTGGGTGCAACAGTAGGGAAAGCGCTGGATAGCGTAGGGGTAAAGATTACTATTTCCACGCCAGTGGGTGCAACAGTAGGGAAAGCGTTGGATTGCGTAGGGGTTAAAATTACTATTCCCACTCCAGTGGGTGCTACAGTAGGGAAAGCGTTGGATAGCGTAGGGGTTAAAATTACTATTCCCACTCCAGTGGGTGCAACAGTAGGGAAAGCGTTGGATAGCGTAGGGGTAAAAATTACTATTCCCACTCCAGTGGGTGCAACAGTAGGGAAAGCGTTGGATAGCGTAGGGGTAAAAATTATTATTCCCACTCCAGTGGGTGCTACAGTAGGGAAAGCGTTGGATAGTGTAGGGGTTAAAATTACTATTCCCACTCCAGTGGGTGCTACAGTAGGGAAAGCGTTGGATAGCGTAGGGGTTAAAATTACTATTCCCACTCCAGTGGGTTCAACAGTAGGGAAAGCGCTGGATAGCGTAGGGGTAAAGATTACTATTCCCACTCCAGTGGATGCAACAGTAGGGAAAGCGCTGGATAGCTTAGGGGTAAAGATTACTATTCCCACTCCAGTGGGTGCAACAGTAGCGAAAGCGTTGGATAGCGTAGGGGTTAAAATTACTATTCCCACTCCAGTGGGTGCAACTGTAGGGAAAGCGTTGGATAGCGTAGGGGTTAAAATTACTATTCCCACTCCAGTGGGTGCTACAGTAGGGAAAGCGTTGGATAGCGTAGGGGTAAAAATTACTATTCCCACTCCAGTGAGTGCAACAGTAAAAATAGGCAAAACTTCATAATTAATTATTATTTATTGAAATATCAGTACCAAGTAAATTTAATTTCCTATACCAATAACTTGTATTTACAAATTAATTTTAATTTCATGGACAATTATTAATTAATTAAACAATGTAATTAATTTACTTAATTAAATAATTAATTATTGATTTACTTCCCACCCTATTCCCCTATAAACCCACAACCCGCTACTGAAACTAATTTACTATAAATTAATTATTTATCAATTAATCAATTATTATTAATTACCAAATATGTTTTATTTAATTACCTATTATGAATTATTTTACAATTATTATTAATTTACATAATTAATTAATTATATTTAAATTACTTCCCACCCTATTTCCCCTATAAACCCACTACCCGCTACTGAAACGAATTTACTTTAAATTAATTATTTATCAATTAATCAATTATTATTAATTACCAATTATTTTTTATTTAATTACCAATTATTAATTATTTTACAATTATTATTAATAATTACATAATTAATTAATTATATTTAAATTACTCCACACCCTATTCCCCTATAAACCCACTACCCGCTACAGATTTATATTACAAAATTAGTAACAATTAGTAAAAACTTACCTTCTTTTCCATTTTCCTTTGTCTATATATTCTATCTAGTCGATATTATGTCTAGTCTATATTTTTGATTCGATATTTTGGCTATTAATATCGATATAACTCGATATTTTTGTAGTCTATATTATGTCTGGTCGATATTTTGTCTAGTCTATATTTTTTCCTCGATATTATGTCCAGTCTATATTTTGGATTCAATATTATGTCTGTTTACCGCTTTACATAAAGGATTTATATGTTATTTAGTGAAAAAGAAAAAGGAAGAAAGAAAATGGCAAAGGAGAGAAGAAATGTAATGGAAGAAAGAAAAAGTAGGTTTATCAGAAACTGAAGAAGATGCAAAGCTTAAAGGGTGAGATAGATGACTCAGCAAAGGAAGGCGGTGTACCTTGAAGATACATTTATGTTAACATGTGATGGCTATTCTAGTTATTAGCGGGGGAATTTATAGAGCGAATATCCTAATTTTGCAATTTAAATGCATTTAATTGAAGAGTGCAAATTTCAATGCTGAATAACACATGCATGATAAATGCAAAGGTATAGTAGGTAATCATATTAGGCATTATAAGCAAACACAAGGCCAGTTTTTGTGTTTAAATTGTTGTTTTGCATAATATGTTTTTTCTCTATCCACTGCAGATGCAGTAATTTTCCAGAAACCTTCTGTTTGCTAGTAAATAGGCATTTGTTATGCATTAGTGAGGTTCTTGCCGGGAGGAGAGGAGATGGCAGGAAACGTGACTTGTTGGAAGTACTGTCTGAACGACAAGATCTTTTCAAAGTAACAAACCACGGACATCGTTGCATAGCCCAATGTGAGCATGTGAGAAACTAGGGAGTTTATCTACTCCCAGAGTTTGCTAAAATTTAACACTTAGTGAATTAATGATTGATTTTAAATTACTTTGTCAATAAACCCTTTAAACTCAAACAAAATATCTCTTGATTTCTGTGAAGCCCATATTGGACTTCACTATTGTAATTGATGTTAATGATAGCTTCTTATCACCTCTCCTTGTCAACTAACAACGGTCCATATGAAGGATGTGGCTTCCCGCAGATCTCAGAACTTTCCGTCACAGAAATGTGAGGAACATTTGTTTTTTTAGTCAAAGTTTAAGGTTTGCAATGGATTCTCTGTGAAAAATCCATGTGAGAGCCATGCAAGTCACCCCACCCTAGATTACCCCTGTTGTCTACTTTTCAAAAGTGTGCAAGTTTGCTAGGTTTTCCTAGGTGGCAACTGAGCAAGGGCCCAAAATCCACATCTACCACTTTGCAAAAAGGGTCAGTTTTGAGTGGAAAAATGTAATGCATCCATGTTGTGTTTTGAGCCATTTCCTGTAGCGGGCACTAGGCCTGACCACAGAATTGAGGTACCATTTTAATTGGGAGACATGGGGGAATGCTGGGCAAAAGGAAAATTGTGGCTGCCTGCATATTCCAGAACTTGCCATCACAGAAATGTGAGGAAAATGTGTTTTTGGTCAATGTTTGAAGTTTGCAAGGGATTCTAGGTAAACAATACCTGGTGAGAACCATGCAAGTCTCCCCACCCTGAATCCCCCCAGGTATCAAGTTTTAAAAGATTTGCAAGTTTGCTAGGTTTACCTAGGTGCTGTCTAAACTAAGGCCGAAAATACACAGCTACCCACTTTGCAATAAAAGTCTGTTATGAATAGAAAAATGTGACATATCCATGTTGCGCTTTGGGCCCTTTCTTGTTGCCGGCACTAGGCTTACCCACAATTGAGATATCATTTGTATCGGGAGTCCTGGGGGAACACTGGGTGGAAGGAAGTTTGTGGCTCATCACAGATTCCAGAACCTTCCATCACAGAAATTTTAGAAAGATGTGTTTGTTTAGTAAAAGTTTGAGGTATGCAAGGGATTCTGGGTACAAAAAAGTGGTGAGAGCCAAGCAAGTCACCCCACCCTGGATTCCCCCAGATGTCTAGTTTTCAAAAATGTGCAAGCTTGCTAGGTTTCCCTGGGGGCTGAGGTAGGGCCCAAAATCCATAGCTACCCACTTCACAAATAAAGTGTCTGTTTGGAGTGGAAAAATGTGATGTATCCATGTTGCGTTTTAGGCCGTTTCCTGTCCCGGGCACTAGGCCTGCCCACACAACTGAGGTACCATTTTCATCGAGAGACTTGGGAAATGCTGGGTGAAGGGAAGGTTGTGGCTCTTTGCAGATTCCAGAACTTTCCATCACAGAAGTGTGATGAAAATATTTTTTGGGGCAATGTTCCAGATTTGTAAGGGGTTCTGAGTAAAAAAAACACCTGATGAGAGCCACACAAGCCAGCCCACCCTGGATTTCCCCAGTTGTCTAGTTTTCAAAGATGTGCACGTTTGCTGGGTTTCCCTATGGGCCGACTGAGCTGGGGCCTTTGCAAAACAAAGGGTATGTTTTCAATGGAAAAATTTGATGCGTCCATGTTGTGTTTTGGCCCGTTTCATGTCGTGAGCACTAGGCCTACTAACATAAGTGAAGTACCTTTTTTACCATAAGACATGTAGGAGCATAGAATAGCCATTCTTAATGTACCCAGTGTGTAAAACAGATGACATTTTCAAAAATACCCTCTAAATCATATGCTAGTATAGGTACCCACAAATTCAGAGATGTACAAATAACCACTTCTACTAAACTCCTTATTTTGTGCCCATTTCAGAAAGACATAGGTTTACTTGATACCCATTTTTCACTCTACCGTATTTAACCATATGAATTGGTCTATACTTGGTACACAATGATAAAACATTACACAGTGCAGATCAGTTGTTGGCTCTGGGTACATTGGGATCTTGAACAACTACAAACCCTATATATCCCCACAACCATAAGAGTCTAGCAGAGGTAATGGTATAATGCTTTTGTAAATTAACCATTGTGACAAAAAGTTATAGATGAAAATGCCACAAAACGTTCCGAAAATAAGATTGATGATGACATCTTGGCAGCTATTTCCGCAACAGAGAAGGGAGGTAATGACCCGAAAGGTTTCCCTTCTAAATATTCTTACCATTTAAGTCCTGATAAAGTTCCTTATGTGAGAATTAGCGACGTTGGTGACAGGTTAATTCCCAACGCGGACCACAGGCAGACTTTGACTACAGCAGCTCAAGAGGGCATAGCCTCAGCGCATGCCGGCGGGTAAGCTACTGTATCTCTCCTACAACAGTGGCGCGGATTGTACAAGCAGACGCATGCTTATGTCCTTCATTGTGACATTTTCCAGCAGATTAAAGTTTCTACTGATGCACGCCCGCCCCAGACACAGTTGTACAGATCTAATAAACCACTTGCGTGTGTTTATTTAATTCACTGCGGTCCTTTCTTCTCTGATACTGCGTATAAGTACATCTTAGTTGCAGATGATTCGTGCATGCGCTTTGTGTGGTTGTGGCCCCAAAGGAGTGCTGATTCTCAACCTGTCGTAAGGGATTTGCGTGTCTTTGTGGGAATTTTTGCATGTGGTACCTTCCATTTGGACCAGGGTCCAGCCTTTGCCTCTACAGCATACAAGGATGGCATGCATTCATTCGGGGTCCAAGTCAAATTTTTCTCTCCATAGCGGGCTGAGGGCAATAGTGTTGTGGAGCGGATGAACCGTGACTTAAAGCAATCCTTGACAGCTAGGTTATAAGGTACAGGCTGGAACTGGCTAGCCCAACTCAATAGCGTTTCATGTACACTTAATAATCTCCCTAGAAGGTCTCTGGGTGGGCGGACCCCATACGAAATGCTCTTTGGCATCAAAATTTTGTTTCGGACCTTGAGGGTCTAGACATGGCGGCGGCGGCCGCATCCTTTGACGTAGATGAAAATTCTACTGTTTTACAGAATCTACAAAAGACCAGAGACAGTCTTGAAAAGGAACATTTACCCCCCACATCTGATGCTGCGTTGCAGATTCCGGTAGTTGGCTGGCTACCCCGAGTTGGTGAACTGGTCCGAGAGAAGATTGAGAACAAGAAGGAATTCGGCCCCTCATATCGTGCTCCTGTTCCTGTGCTTGGCGCGAAGGGAACAAGAACAGTCATTTTACCTCCATTTCCTGGTCGAAAAGAAAACAGGTACATCTCTATTGACAATGTCAAACTACACAGAGTGGCCGATTCTTCTTAGTATGACCCTCGGGTCTCTTGTCCAGCTAAGATGCGAAACTCTGTTTTGGCTCCGACACCTGCTGCCGGACCTGATGTTGCCATCGAGATGACTATAGCAACGAATCCTTTATTGAATCCTCCAGCTGCTGATCCCGTAAATTAAACTGAGCACACATATCCCACGGATTTATCCATGCCTGATTTAGAGACTTGTGTGGCTAATCAATCATGTTTTTCATTTGACACTAACTCTACCGCATCAAAGTCTCTTTCAAAAGTTTTAGTTTTGCTGTATGGTTTAAGAAAACATTTTTTAATTCCTCCATGGACTTACATTTGGCTGGTGTTTTTTTCAATTTTTTTATTCATGTCCATTGGATTTGTGGTGTACTCTTTCCGTTTTGTGAATGGACACTACGTTAAGGAAAGAACTACAATTAGACTAATTGATGGAACTTTGGCACCCCACTCTTCATCACACAGAATCAAGAGGGACCAGACTTTCGTGAATATCACTGCTTGGCCTGTCTTAGATGGGATTGTATGGGATGCTGTTAAATTTCAAATCCATGGGCCCACAGAGGTTATTACCGTCCCTAATGTACTTTGTGTTTCAGTGGGGGATGTGGTTAAACAAAATATTTGCTCTGATGATTGGGACGTCCAAGCCGTAGGGGCTTTGTTTTCTGATTTGAAATATTATGCTTCCTTTGATGCTGAATATTTGTACTTAGATTCTGCTAATTATGCTGATTTGTACTGTTACCAACACTATGGCAATCACTTTCTGCACAAAGCAAACACATTTAGAAATGTGGTTAATTACACACAATGGGAACATTGTCCCGCTCCTGTTGACGGCAGCTCCCAAACTCTTTTGAAAAAGTGTTCTTATTTTACTGATTTTAATCACTCAAATCCTGATGCATTTTTTTTTAAGATGACTGAAAAGTGCTCTTCCAAGGTTAGACTCACCCACACAAAACTATTGTATTCGAAGTCCTTCATTGACCAATTGGCAGTAGGGGGCTATGAGCTGGGGAAAGATACTATTGACCTTAAATCTGTTTGCGGTTCTAAAAATTGGCAAGTGCAAGGCACTGAGCCTTTGCATCGTGCATGTCTCATCCCGAACCATATGTTGTTTCTGAATTTGACTATTTCACCAACCACCTGCTTTGGATTGGCTACGTCTAAATAATTAAATGCTCCCTCTATTCCTGATTTGGGGGAATACTCCAATTGGAATAACCCATCAGTATGTCCCTTAGTCACTTACAGACTCTAATGCAAAATTCGTCCTCTAACATTTCCAGTTTCGATTCCTGAGGCTGGCTATTATGGCAAAAGAGTGCAGACTCATGCCAGCATTGTTTTCTGGGTTTAGCCCCTGGCTATACACAAGTTCGGGTAGACCCACGTTTTGAGAGTGATCATTCTGTCACTACCTATTCTGTAGGCAAGCTATGTCAGTCCTGGCTCAAACATTCCACCTTAGCGTCAGTTAAACTCCATTTATCCAAATTGACTGACGCCGTTGACTTGAATGATTTTGTAAAAGGTCCTGCAACAGGCAGGTCCAAAAGATAGATTTATGCAGTTTACAACGAAGTTTGGAAGCTGGCCCAAATTGAGGCTGCTTCTAGGTTACGTGCTATTGATCAAGCTAATTTAGAAAAAGTGCTTGCAGTTGTAGATAATAGCATTAGCACACTTTCTGCCCGAATTTAGACATTAGATATTATTGTTTCTTCTGTTGTTGATATTGTGCAAGTTGAAGTCTCAGTTTTGTACCATGGTCAAAATCAATTGTGTTTATTATGCAGTTTGCATGGACTTTACAAACGTTGAAGGCTGGGAAGGGCCTTGAACACTTCTTCACTGTTTTTACCTTTTAATCTGGCTGTTAAACAACAATTTATGTAGATGAAAGATGCCACGTTTTCACTTTTGCACATTGAAAAGTTAGAACCATTACCATTTTCAGTGGCCGAGACAAATTATGCTGTGTGGCTTTTTCATGGTTTAATAACGCTACCTTTCCCGCTGTTTAAATTTGAATCATGTATGAAACACTATGCCATAGGCAGATATGAACCATTGGGTAGCGAGTATCTCCATGAGGTTGGGTCTCTTCCTTTCACCTATAGGTGTCTGAGGGAGGGAAAAGAAGTTTATTTAAAGGAAGAAGATTGCACTTCCACCCCTGATCACTCATTGGTCTGTAGGGATATACAATTGCCCGGTTCTTGCAACCAGAAAGCACCGAATTTGGCCTGTATTTTAACAGGTACACCCACCCGGCTATTACACCTACTTTCACGTTATTAGCAAACTGTAGTTATTTATTTTTAGGTAATAAAGATTACTGTGGTATGCTGGCCGGCATTCCGTACATCGT
Source organism: Lissotriton vulgaris (assembly GCF_964263255.1). Classification (NCBI taxonomy): domain Eukaryota; kingdom Metazoa; phylum Chordata; class Amphibia; order Caudata; family Salamandridae; genus Lissotriton; species Lissotriton vulgaris. The sequence continues at coordinate 405,443 of NW_028254584.1, forward strand.
GACTGTTTCCCAACGTGTTGTCTGCTATAAGAATGTCCTGTTTCCTCCTCCACATGGGAAGCTCGATGTATCCATCTGGCCTTCTATTCGGACCTTGAAAGCAGAGTTCAACAACCTTGAAAGCAGAGTTCAACAAGATGAGTCGAATAAGAGCGCTTTTGTCTCAAAAGAAAGTCGCCCTTACATCTGCCTGTGAAACATTCGTCCTTCCCGTGGCTAATACTCTTACTGAGGTACATGCCTTATTAAACACAGATATCCTTCTGCATTTTGGGGTGTTGATTCACACTATCTTTAATGCTTCTTCGACCACAGGCTTGGCATACTTTTTTAAAGTAGTAAGTTCTAGCCTTGTGACTTCATTTCAGACTATATTTGGTGTGATACCAGCATTTTTTAATTTTATTTTTTCCAGCGTCTTTGGCGGTTTACCGTTAATTTTTGCCTTAACTGCTGGCGTACTGCTGTTAATTTGCTTGCTGCAAAATGGTAGCACATTCTGTGCCCCACAACGGTCTGCCCCGGCTGCCCCAACTTTGTAACCGGATGCTTGAATACTATGGATCGCTACCTCTGGCGACTCTGAGTGTGGCGTATGGTTTATCTTTCTGTTTTTTGTATTTTACATGCGTGCAGCCAGTTTTCCACTGCCTGGATTTCAGATTTGAATGGGCTCTGGATTTGTGTCTCTGCAACACGGTGTCTCCAAACCCGGATTATGATCTACTAATGAGTCCCTTAGTTGCTCATGAACCAGATTGTTCTGGAGTCGGGATTATGGCCTGCCCAGCGGCTCATGGGGTCCTGGGCAATTGGAACATATGGACTGCAGCCCAAGACTTTCTGGCACGCAGTTATCTCGAAGAACACCCGAGTTGTCCTCTGATGGTGCTAGAGGCTCCGGCTGTTGAGGAGCATGTGTGTCCTTTTCCGTTGTTAAATTGGATGGCTGAAATGTTCACTGAAGAAAACAACAACTTCCTGTTGAAGGCGGTTGCAATGTACTGTGCCTATATGCTGTTGGATTGAAGTTACGACTTTTTATGCTTCATAGACACGTATTTGTATGATGACCTTTTTCCTTTCCATTTTTTCTATCATTAACTCAACAATTTACATGTATTTTGACACCATACATCCCTGTTGCGTTTTAAAAACAATTTTTGGTTAATATGATTTTACTCCCAATTATTCACTTTGGCGTACTTTTGAACTTGGTTCCGTCTCATTCGAACTTGAACTCTGTGTTCTAAAAATTGCCCCCGCTATTGTGCGTTCTCCTATTAAGGGAGAGTGTAGTGTGGGCTGGGCCGTGTTATTCACACTGCAAAGTTAGCATAGGCTTTTTAGAAGTTTAAACTCCATTTTTCCTCTTTGCTGCTTTTGCACGCGACACTGCACATAAATGTTGTTGTAAGTTAGGCTGCGTGAAATGCTTCACATGAGACTGGCTTGTTTTCAGCATCCAAAGACTTACATAGTGACTCTAGTCTGCACACTGAGTAGTAAAGCCTCCAAGGTTATCATAACAAGGTAGCTGTTGTCCGAGCTGATCGGCTCACGTTCTAGCCATAACATATATGCAGCTGCAGGCCATCGTGATTCTGGCGCCTTTAATATCACACTGTAAGCATGATTTCAAGCACTTGGAAGAAGACAGTTTTTCCAGAGACAGAGAGCTTTTGCAGATCCTGATGTGATTCACACCTGCTGATCACGGCGGTATGGGGTAAATGTAAACGTAAATGTATTTGAGCCACACAAGCCTAAGAGACCTTCTATATTTTATAAAACATAGTTCCTAGCTAGGGAGGGTGATTTACTCGGCGCTATAGTACCTATTTTCACCATCATTGTATAGGCATTTATATAGCGCACTACTTACCCGTAGGGTCCCAAGGCGCTTCGACCGCTGCGAAACCCTTCCTGGCTTCCCTGAGAGATGGTCCCTTAATGGGTATCTCCAGGGTGAGACCAGGCATCCCCGGCGGTCTGGTGGGGCCGTTAGTGAAGATGAGGCAAGCTAATGCCCAGAGTTGCCGAGTGTGAACGCTGATCAGAGTGGGCACCGAGGCGAGAGAATTATCGAGTCCGCTGACCCTGGTCCAGAAACCTGCCGCGCCGGGAATTGAACCCTGGTCCCGGGCCGTCCTCTGCTCTCGGGTCTGCCGCCTCTAACCAGTGAGCCACACTACTTCACTTCATTGTAATATGATTTCTCCTTTTGTGTTTTATGGAATTGTAACAATGCTGATCATATTATCTCTAATCATATGTCTGCTTATGTTAGCAAAGATACTGCATCTAAGAGTACGCCGTTAAAATAAACATTTTAACCTTTCCATGTCTCTTTTTTACTCCTGTTATGAGAGTATAACGAAAGAGTGTTCTTGCTTCCCACCATTCCTGAGTATAACCTAAGTCGCATGTTCTGGGTTGTCTAATCATTGGTTCCTTTGCTATAAGACGAAGAGCTAATGTGACACTGATGCTAGCTGGTGAGGGTTTCTAGGCACTAAGGTGAGTTTTTTGGTACACCACAATTCACTGAGGTCCTGGGTCTCTGTGCACAGTTCTGTGTAGGAGCAGAATCCCTGCGACACCACATCTATGTTCCAAACACTTATTCGTATTAATTTAGAGAAATCTCTCTCTATAGTTGACAATGGGTTAACGACTCTGTCATCCAGGATATATTCATTGGACAGCATAGTGTCTCAATACTACGTCACTGCTTTCAGAATTCAACCTCACTGATAAACAGATCAAACTGACTATATGGTGCTGAGCAATGAAAAACTGGAAAGATTACCATTCACAGTGGTAGAAAAACCAGCTACTGAATGGATAAACCATGGAACAGTCACTCTGCTTGTTACAATTTTCCTTTTTCAGTATTGCCTAAAACACATATCAGCAGGCACGTATGAAAGGTTGCGTAAAGAATACATAAAGACATCCTGGGAATGACCTTACACACACAGATGTTGGAGTGGGGGAAATGAAGCGGTTCAAACTGTGAAAACGCACTAAGCGGCTCTCTCCTTTGTCATGGTATTAATTTACACGGGGCCTGCAATGGTTCCTCTAACAACTTACAAAAACACAGTTGATGGACAGAATGCAGAACAATGTCTTACATTCACCCCAGTACAAAGATCTGGGCCTAAATCCATCGTTTTGTTTGCACTCCACACCACCCTAGGTCAGACAATAGCTATATGCAAATCAGCCTTGACCCTGTGCCTCATGGGAACAGTCCAGCCCGAACTACCAAGCCATGTCTTTCCTAGACCGGAATCAAGCATCCAAGGACTGGTTTCTGGCTATCAGCCTTCTTCAGCCTGAATAGCTTGACTCCAGTGATGTGGAGAGCCTGGGACTCACGTCTGAGCATACCCAGCCCACTCGGGGTGAAAATTGCAAAAAACACAGTTGATGGACAGAATGCAGAACAATGTCTTACATTCACCCCAGTACAAAGATCTGGGCCTAAATCCATCGTTTTTTTGCACTCCACACCACCCTAGGTCAAACAATGGCTATATGCAAATCAGCCTTGACCCTGTGCCTCATGGGAACAGTCCAGCCCGAACTACCAAGCCATGTCTTTCCTAGACCGGAATCAAGCATCCAAGGACCGGTTTCTGACTATCAGCCTTCTTCAGCCTGAATAGCTTGACTCCAGTGATGTGGAGAGCCTGGGAATCACGTCTGAGCATACCCGTCCCACTCGGGGTGAAAATTGCAAAAAACACAGTTGATGGACAGAATGCAGAACAATGTCTTACATTCACCCCAGTACAAAGATCTGGGCCTAAATCCATTGTTTGTTTTGCACTCCACACCACCCTAGGTCAGACAATGGCTATATGCAAATCAGCCTTGACCCTGTGCCTCATGGGAACAGTCCAGCCCGAACTACCAAGCAATGTCTTTCCTAGACCGGAATCAAGCATCCAAGGACCGGTTTCTGGCTATCAGCCTTCTTCAGCCTGAATAGCTTGACTCCAGTGATGTTGAGAGCCTGGGACTCACGTCTGAGCATACCCAGCCCACTCGGGGTGAAAATTGCAAAAAACACAGTTGATGGACAGAATGCAGAACAATGTCTTACATTCACCCCAGTACAAAGATCTGGGCCTAAATCCATATTTTTTTTGCACTCCACACCACCCTAGTTCAGACAATGGCTATATGCAAATCAGCCTTGACCCTGTGCCTCATGGGAACAGTCCAGCCCGAACTACCAAGCCATGTCTTTCCTAGACCGGAATCAAGCATCCAAGGACCGGTTTCTGGCTATCAGCCTTCTTCAGCCTGAATAGCTTGACTCCAGTGATGTGGAGAGCCTGGGACTCACGTCTGAGCATACCCAGCCCACTCGGGGTGAAAATTGCAACAAACACAGTTGATGGACAGAATGCAGAACAATGTCTTACATTCACCCCAGTACAAAGATCTGGGCCTAAATCCATCGTTTGTTTGCACTCCACACCACCCTAGGTCAAACAATGGCTATATGCAAATCAGCCTTGACCCTGTGCCTCATGGGAACAGTCCAGCCCCAACTACCAAGCCATGTCTTTCCTAGACCGGAATCAAGCATCCAAGGACCGGTTTCTGGCTATCAGCCTTCTTCAGCCTGAATAGCTTGACTCCAGTGATGTGGAGAGCCTGGGAATCACGTCTGAGCATACCCGTCCCACTCGGGGTGAAAATTGCAAAAAACACAGTTGATGGACAGAATGCAGAACAATGTCTTACATTCACCCCAGCACAAAGATCTGGGCCTAAATCAATCGTTTTTTTGCACTCCACACCACCCTAGGTCAGAGAATGGCTATATGCAAATCAGCCTTGACCCTGTGCCTCATGGGAACAGTCCAGCCCGAACTACCAAGCCATGTCTTTCCTAGACCGGAATCAAGCATCCAAGGACCGGTTTCTGGCTATCAGCCTTCTTCAGCCTAAATAGCTTGACTCCAGTGATGTGGAGAGCCTGGGACTCACGTCTGAGCATACCCAGCCCACTCGGGGTGAAAATTGCAAAAAACAAAGTTGATGGACAGAATGCAGAACAATGTCTTACATTCACCCCAGTACAAAGATCTGGGCCTAAATCCATTGTTTGTTTTGCACTCCACACCACCCTAGGTCAGACAATGGCTATATGCAAATCAGCCTTGACCCTGTGCCTCATGGGAACAGTCCAGCCCGAACTACCAAGCAATGTCTTTCCTAGACCGGAATCAAGCATCCAAGGACCGGTTTCTGGCTATCAGCCTTCTTCAGCCTGAATAGCTGGACTCCAGTGATGTGGAGAGCCTGGGACTCACGTCTGAGCATACCCAGCCCACTCGGGGTGAAAATTGCAAAAAACACAGTTGATGGACAGAATGCAGAACAATGTCTTACATTCACCCCAGTACAAAGATCTGGGCCTAAATCCATCGTGTATTTGCACTCCACACCACCCTAGGTCAGACAATAGCTATATGCAAATCAGCCTTGACCCTGTGCCTCATGGAAACAGTCCAGCCCGAACTACCAAGCCATGTCTTTCCTAGACCGGAATCAAGCATCCAAGGACCGGTTTCTGGCTATCAGCCTTCTTCAGCCTGAATAGCTTGACTCCAGTGATGTGGAGAGCCTGGGACTCACGCCTGAGCATACCCAGCCGACTCAGGGTTAAAATTGCAAAAAACACAGTTGATGGCAGAATGCAGAACAATGTCTTACATTCACCCCAGTACAAAGATCTGGGCCTAAATCCATCGTTTTTTTGCACTCCACACCACCCTAGGTCAGACAATGGCTATATGCAAATCAGCCTTGACCCTGTGCCTCAAGGGAACAGTCCAGCCCGAACTACCAAGCCATGTCTTTCCTAGACCAGAATCAAGCATCTAAGGACCGGTTTCTGGCTATCAGCCTTCTTCAGCCTGAATAGCTTGACTCCAGTGATGTGGAGAGCCTGGGACTCACGTCTGAGCATACCCAGCCCACTCGGGGTGAAAATTGCAAAAAACACAGTTGATGGACAGAATGCAGAACAATGGCTTACATTCACCCCAGTACAAAGATCTGGGCCTAAATCCATTTTTTTTTGCACTCCACACCACCCTAGGTCAGACAATGGCTATATGCAAATCAGCCTTGACCCTGTGCCTCAAGGGAACAGTCCAGCCCGAACTACCAAGCCATGTCTTTCCTAGACCGGAATCAAGCATCCAAGGACCGGTTTCTGGCTATCAGCCTTCTTCAGCCTGAATAGCTTGACTCCAGTGATGTGGAGAGCCTGGGACTCACGTCTGAGCATACCCAGCCCACTCGGGGTGAAAATTGCAAAAAACACAGTTGATGGACAGAATGCAGAACAATGTCTTACATTCACCCCAGTACAAAGATCTGGGCCTAAATCCATCGTTTTTTTGCACTCCACACCACCCTAGGTCAGACAATGGCTATATGCAAATCAGCCTTGACCCTGTGCCTCATGGGAACAGTCCAGCCCGAACTACCAAGCCATGTCTTTCCTAGACCAGAATCAAGCATCCAAGGACCGGTTTCTGGCTATCAGCCTTCTTCAGCCTGAATAGCTTGACTCCAGTGATGTGGAGAGCCTGGGACTCACGTCTGAGCATACCCAGCCCACTCGGGGTGAAAATTGCAAAAAACACACTTGATGGACAGAATGCAGAACAATGGCTTACATTCACCCCAGTACAAAGATCTGGACCTAAATCCATCTTTTTTTTGCACTCCACACCACCCTAGGTCAGACAATGGCTATATGCAAATCAGCCTTGACCCTGTGCCTCAAGGGAACAGTCCAGCCCGAACTACCAAGCCATGTCTTTCCTAGACCGGAATCAAGCATCCAAGGACCGGTTTCTGGCTATCAGCCTTCTTCAGCCTGAATAGCTTGACTCCAGTGATGTGGAGAGCCTGGGACTCACGTCTGAGCATACCCAGCCCACTCGGGGTGAAAATTGCAAAAAACACAGTTGATGGACAGAATGCAGAACAATGTCTTACATTCACCCCAGTACAAAGATCTGGGCCTAATGAATGACACTGTCCAACGTCTTGCTTTGGGTTAGCCAAGATCAAAGACATGAACAATCCGTCCATACCTACACATACACCTGAGAGTGATGACACTTCAGAGGGGGAGGTCGACGTCCATACTATTTTGCATCACAACAGAACAGATCCAGATTGGAATAAATGGTTGATCTGGCCCACAGACACAAACAACTGTCAAGATAGATTCCTGAACAAAACACAACAGTTTAAAATCAATAGGCCAGACCCAAGATATGCTCAATGACAGCATCCTGGAATAGTAACAACATACAGTGTAGGGAAGCTCTGCCTTGCTTGGCTACAGAGATCTACACTTAAGGATGTAAAGCAACACTTATCTTTACTTAAATATGGCGTAGACCTTAGGGAATTCTTGCTAGGACAAGAAAAGCACGTCAAAAACATTTTATATATGCCGTTATATATGCTGCATATAACAAAATATGTAAGATTATACAAGCAGAGACTGCAGAACGAATACGAGAAATTGATCGTATTAATTTAGAGAAATCTCTCTCTGTAGTTGACAACGGGTTAACGACTCTGTCATCCAGGATATATTCATTGGACAGCATAGTGTCTCAATACTACGTCACTGTTTTCAGAATTCAACCTCACTGATAAACAGATCAAACTGACTATATGGTGCTGAGCAATGAAAAACTGGAAAGATTACCATTCACAGTGGCAGAAAAACCAGCTACTGAATGGATAACACATGGAACAGTCACTCTGCCTGTTACAATTTTCCTTTTTCAGTATTGCCTAAAACACATATCAGCCGGCACGTATGAAAGGTTGCGACAAGAATACACAAAGACATCCTGGGAATTACCTTACACACAAAGATGTTGGAGTGGGGGAAATGAAGTGTTTCTTAGCGGTTCAAACTGTGAGAACGCACTAAGCGGTTCTCTCCTTTGTCATGGTATTAATTTACACGGGGCCTGCGATGGTTCCTCTAACAACTTATCCTGTCAACTGCAAGGTTCACCAGCTGCAGTGATTGATCCAATTTTTGGACAACTTTCGAATGGGAGTTACCTCATGTTGAACGATCACAGCTGCTGTGGCATGTTGCCAGGTATACCATATCTAGTAACTATGTCATCCAGGGTCACTTGCTGTATGCAAGTATTGTTTTCCAAGACCAAGATAGTCAGGGAGGCGCCACTTTGGCCTTCACTGAACATCTCTTCTATACGAATTGATACTCTAAGCAGAATGAAAGCCATTCTTTTGCAAAAAACTGTGCCACTGACCTCGGCCAAAGAAACCTATGATCTACAAGTCGCAAGGACTTCTGCCGGGATACAAGCCCTTTTGATAGAAACTCCCCTATACATTTCTCAGAAATGTTAAGTCGTATCTTAAACATGTCTGATTTGAGCGGTATTGTAAATGTATTTAAGAACGTATTTTTCGGACTGTTAGCACCTTTTCAAGCAGTCAAAACTTCGTGTACTCTGGGTTTGGCAGACTGCCCCTCCTTTTAGGACTCGCTGCAGGGATACTATTTTTTTTTGTTTTTAATTTTTTAATTTTTTAAAAACCTTTATTTTCAGATTGCACAGTACACAGCGTCTGCCTACAACCCAATCAGGCCGGCCGCTATGACAAACAGTCTGGATACCAGACAACACGTTAAAATATCGAATCCATAAATCGCAACATATCGGTGCACTGGCATCAAAGGAGCCATAGAGAGAGGATCAATCAGGTTTCATTTTTATAAATTTTGATGAACACAAACACTCACATGGTAAGAGCAACATCTAGGGCACGGGACGGAAGGAGGGGGGAAATCAATGTGCAGTTAATTCAGTGACTGCTATCAAGGGGCGGGGATGGTGGCAAGGATTACAAAGAAGTTTTACTAGTCAGTGTTCAGGAACGCTAACTACGGGGATGAAGGGACATCAACGGTGTAGTCAAGTGGAGGGGAGCAAATATCTCTGCGGTACTCATTCCACTGTGACCAAATCCTGCCCCACTTCCTGGGACGTCCCCGGGCCTCATAGACCGTCTTCTCCCGAAACATGCACCAGTCCATGTTTTCCTTCCAAGCTGCTATCCCAGGCGGTCTATGCGAGCCCCAGAGCTGCGCTATGTCCCTCTTGGCAACCATGTTGCCAAGAGTTACCCAAAAGGTCTGAGCGGCCGTACAGTCCGTAGGCTCCCAGACATTAAGCAGGCAACGACGCGCCTCAGGCAAAAGTGAGACCCCGGTGACCCGTCCCATAATATCATGCACTCTGGACCAAAAGGCGGAGATCACCGGACATTCCCAAATGATGTGGAGAAAGGTACCACTCATGCCACAGCCACGCTTACACAACCCATCACTCGAGTATCCCATCCGAACCAGACGCGTACGAGTCATATAAACCTGATGGAGGATCTTCAGTTGCACAAAACGAAGGCGAGCTGGAATAGCCACCTCTTTAGGGGAGGCGATCGCTATCTGCCAGTCCTGGTCATCTAGCTCGAGGCCGTCCGCAGTCCAAGAGGCCCGAAGCCGCACCAGAAGATTAGCTCTGGTATTAATACGTTTTTTATAGATCAGGGAGATCGTACTGTCAGGCACATGGCCATCCAGAATCCGGTCCTCGAGCGGAGACGACTGGGGGATCTCCGTCCCAGGAGGGAACACAGAGATCAAAGCATGGCGTACCTGAAGATATCAAAAATATTCCCTATCGTCAAGCTGATATTCCACCTTAAGGACCTCAAAGGACTTGACTGCGCCCTTGGACCAAAGATCCTCCACCTTGCTGATAACGATCATATCCCATCTATCAAACCATTTCGACCGCCACAGATTGCCCAATCTCTCAGAATCATACAATGGAGTCAGCCGTGCCTTCTTATCACCCCAACCCGTAGCCACAGTAGCATCTCTCCACGCACGCACTGCACATTTCGTGGGTCCAGTAAGATGTCGAAAGGGCTCCTTCGAATACAAAGCTCTGTTGAAGTTGCCTCCTGGCAACAGTGAGTTATCCATTGCGAAGGCAGGAACGGGGCCCAGAGAATACGTCACGTGATTGACTGCACTCAACTGGGAAGCCCAATAATAGCGCTTGATGTCCGGGAGGGCTATGCCACCGTCGTACCATGGCAACGTGGGTTTAGATAGGGAGATACGAGCCCGACCGTCCCAAATCAACCGCCTCTGGAGCCCCTCAACCTCACGAAAGTAGCTAGAGGTAACCGGGTCAAAGAAATTCTGCAAGGCATATAAGAATCTAGGGAGGGACATCATTTTGAAAAGAGCTGCGCGTCCCAGTGGGGACAAGGGCAAGCTACGCCTCCTCTGGACGTCTAGTTTGAGGCGCTGAAGAGGAACATATAGATTGCGGTCATATCGCACAGATGAGTCCAGGGAAATGAAAATTCCCAAATACTTGAACCCAGTCTCCGCCACCTGAATCGGGAATCTACGGGGAAGTGGAGGCAGCGCCCCAGCTATCACGTATATACATGATTTTGTCCAATTAATTACGAGCCCCGAGTTTTTCCCAAAGGAGGTGAGGACATCAAAAAGTACGTTAAGAGACTTCTGAGGGGAAGTAAAGTAGAGGAGGATATCGTCTGCGTAGAGTGAGACGCGATCCTCAAGATCCGGGGCCCATAGGATACCTTTAATCGAAGGCTCCCACCGAAGCCACGCAGCCAGCGGTTCCAGTGCCAGGGCAAATAGGAGGGGGGAGAGCGGGCAACCCTGTCGGGTGCCATGCCCCAGCGGGAATGATCCAGAGACTCTGCCATTAACAACTACTTGGGCCAACGGACGTTCATACAGGAGCTGCACCCACGCAATGAAGTTAGGACCAAAACCAAACTTCGAGAGGGCCGCCCACAAATAAGGCCACTCAATAGTATCGAAGGCCATAGTAGCATCTAGCGAGGCCAAGATGGCGGGCTCAGTCAGCGTCCCAGCTCTCGCGAGAACACTGTGGAGTCTGCGAAGATTGAGCGCCGTATTCCGACGAGGAATGAAACCGGACTGAACCGGATGGATCAGGTCACAGATCACCGTTAGCAATCGATTCGCTAGGACTTTAGCCAGGATTTTAGGCTCTGCGTTAAGCAACGAGATAGGGCGATAAGAGATGCAATGATCACGAGGCTTACCCTCCTTGTGGATGACGACTATAGTGGCCAAACGCTGATCAAGGGGAAGGAGACCATCCTCAAAGGCGTCAAGGAACATATTCGGCAGATGTGTCGCCATCTTATCTGGCCGCAGCTTATACAGCTCGATGGGTAAACCATTCGGCCCCATGGCCTTACCCGAACGCAAAGACCTTATAGCGATAGCAACCTCGTCCACAGTTATGGTCGCATCCAAAGCAGATCTATCCTCTTCCGACACACAAGGCAGTGCAATATCACGCAAAAGCAAGCGGGAGTCAAACTCGTCTCTATCACTCACCGATCGGTATACTGTTTGAAAATGGTCTACAAAGCATTCAACAATCTCACCCGGGTCAGACACACATTCCCCAGTCGCACGGGTAATCACTGGCACCACACGACTCATTCTCTCAGACTTGTCCAACCATGCCAGTAACTTACTAGCCTTATCTCCCACATCATAGATCCTGCCCAGCTGATTCCTGTGCATGGTCTTAGCAGCCTCGGTCACCAGGGCCCTATAATCATCCTGTTTCAGCGCTAAGGAGTGCAGGACTGCAGGGGTATCGTCGCCACCCAATTCACTTTCAAGCGAGGTAATGTCGGCCTCAAGAACTAACAGGTTTTCCCTTCTGGCCTTCTTGTCAGCAGCAATGAGGGACAGTGCGGAGCCCCGTACTACGGCCTTGAAGGCCTCCCACAGGGAAATAGGGGAAGAGACGGATCCCTCATTCTCATTAAAATAGCAGTCAATTGCCTTAAGAAGGTCAGAACGAAGCTTGGGGTTCCTAAAATGCCAAGGTTGGACGGGGGGAATCCTACACCCACCAGAATATCCCACCGAAATCTCAAGTATCAAGGGAGAATGATCAGAGATGCCCCTGCGAAGATGACGAACCCCCGCACCAAGGGGGTATGTGCAGCTAACCTCAGGAAGTAGTCAATCCTCGAAAGGCTACCGTGGGCACCAGAATGGAAAGTGTATTGAGTTTGCATGGGATGCAACATCCGCCAGACATCCACCAGCCCGAGAGTCTCAAGCATATTAGGAAGCCACAACTGCGACACCGGCAGAACCCTGGGGGGCAGGCGGTCGCACTCACCCGAGACCACCGAATTGAAATCTCCACCCAGTATAAGAATACCATCCGGAAGTCCTAGGAGAGTCCTTCCAAGGTCGGCATATGTGGTGGCCTGGAGCCCCGGGGTAATATAAACAGCAACAATTGTGAGCAGCTTCCCCTCCCACCGCCCAGAGACAGCAGCATACCGGCCCCTGTCAGGGAGGACTTAACCATTATGCCGACTCCTCTGGAGCCCGATGTAAACCCAGCGTGCGCTACCAACCGATAGCCTCGTCTATCAAGAACCTTACAAGCATTCCCTATCATGTGGTAAATAAATTAATTACCCTGTCGGAGTTTCTATACATTAACAAGGATCATGCATATAATGAGAGGCAGAGTCCGTGGTGTCCGATTCAGAAGGGCTTTATTCAGTAACTCGAGTTACAGGAGAATCGGGTTCCATCACCACTAGGGATCAGGAAGGATCGTCATCTGAATCTTTATTCACTGAACACATTATATATAGTTAAAACATACATTGACTTGAATAGAGAAGGCGGAGCGCTCCAGGCGGAGCAAGTGCAAGAGAGATAAGAGCACATGGGCATGAGAAAGGGAGTGTAAGAAGGCGTACACGTGGGTGTTCACTTGATGAGTCATAGGTGTGTCATAGGTGGGTGGATACATGGAGGGGGTCTGCATGGTCAGCAGGAACCTTTACCCTACTGGTGCGTGCAAACTGATCATGACGTGGAATTGACGTACAACTGGGGGAAGCTGGGGGGAAGCTGACTTTCGTGCTAGTAGGGAAGTCTTGGATGTCAGGACGACCTGCACCTCTGGTATTATCTGATATCTTGAGCTTGGAGGATGTATTATCTGACTTAAAGGTCGCCGGAGCAAAGGCTGCTCATCACTAAATGCTAGTGTGTGCCTATATTTCTTCGTGCATTGCGTTTTTCTTGGACTGGACATTCAGAATCATAAAGTTAAGGGAAACATTTCCTTGGTCGTACACTTCATTTTCTAGATCTGTTCCTTTTCTCTGGGGAAGACCATCTTCGTCTGGAAAACATGCCTCATTCATTACTTTCTTTAAATCTCCCCAAATCCCTTCACTTTGGGAATCTGTGAACTTTCTGTCTTGTGATAACATTAAAGCAAACCATGCTCCGCACGAACCATTGTGCGAGAACGGGAAAGGAAAGAGGGGCAAAACTCCCTTCGTTTTCTGATAAGGGGGGAGTCGGCCGCATACCCAACAATTTGTTACATTGCTGGTCTGATGAGAATGGTGCAACATGCGAATAAAAGTATTGTTGTGCAGTGCTAATCGATATGACAGTTCATGGGGTGGCAGATCACTGAATGTGTGCTCTACAGTGTCATTAAAAGAAGAATGTATATGTGAACCAATAGGAGGAAAGAAAACATGTAGCGTCAAGCTTATACATATGATCAATATACTTAGAAGAAACATAATAATCAGAGTTACTATACATCTACTGCGTAAGGTCTTGCAGTATTTCTCTTTCTTATCTCTCTGTCTATTTTTCTGGTCTACGATCTTATACATGTCAGGAACCTGTCTAACCGATTCACCACAGGGTGGACTTAAACAATTAAACGCTGTCTGACTTACTAGACCGTAACTTTAACCTATACTCCTGTTGCGGAGTCTTTTCTAGCAAAGGGGGCTTTGAGTCTCTTGTTTCTGGGCAGTCCTTAGTTTTGATTACAGTTCCGTGTCCATGGAATCTTTTAACGTGTTGGGCATGGATCCAGCCCTTCCTTCCCTCGACCTTGACGGCGGTCCTCGTCGTCAGCAGTACTAACTTCGGTGCTCGCCAGCGGGGCTCGAGAGGACTTGAACGGTCAAAATTCCGCACAAACACTGTGTCTCCAGGAACGATGGAGTGTTCCTTAACTTCGGTGTTGTCGGGGAAGGCGGCTGCAACCTGTGAAAGACAAGAGAGGAGTGCAGACATCAAGGAAGCCAGGTAATCTGTCAGCATATTACTGTCAACATCGGTAATTCTTCTTGGTATAGGCGTACCCCACATATTCGGCAGTCTAACAAAAACCACCTCGTAAGGGGACAGTCCTGTCCTGGAATGAGCTACCATACGCATGTAAAAGAGGGCAACCGGCAAGGCTACCATCCAATCCACGCCTTTTTCTGCACAGACTTTCGCAAATTTTGTCTTAAGTGTCTGATTGTGTCTCTCTACAAGGCCTGCTGCCTCTGGGTGTCGTACACAATGGAACTTCCACTGGTACCCTAACAGAAGAGATACTTGTTTCATTAATTCAGAGGAGAATGGCTGACCGTTATCCGAGTACACGACACAGGGAAATCCGTACCGCGGAAAGAACTCACGAACCAACTGCCTGGCAGTGGTCACAGCAGTGTAATCTGGGACTGGGTACGCTTCTGTCCATCTAGATAATGCACATACAACTACTAGGACATATTTGTATCCTCGACATCTGTCCATCTGGGTATAATCCATCTGGAGGACTTCAAAAGGGTGGTCAGGAAGATGAAATCCACCTTGTTCCACTGGAATGCCTTTGCCTGGATTGAACTGGCAACAGATCATGCAGGTACGTACTTTCTGTTTTGCTGCTGCACGCAGGTGCTTGTTGAACCAAATGTTCTGTAAACTGTCTAGCATAGCCTTTTCTCCTAAGTGTGCTGGGCTATGTACTGTGTTTATGATGACTTGAACCATAGAGTCAGGGAGAAACCATGTAGCTTTGCCTTTTGTCATCCAACCCTGGTCAGTCTGGACCCCTCCTTGTTCAGTCCATTTCCTTATTTCGTCTGGAGTGGCATGTGTCTGTATGTCGAGTACATCTTGTGAGGGATCCCTGACTGTCATGCAATTCATCAATGATGGTACTTCTGTCTTTGTCGTGTCTGTTGGGGTCTGGGCTGTAAATTTAGCTGTTCGATCTGCCAGGTCGTTACCCTGGGAAATAGTGTCAGTGACTTTCGTATGTGCTTTGCACTTCATGATGGCTATGGCTGTTGGCAAGTGTATAGCTTCTAACAGAGCCTGAATGAGGGGACCATGCTGAAGTTTGGCCCCATGAGAAGTCAGGAAACCTCTCTCCTGCCATAGAACTCCGAAGTCGTGAACGACTCCGAAAGCGTACTGTGAACCTGTGTATATGTTTACTTTCATGTTCTTGGCTCATATGCAGGCTTGTGTCAGAGCGATGAGCTCTGCTGCTTGTGCTGACAATGTGTCAATTCGTTGTGTTTCTATGACTTCAGTATCAGTGGTCACTGCATATGCAGCCACTAACTCTCCTGTGCTTGTTCTCATGCATGAACCATCCACATAAAGGGTCAGGTCGGGGTATGGCAATGCAATGTCTATCAGGTCTTGTCTTGGTTTCGTCACTGTATTTACTACTTCCACACAGTCATGTGGTGCAGTGTCCGCTGTGCTTGAGGGCAAGAGTGTAGCAGGGTTCAGTATATTGCATCGTCTGATTTCTATGTGTGGCTGAAATAATGTCAGTTCATATCCTGTCAGTCTTGCTACAGTCAGATGTGGTGTCTGAGTCCTGTTCAAGAGGACTTCCACTGAATGTGGAACCTGCACTGTCAGAGGGTGTCCTAACACTATGGAATCACTCTGTCTTATTGCAAGGGCTGTTGCTGCAACTGATTTCAGGCACGCAGGCAGAGCCTGGGCCACTGGATCCAATGTACTAGAAAAATATGCACAAGGCTTGTGTTTTCCTGCTTGATCTTGTGTAAGGACAGATAATGCTGTACCTTCTCGTTCAGTGACAAAAAGTGTAAAAGGCTTGCTGTAACAAGGAGTCGCTAAAACTGGTGCTTGACATAGAGCTTTTTTCAATTCTTAAAATGCAAATGTATGTTCTTGTGTCCAAGGGAGGACAGTCGAAGACGCTGCCTCCTGTGTTGTTAACTGTATGAGTGGCTTTGCTAGATATGCATACTGGGGAATCCATTATCTGCAGTAAGAAGTGAGGCCAATGAAGGCCCGTACCTCCTTTTGTGACTTGGGCTGTGAAAGATTTGCAATTAACTGAATGCGGTCTTGTGTCAGCTGTCTACCCCTCTTGGACAGCAAGTGTCCAAGGTACACCACTTGCTGTGCACAGAATTGTAACTTCGAAGGGGTCACTTTGTGCCCCTTGTCTGCCAGAAAGTATAAGACTGTCAGTGATGCACGTTCACAGTCTTGTTCTGTTTGTGCTGTGATCAAGATATCGTCGACATACTGGAGCAGTGCGGTGTTGGCAGGCATGTGAATACTGTCTAGTTGTCTTTTCAATGCTTGACTGTAAATACTAGGACTTTCTGTGAATCCTTGAGGAGCCCTCGTAAATTTAAAACTGCGTCCATTTAAACAGAATCCGAATAAGTATTGGCTCTCTGGATGTATTGGGACACTGAAGAAGGCGTTCTTCAAATCAATTACAGTAAAGAACGTAGCTTCGGAATCAATTGCAGTCAGTAATGAAGAAATGTCTGGGACCACTGGGTATTGCGGTATTATACATTTATTCAGCTCTCGAAGATCAATCACTAGTCTGTAGACTGGTGGTGCATTAGGGTCAGTTCGTTTAAGAATAGGGATGACAGGTGAATTACATACATTTGAGTCAGTTTCTAATACCACTCCTTGTGCAATGAGTTCGTCAACAATTTTCAGTAATGCTACTACGGCATCAGGTGGTAACTTGTATTGTCGGATTCGTGGCAGTACTACTCCTGGTTTGAGAGTGACACGGTGTGGTGTAATGTGCATGTAACCTACATCAGTCGGACCTCGTGCCCATAAATGCTGTGGTACATTCTGGAGTCTGTGATCAAAATCTTTCAACACATAATGTCCTTTAAAATCACGTAAAAACAATCGTACTCCTTCCGGAGAACAACAAATTACTGCTCCTAGTTCTTTCAAGGTCTTTATACCAAGCAAATTTTCTGGACATGACTTAGTAAGTAACAAGTCTGTAGTACAGGACAATGGACCGACTCCTAGGGAAACTGGCTTTGACACTTCGTTAACAATAGGCTTTCCTGAAAATCCCAGGGAAATATTCTGTGAGCCTGAGAGGGGTGCCCCAGGAACCTCGTCATGACTGATGGTAGTTCTGCTCGCCCCTGTGTCAATCAGAAATTTTCTGTCTTTTCCCAATACACGACTGTGTACATAGGGACCCTCTTGTTCTACAGGACCTTCAATAAGGGGCAAGCCAACCTCCCTCTCTAGGCTGTTTCATGAGTACTGTTGATATTCTGGATAGTCTGACTGTGCGTACTGGTACATTTGTTGCGTGACATGTTGCGTGGCAGCTATGGGTGAAGGTAATGCTACTGTCTGTTGCGTATTCTGTGGCGTTGGCGTGTTCTGTGGGGTGCTATTCTGTCTGGGAGGATGCGGCCTTTCTTTTGTCTTGCCTGTAGCTATATTGTGTTTCAGGACAGCACATTCATTTACATAGTGACCTGGTTGTTTGCAATAATTACAGTTCCCTTTAACAGGTGCCGTGCCCTTTTTATGGCCATCAGCTGGTACTGATTGTGCGACTAGCACTTTCATTTTCGTATCTTTCATACGTCTCTTTTCATGTTCCTGTTCCTCTCTAATTCTGTTCTGGTGATATTGTAACATTTGCAACATTTGGGAAGGGCTGTTTGCTTGCCAGGTACTCTCAACCTTCAGTACTCTATTCTTGATCGGGGGTAAGGAATTCTCTACTAATTTGCTCACAAAAAGATGTGGATATGATTCACTACTTGGCTTAAGGCCACTATTAATAGTAAAACATTTTTCGAATCTGGAATAAAAATCACTGGCATCTTCGTCTTGTTTCTGTTTACATGCTGAAATAGCATCCCAATCTTCCTTTTTAGTAACCAATAGTCTCGGCAGGACCTGTATCAAAAGTTCAGGTAGTTCCTTAGCCCAAGACCAACACCAGGGTGCCGGCCTTTATCCTCATCTTCCAATTCTGTCCAATTTATCTTTTTCTCTCCCACCTCCCATTCTTTTTCTTTAAGCTTTTCATAAATGCCTGCTGGTAACAGTACTTTTAATAATTTAATGATGTCAGCGTATGTGTAATCTCCGATGCGGAGAATGTCTTTTAATTCACGGTGGAATCCCCCTGGGTCTTTATCATGGCAGGGCAGCAACTTTTTCATTTCCAGTATTTCTATTTTCGTCAACGGTGTGCAAACATATACTCGTTGAAGCTCATTGTTTGCATTTTTGTCGGGATGTACCTCTCGTAGGGGGTTCTGTCTGTCTATGTGTAAGATCTTTCTGTCGTGGTGTGGGGCAGGAATCATGTGCGTGGTCAGAAAAGTCAAGTACTTATGTCGTTGGTCTAGAATGACATTAATTAATTCGGTACCTAGGCCTATCCATCTCTCTAAGAGTATATCATCCAGTAATTTATACAAGGGGCCGGGATCAGAACGTTGACTCTCGTACAACGTGATCAGATGTTGAACCATGTAAATACCAGCCAAACGCTGTTCTTCCGGGGGAAGGCTCAAAAAGGTCTGAGCCACTACGTCACTATTATATATGTTAGAATTAGTCACCCATTGAACGGCTGACCGGGCTAGTTCCTGTTTGTGTATAGTGTGGGGTCTACCGCCCCCTGCTCGTCTTTTCAGTGCATTCTCAGTAGCTTGGAATAGATGTTCAAGAGAATATCTTTCTGGTATGGGAGTTCCATGTTTGCTGTAGTCGAGGCACTTGGGCCTGTCAAACTGTCTTGCTCTGCCTACATAATTCATTTTATCCATTTCCTCTGTTTCTGGCTCAGCATCATCTGATGCTAAGTCGTCCTCTTTCTCGTCTGACTCTTTCCTGTGTAAGTTTAGAATTTCTTTTCGTATTTTCCTGTACATGCATTCCATCTTTGCCATTGTATCATGTTTACAGGCAGCTATGTTATCACTCCAATCAGTCATACCTTTAGTTACTCCTTTATCTGGCTGGTCTTGCTCCCTGATCAGACAATTAATCAAAAAACGTAAAATTGCACGTTGAACCTCCACCTTTCTTTGTGCCATGGCCTCATGTATACTCTCGGGTCCCTCCCCCGTTCTAATGAAGTGGTATATTTTGTCTAAATTGTCTTTCATGCCTGGTAATGTGATCAAATACTCTGCAACGCGTCTTAATCGTAGTGAGTACATGAGCATGGGGCCCACACCTGGTACTGGATCGTATATACAATGTGAAATCGTTACACTAGTCTTATAGGGTGATGCTGCCATTTGCGGTGTTCGTTGCAATGCTAGCTCTTGGAGTGCTCGTGTTGGTGGCGGTGTTTGCGGCGTATTTGTCGTCCCCCCTCCCACTGCCCCTAGTCCTAAATCGTCTTTCACAGTCGGTGGCGGAAGCAGTTGTGCATGCTGATCCTGTGATGTGGTCAGAGGGAGAAAAGGATTGATGCCAGGAGGAGGAGGAAAACCTGCATTAACATAATCCGGAGCAGGCTCCTCTAAATAGGAGGAAAGGAAAACCTCCGCGGCTGTCTGTTTATGACTACGTACTTTAGTCGTGGTCAGTGGTGGCGGCAAATTACCGGGTACTTCCGGGGTCACTTTAGCTAGTCCTTCAGCAAGGACGGGATACATGCCTTTGATAAGGGCATTTCTTTCTCTATCTGCTTGTTCTGCCTTGACCCATTCCCCTTCTTCCTTTAGTTCTTTTTCTCTGGCTTTTTCTGCTGCTTCTTTACTTCTCTCTTCTTTGTGGAATTCTTTCTCTGTTCTCCTATGCGCTTCTTTACGCCATAACTCAATGGCATCTTTCTGAGACTGTCTAGCTTTCTTTTTCCATAGTGCTTCCTCTACTCTCATAATGCAATCAGCATCCCATGTTCCTGAGGCAGGCCATCTATACTTCTCTTCCAGATCCTTCGTGTAATCTACCCATAAGTCTAAAAACAGTATGGCATCTAGCCCATACTTCTGGTACATAAAATGACCAGGTGTGTCTCTAGGCGGGACGGGAACTGCCTCTTCGAGTATCCCTTTCCTGGTCCCTATCTGACGTAATTTCGAGAACAGTGGCATGTTGTGACTAATTTTAATGAAAACACAATATACACAAGAATAGACTGGAAACAACCATTCACCCTACAACATTAAAACATTAAAACAGATACGTCCTAACTGGTACATAGAAAAAGAACATGATCCTGAAAAACTGTTTACTTTATGTACTGAAAAACAGTACAACCATATCGGTCTCGTAAAGAGACACGTCTTTACCGCGTCTGTGTACCCAGACACGTCTTTACCGGGCTCAAATACATGAACCCGTCTCTATGCGTTCCCAATAACGGTACTCACCGGGAAGAAAAACTGAAGGCCTCGGAAACTCGATACTGCGTGACTGCTACTGCTGCTGCTGCTTATTCATGCGCATGCGCCTCCGAACAGGTGGGCCTCGGGATACCTCGGACCTTGCTCTCTCGACTTGAGCTCTGGTTGGGATGGTCCGCGATCCTCACCGCCTCGTGTGGATGCCTGGTCGCAGTCTCCGTCTCCTCCGTGGGCCTGAGGGAGTAGGCAGGAAGTCCCGCTGTTGTGTACACTTGAAATCCGTCACGGCCGTAGAAGGGGGCAGGGGGCTGGACCTACATCGCCGGCGCGTGGGGAAGGGGACTGGCCCCTGTTCGGGCGCCAGATTAATGTGGTAAATAAATTAATTACCCTGTCGGAGTTTCTATACATTAACAAAGATCATGCATATAATGAGAGGCAGAGTCCGTGGTGTCCGATTCAGAAGGGCTTTATTCAGTAACTCGAGTTACAGGAGAATCGGGTTCCATCACCACTAGGGATCAGGAAGGATCGTCATCTGAATCTTTATTCACTGAACACATTATATATAGTTAAAACATACATTGACTTGAATAGAGAAGGCGGAGCGCTCCAGGCGGAGCAAGTGCAAGAGAGATAAGAGCACATGGGCATGAGAAAGGGCGTGTAAGAAGGCGTACACGTGGGTGTTCACTTGATGAGTCATAGGTGTGTCATAGGTGGGTGGATACATGGAGGGGGTCTGCATGGTCAGCAGGAACCTTTACCCTACTGGTGCGTGCAAACTGATCATGACGTGGAATTGACGTACAACTGGGGGAAGCTGGGGGGAAGCTGACTTTTGTGCTAGTAGGGAAGTCTTGGATGTCAGGACGACCTGCACCTCTGGTATTATCTGATATCTTGAGCTTGGAGGATGTATTATCTGACTTAAAGGTCGCCGGAGCAAAGGCTGCTCATCACTAAATGCTAGTGTGTGCCTATATTTATTCGTGCATTGCGTGGGGCCATGGGCCTTCTATGGATTCGGGTTCTGTAAATCACTTGAATGGAGACAGAAAGACTAGGCCCTATCTTCTGCAGGCGGAATATGTTTACTCTTTTCATTAAGGGGTGGCTGGACAGGACAATTTAACACAATATCTTACAGGCACGCAGTCTATATGTACTACGTGACCACTGTATTTATATTCCAGAACACATTTATTTTTCTTTTTTTCAGATTCTTAAGGTTTCAAAATACACCGGCACAAACAAAAGACCATCAAGACAGTAGGTTCATATACACGGTATCTACAAAAATACAAATTTACAAATGTACACTATTTACAACTCTCGAGTCAAACGAAACAAATAATAACACACCAAGACAATAAAACATAAATTGGTTCAATTCAATTGCAGATTTGAATAGTGCAATACTGATGCAAACAACAA